>NC_141535.1:194470000-194787500 GCF_021556685.1 Rattus norvegicus
TTTTTTTTAAACATTTTTATTTATTATATATAAGCACACTGTAGCTGTCCTCAGACACACCAGAAGAGGGCATCAGATCCCATTACAGATGGTTGTGAGCCACCATGTGGTTGCTGGGATTTGAACTCAGGACCTCTGGAAGAGCAGTCGGTGCTCTTAACCTCTGAGCCATCTCTCCAGCCCGATTGCCCACCTTTCTAACAGGATAGTATGTATATCGGTGTATATGTATGTATGTATTTTCTTGGGGTATGGTCTCAGCCTGGTTGTCCTGGAACTCATTCTGTAGGCCATCCTGACTTCCAACTTGAAGTGGTCTGCCTGCCTCTGCCTCCTGAGTGCTGGGATTGAAGGCCTGTGACATCACTGCCCAGCACATATTTTTAATGTGTGTATATTTCTTAAGGTTTAGATCTTTATAAATTTATAAAAAGGCAAATAACATACTTTAACAAATCACTGAGTTTTTTTGTCATTTTTTATTTGATTGTAGTCTTTCTTTTTTTCCTTTTAATATACAGTTGATGAAAGAGTTTCCTCCTCTTACCATGTTGAACATCCATGAAAATCTTTTAGAATCACTTCTAGAATTGCAGGCCTACGCAGATGTTCAGGCAGTCCTGGCAAAATATGATGGTGAGTTATTTGGTGTGTATTAGTAGATAACATGGGTATAGATAGACTAGATATTCTAGGTTTCTTTATTGTCTCTTTCCAGTCTTAACAGTCAATTTTCAAGGAGCAGGTAAAACTACTATCAAGTGTCTAACTGTCCTTCCAGCATCAAAAGTTTACAAGAAGGAACTTTTCCTCTGTGAGGATGTATTCTTTATTAACTGAGTATGTAATATGTATAAGGCACTTAGATTGTAATGGTGAACTTGAAAACATGGATTTAACCCTCATGGCATTTATGATTTAGTGGAACACATAGAGAATTGGGACAGTACATAGCAGGTAGATATGAGGAGAGGTGTAGGCATTGTGGACACAATAGGGTGCCTCATGGATTTTGGCATATAAGGAATACCAAAAGAAGTTGTATGGTAATCTTTATAAGAATAATTCAGAATAATGGTTTTATAATTATTTTTAGTTAAAAAAGTGATTTATATAATTTCATTGTGTCCATATAATAACAATGTGATGTGTAGGACAAGCATTTTTACTCTTCTTGGTACGAAATTAGGAAACTGGAGTTTAAGAAGGTTAAATATTGGGTAATAGTTCCCAGTAAATGAGTGGCAAACCTGAACCTTAATTCAGCTTTTCCATTTCTTTGTTTGCTAGATATTTTGTAAGAACAATTCCATGTATATTAGCCATTTATATTATTATAACAATAACAGTTGGCTACAAATAGATTTGGAACAGTGCTGAATAGGACTTTCTTCTCATTCATTCAAAGTAAGACATCAATTTAGTTTATCTTCCTCTTAGATCTGCCTGCCTCTGCCTTTCTCTCCTCTCACGTCCTGGGATTAAAGATATATTTCACTGTGCCCATCTAGGATATTTTAATGTGCATCTATTTCTTAAGGTTTAGATCTTCGTAAGTTTATTAAAGATAATTTTTACTTTGATAAACCTGGTTCAGCTTGTCTGAGTTTTTCGGTCATGATTTATTCTGATATTAGTCCCTCTTTTTAATGTACAGTTGATGAAAGTCTACCCTGCACAATTCCTAGCTCTCATAGTGTTTCTGCTTACACCTCTCATTACAACAGGACATGGACTGTCATTCACTGGCCCTGGCAGAGGTTCCTGCCATTCGTTTAGGATCCCCATGACTTGGGAAGGTTGAAGTGTGATATATTTGATAGGGGAAGTTTACTTCTTTTAAACATCTGGAATTCTTAGGCAGATCTTCAGAATAGTTAGGCTCATGGGAAAATTTGTGAGAAATTTCTTCCATATGTAACTTACTGGATGTGTGGCCTATTGTGATATTTGTGTTATGCAGGCTTAGGGACTGAATATAAAAAGTCAGAAAGGGACCTGTTTAGTAAAACCCACCAAACCGAACAGAGCCCACCTTATTTGGTGCTTCTGTGGTTTTAGTGTTCATGTGTCTTACTGTACATCACTGTATGGACCTGAAGTTGTTGGGATCTCCATTCACTGTAAGTCTGAGCTGAGACCATCTTGAGAGCACTTCATTCTCTTCCAGGACCTCTATTTTAGGCATCCTTCTGGAAAAGGATTTACTTTGTTCATGATCTCAGATTAATTTTATATTCTATGAAATGTAGTCACATAAAAAATGTAGAAAAGACAAACACTTAGGGAAAAAGTTAAAATCATTCCAGATATAATAGCACTTAAATATTTTAATTTTTTCTAATATTAGTTTATTTATTTATTTAATGTATGTGAGTACACTGCAGCTGTCTTCAGGCACACCAGAAGAGGGCATCAGATCCCATTACAGATGGTTGTGAGCCACCATGTGGTTGCTGGGAATTGAACTCAGGACTTCTGGAAGAGCAGTCAGTGTTCTTAACCACTGAGCTACTGCTCCAGCCCCTAATATTAGTTTTTACAGACTTTTAGTTATACTGTGGATTTCCTATGACTAGTCTTATTGTAAACAGAATTTTATAGATGTTTGTTGAAAACCTATTGCAATTATACAGAGGACTTTTATCAACATAGCTTAATCTCTCTGTACCATTTTCCATTTCGAAAAGAGATCAATAAAGTCGTAACTATCCCCCAGGGATATGCCACTAGTAAATAGTATAATCAAGAATCAAACCCAGGGCTTCCAACAATGTGTCTCGGTGCCTATACTACTGTATTAGAGCTGATGAGTCTGTACTGTAACTTATATATTTTAATCCTTACCTAAACTGACAATAATAATTGTTACAGATATAAGCCTTCCAAAGTCAGCAGCCATCTGCTACACAGCAGCGCTATTGAAAACAAGAACTGTCTCAGATAAGTAAGTACTTATGAAACCATGGTATTTCCTGATAATTTGGAAAGACTAATGAATATTTAATACGTTTTTCCCTCTTCCTCCTTTCTGTTTCCTTCCCAATAAGGGTCTTCTGTGACGTTGAGGCTGTTCATTGCATGTAGATTGATGACAGAGCTTTTTAGAGTTAAGTAAACTGGGACTCAGATAGTTACATCTAGTAATTGTAATTGTTACGTTGAGAACGATATTGGGGGTTGGGGGGACTAGAGAGATAGACGGCTCATAGGTTAAAAGCACTGGCTGCTCTTCCAGAGGACCTGGGTCCAGTTCCCAGCAACCATAGGGCGCAGCTCACAACTGTTTGTAATTGCAGTTCTTGAGGATTCAACAGACAAACACATGTGCAGACAAAACACAAGTGGTTGTATGAGGAATATATGTATTAAAAGATTATAGCAATTTCAACGAAGAAGAAGCACACAGAACTGAGTGTGGAGCTTATATCTGTAATGCCAGCATTTGGGAGGAGGAATAGGAGTTTAAGGCTAGCCTGGGCTATATAGCAAGCTGAAGGACATCCTAGTGTATAAATTGTCTCAAAAAGAAAAAAAAGCACACAGTTAATATGGTAGCAATGAGCTGGTAACCACAGGTGCATAGTAGGCAGCTTGGTTTCATCTTGCCTTTATACCACTACTGAAGTTACCTATTCTCCCTTGCAGTTCTGGCTGTCCTTAGCTAATTCTATTTATTTGGCAGTTCAAATATTCAGAATCTGGCCAGGTCCAGTGGTGAGACACTATCAATAAACAAACAAACAAACAAGCATTCAAACAGGCACCAGAAACCAAATGATACTCATTTCTTTCACCTTAGATTTATATTTCGAATACATTAGAATAAAATATGCACAGTTTATTTTTTTTTAAAGATTTATTTATTTAATGTATGTGAGTACACTGTAGCTGTCTTCAGACACACCAGAAGAGGGCATCGGATCCCATTACAGATGGTTGTGAGACACCAGCAGCCACCATGTGGTTGCTGGGAATTGAACTCAGGTCCTCTGGAAGAGCAGTCGGTGCTCTTAACCACTGAGCCATCTCTCCAGCCCTCACAGTTTATTTCTTATCACCTAAATAATAAGATCTGCATTGTGCTTGCTGAGATTTTCTGATCCCTCAGTGACATTTCTTATTGTAGTCACCCTTCCCACAGTGGGTTCAATGGAGGTTCTCCAAAGGCTGTCTGTACTTGAGGCTGCAATTTTCATTTCTTCTTATGCTCTGTGTACAAGTTGAACCAGAGGCTTTACTTTCACGTTTATTGGTTATCTGGTCTTGTCTTTGGCCATTGCCAGAAATATCTTGGATTTGGGGAGATAAATTGTAATCTGAATCCATGTATATAGTTCCCAGTAGACTGTACATGTGGTTCATTCATTTCTCCATTCTGTGGTTTTCTTTTCAGATTCTCTCCAGAAACAGCCTTCAGAAAAGGGTTAAGCACAGCAGAAATTAATGCTGTGGAAGCAATTCATAGAGCTGTGGAATTTAATCCTCATGTTCCAAAAGTAAGATTTTTTATAACAAAAATACTACTTTTATTTAAACTTAACAAATTTATGACAGTAGACCAAAATGTACGGTTTGTCCTACATCAGATCAGAATTGTTTTAGCCTTCTCTCTTCACCTTCATCTTAAAAGGCATATCAAGAAAGCGTTTAGAATGACTAGGACCGGGGATGCGGCCCTGTTGATAGCATACTTGTGCTGCATACACAGCCCTGACTTGAGTCTGCAGTGCCATGAAAACTTGGCATGGTTGGTTCATGCCAGTAACCCTACCACGTGGGAGGTAGAGGCAAAAGGATCAGACGTTCAAGACCACTCTCTCTACTTTCTATACAGCGAGTTTGAGGCCAGCCTAGAACACTCCAGTCCCTGTATTAAAATAAGAAAATTAAAAGCAACTTGGTTAGATGCAATTAGTTCCCCATGGGTTTGTAATTGCTGGCAGAATAAAATCTGAATTGTGTTTACTTAACTCTCCTTCTATGTTGGTGATGAACACAGTGCTTTGCATGTGCTAGCCAAGAACTTATCATTGGGATGATTCCAGCTTCACTCAGTTGGTTTTTATTATAGTTATAGAGAAGAAACAATGAAATGACTAGATTGCTATAAAAAGTCATTTATATTTTGGAGCACATAATCAATTTTCCTATATTGTAAAAGGCTTTTCTGGATGCATGGCTGGGTTTTGAACTAGTACTGAGTAGACAAGAACTATAATCCAGGAGATTAACCATAGTAGATTGCAGCAGATAAATGAAGTCGATATCAATTATTAAGGCTCAGATCAATCAGCCTGCTCTATTTGTTTTTATATTGTATAACTTACATTTATACAAACGACTGACTAATCTATGTAATATTATCCAAATACTGAAACACTTAAACCCAATATTAAAATTTGGATTTTATAAACAATTTTTCTTTTTAAGAAAGATTATTCAGGAATAGACTCCTTTACTACTGTATAAAATTATAGCCATGATTCATTGTGTGTTAATGGAAGCTATAGGCTGGTAGACAGTAAAGATATTAACCCAAGAGCCCACAAGATGGCCAGCCAGTAAAATCACCTCCTGCTAAGCCTAATGTACATCCTGCAAGATGTCCTCTGACCCCAACATCCATAATGTGTGCCTCGCAATTATACATACAGAGAGACAATGAATAATGTAACAGAAAGACATTAACCTCTAAAAGAAACTCTTCAGGAAGCTGTTTGCCTTTTAGGATACGTGAAGGTGTGAAGTAAGTTAATGCGTTGGACATGGTAGAACATGCCTGGAATTCTAGCACTGCAGAGGCTGAGGCAGGACAATTAAGAATTTGAGAGCTACATATTTAAACCCATCTGAAGGACAGATGAAGGAAGGAAGGAAAGAAAGACAGACAGACCGAAAGGGAAAGAAAGGAAAGAAAAGAAAGCGGGAGGGAGGGGGGAAAGAGGGAGAGAGGGAAAGAGAGAGAGAGAGAAAGAGAGAGAGAGAGAGAGAGAGAGAATATGAGAGAGAATATGAGAGAGAATGTGAGAGAATGGAGAATGAGTATGAGGATGTCTACCCTCCAGGGCTGAGTAGTTGAGTAGTAGATACTGGGAAACTGCCTCTGAGGTAAACTGCAGGGTATCTATACCAAGCCCTGGATGCCCACCAGACTGCCTTTTCCCAGGTACATCTCCTCCCTACCCAAAGTATGGACTCCTTAACATCAACAGTACTTACTTCCTCCTTTCTGAACTTAAGTGCTGGTGTTGTAGATGAGTTGAGATCAGTCTGTCTTCCCTCTGCTCCAGTTCCTTCACCATTCCTCACAACTCTCTTCCCTCCCAATTTCTTGGTTTACTTGTTTTTTTTTAAACCAGAGTCCATTTAGTGTTGCTGGTATGTGCCTTGGTGTTGAACCATCTACTAGAACATGGGTAAACTTTTGGGGCTACATCTTTAAAGAAAACTCTTTCTCTGCTCTCCCAGCAGTCACCAATAGCCCCTCAGCTAGAGCTGGCACTACGTGACCACCTCCCAACTCCATGGCTGGAGTTCGTCTGCGTGGCACAGTTACTGGCTTCATATGTGTAACTGCCCTGTTGTGTCTGGAATACACTGCGTTCTGTAGTCATTCATCACCTCTATAATTAAATACAATATTTTTGGTGACAGAGGCTTATTATAGCCTATGCTGGCCTCAAACTCATGTAGCTGAGGATAATTTTGAACTCCCGACTCTCTGGTCTGTGCCTCTCAAGTCCTGTGATTATGGTCCATGCTACCATCTCTAACTTACTGTGTTTTTTTTCTGTTACATCATATTTTCCTTTTATGATTTATGATTAATTCTTTTTGTCTATATGCCAGATACTTTGTTTGAAAAGTTGTAAAATTAGGTTGAAACTTTGGGCAATACTATATTCTCCAGAAAAGATCTGTTTTGCTCTTAGATGATTGCAAGAAATACTAGCAAGCCAAGATTCATCACTTTAATGTTTAAGAGATGATTGTTTTGTGGACCACCCAGATGACTTAAAACTACTCCTGGTTCATCCTTATCCCTGGGATTCAGCCATTCAGGGCCCTCTACTCCTTAGTTGTAGATGCACTTGCACTGTTGACCTGCACTATTACTCCTGCCCCTAGTCAACAAAATGTCGAATGGCCTGTTACCCATCTCACCCAGTTGGAGAGTCCTCCACAGAGAAGAAAAGTCAGCTGTGGCTTACTTGTCTGGCTATCTGTCTTTGGACTGTGGTCTGGTAATTCTTCATGGTTTGCTAATCCTTGTGCATTTAGTTTTACTATTTTCATCTTAATTTTCCTGGAATGGTTAATGAGAATTACTCAGTCTCTCATTACTGGAAATTCAAGTCTATAAATATTTTTTTAAAACCTTCCACTCTCTTGCTTCAGAGGAGTTAAGAGAATGAATTCCACAACCAAACTGCTGGAGTTTTAATTCCAGCTACAGTGTTTCCTAGTTTTATGGTTTTAGATGAATTACTTCACTTTGTTATACTCAAATTTTCTCATCCTTATTTGCAAGTGTATGCATGCTTGTGTGCATTTGTGGAGATGTGTGTGTGTGTGTGTGTGTGTGTGTGTGTGCGTGTGTTGTGTGTGTTTGTGTGCGCGTACGCGTGCCGTGTGCATGTGCACATTTGTTGAAACCAGGCCTGATGCAGTCCATGTTGCCATGAATTCACTATGTAACCAAAGCTGGCCTCAACTCCTGATCCTCCTGCCTGTTTCCCAACTTCTGGGAAAACAGACATGTACCACAATGTCTGGTAAGATTCCTCTTACATGAAGTGAAAATAATACCCCTACTTCATACAGCTGTGATGAAGTTTAATAGTTTATAGTCAAAGGTGCTTGAAAGAGAGTCTACACAAAAGAAGCATTGCATAAGTGATTTGTTAATACTGTTAGTCTCCATGGTACACTGGATCTTTAAAAGAAGAAAACCTTTTTATTGATTCTTTTTTTTTTCTTTTTTTAAAGATATATTTATTTTATGTATATGAGTATAGTGGTGCTGTCTTCAGACACATCAGAAAAGGCCATTGGATCCCATTACAAATGGGATCCACGCGGTTGCTGGGAATTGAACTCAGGACCTCTGGAAGAGCAATCAGCACTCTTTTTTTTTTTTTTTTTTTTTTTTTTTTTTTTTTTTTTTTTATCTTGAGTATTTCTTATATACATTTCAAGTGTTATTCCCTTTCCCGGTTTCCGGACAGACATCACCCTCCCCCCTCCCCTTCCTTGTGGGTGTTCCCCTCCCAAACCTCCCCCCATTGCCACCCTCCCCGCATAGTCTAGTTCACTGGGGGTTCAGTCTTAGCAGGACCCAGGGCTTCCCCTTCCACTGGTGCTCTTACTAGGATATTCATTGCTACCTAGGGGGACAGAGTCCAGGGTCAGTCCATGTATAGTCTTTAGGTAGTGGCTTAGTCCCTGGAAGCTCTGGTTGCTTGACATTGTTGTACTTTTGGGGTCTCGAGCACCTTCAAGCTCTTCCAGTTCTTTCTCTGATTCCTTCAACGGGGGACCTATTCTCAGTTCAGTGGTTTGCTGCTGGCATTCGCCTCTGTATTTGCTGTATTCTGGCTGTGTCTCTCAGGAGCGATCTACATCCGGCTCCTGTCGGTCTGCACTTCTTTGCTTCATCCATCTTGTCTAATTGGGTGGCTGTATATGTATGGGCCACCTGTGGGGCAGGCTCTGAATGGGTGTTCCTTCAGTCTCTGTTTTAATCTTTGCCTCTCCCTTCCCTGCCAAGGGTATTCTTTTTCCTCATTTAAAGAAGGAGTGAAGCATTCACATTTTGATCATCCGTCTTGAGTTTCCTTTGTTCTAGGGATCTAGGGTAATTCAAGCATTTGGGCTAATAGCCACTTATCAATGAGTGCATACCATGTATGTCTTTCTGTGAGTGGGTTAGCTCACTCAGGATGATATTTTCCAGTTCCAACCATTTGCCTACGAATTTCATAAACTCGTTGTTTTTGATAGCTGAGTAATATTCCATTGTGTAGATGTACCACATTTTCTGTATCCATTCCTCTGTTGAAGGGCATCTGGGTTCTTTCCAGTTTCTGGCTATTATAAATAAGGCTGCGATGAACATAGTGGAGCACGTGTCTCTTTTATATGTTGAGGCATCTTTTGGGTATATGCCCAAGAGAGGTATGGCTGTATCCTCAGGCAGTTCAATGTCCAATTTTCTGAGGAACCTCCAGACTGATTTCCAGAATGGTTTTACCAGTCTGCAATCCCACCAACAATGGAGGAGTGTTCCTCTTTCTCCACATCCTCGCCAGCATCTGCTGTCACCTGAGTTTTTGATCTTAGCCATTCTCACTGGTGTGAGGTGAAATCTCAGGGTTGTTTTGATTTGCATTTCCCTTATGACTAAAGATGTTGAACATTTCTTTAGGTGTTTCTCAGCCATTCGGCATTCCTCAGCTGTGAATTCTTTGTTCAGCTCTGAACCCCATTTTTTAATAGGGTTATTTGTTTCCCTGCGGTCTAACTTCTTGAGTTCTTTGTATATTTTGGATATAAGGCCTCTATCTGTTGTAGGATTGGTAAAGATCTTTTCCCAATCTGTTGGTTGTCGTTTTGTCCTAACCACAGTGTCCTTTGCCTTACAGAAGCTTTGCAGTTTTATGAGATCCCATTTGTCGATTCTTGATCTTAGAGCATAAGCCATTGGTGTTTTGTTCAGGAAATTTTTTCCAGTGCCTATGTGTTCCAGATGCTTCCCTAGTTTTTCTTCTATTAGTTTGAGTGTGTCTGGTTTGATGTGGAGGTCCTTGATCCACTTGGACTTAAGCTTTGTACAGGGTGATAAGGATGGATCGATCTGCATTCTTCTACATGTTGACCTCCAGTTGAACCAGCACCATTTGCTGAAAATGCTATCTTTTTTCCATTGGATGGTTTTGGCTCCTTTGTCAAAAATCAAGTGACCATAGGTGTGTGGGTTCATTTCTGGGTCTTCAATTCTATTCCATTGGTCTATCTGTCTGTCTCTGTACCAATACCATGCAGTTTTTATCACTATTGCTCTGTAATACTGCTTGAGTTCAGGGATACTGATTCCCCCTGAAGTCCTCTTATTGTTGAGGATAGCTTTAGCTATCCTGGGTTTTTTGTTATTCCAGATGAATTTGCAAATTGTTCTGTCTAACTCTTTGAAGAATTGGATTGGTATTTTGATGGGGATTGCATTGAATCTGTAGATTGCTTTTGGTAAAATGGCCATTTTTACTATATTAATCCTGCCAATCCATGAGCATGGGAGATCTTTCCATCTTCTGAGGTCTTCTTCAATTTCTTTCCTCAGTGTCTTGAAGTTCTTATTGTACAGATCTTTTACTTGCTTGGTTAAAGTCACACCGAGGCACTTTATATTATTTGGGTCTATTATGAAGGGTGTCGTTTCCCTAATTTCTTTCTCGGCTTGTTTCTCTTTTGTATAGAGGAAGGCAACTGATTTATTTGAGTTAATTTTATACCCAGCCACTTTGCTGAAGTTGTTTATCAGCTTTAGTAGTTCTCTGGTGGAACTTTTGGGATCACTTAAATATACTATCATGTCGTCTGCAAATAGTGATATTTTGACCTCTTCTTTTCCGATCTGTATCCCCTTGATCTCCTTTTGTTGTCTGATTGCTCTGGCTAGAACTTCAAGAACTATATTGAATAAGTAGGGAGAGAGTGGGCAGCCTTGTCTAGTCCCTGATTTTAGTGGGATTGCTTCAAGTTTCTCTCCATTTAGTTTAATGTTAGCAACTGGTTTGCTGTATATGGCTTTTACTATGTTTAGGTATGGGCCTTGAATACCTATTCTTTCCAGGACTTTTATCATGAAGGGGTGTTGAATTTTGTCAAATGCTTTCTCAGCATCTAATGAAATGATCATGTGGTTCTGTTCTTTCAGTTTGTTTATATGATGGATCACGTTGATGGTTTTCCTTATATTAAACCATCCCTGCATGCCTGGGATGAAGCCTACTTGATCATGGTGGATGATTGTTTTGATGTGCTCTTGAATTCGGTTTGCCAGAATTTTATTGAGTATTTTTGCGTCGATATTCATAAGGGAAATTGGTCTGAAGTTCTCTTTCTTTGTTGGGTCTTTGTGTGGTTTAGGTATAAGAGTAATTGTGGCTTCATAGAAGGAATTCGGTAGGGCTCCATCTGTTTCAATTTTGTGGAATAGTTTGGATAATATTGGTATAAGGTCTTCTATGAAGGTTTGATAGAATTCTGCACTAAACCCGTCTGGACCTGGGCTCTTTTTGGTTGGGAGACCTTTAATGACTGCTTCTATTTCCTTAGGAGTTATGGGGTTGTTTAACTGGTTTATCTGTTCCTGATTTAACTTCGATACCTGGTATCTGTCTAGGAAATTGTCCATTTCCTGAAGATTTTCAAGTTTTGTTGAATATAGGTTTTTATAGTAAGATCTGATGATTTTGTGAATTTCCTCTGAATCTGTAGTTATGTCTCCCTTTTCATTTCTGATTTTGTTAATTTGGACGCACTCTCTGTGTCCTCTCGTTAGTCTGGCTAAGGGTTTATCTATCTTGTTGATTTTCTCAAAGAACCAACTTTTGGTTCTGTTGATTCTTTCTATGGTCCTTTTTGTTTCTACTTGGTTGATTTCAGCTCTGAGTTTGATTATTTCTTGCCTTCTACTCCTCCTGGGTGTATTTGCTTCTTTTTGTTCTAGAGCTTTTAGGTGTGCTGTCAAGCTGCTGACATATGCTCTTTCCTGTTTCTTTCTGCAGGCACTCAGCGCTATGAGTTTTCCTCTTAGCACAGCTTTCATTGTGTCCCATAAGTTTGGGTATGTTGTACCTTCATTTTCATTAAATTCTAAAAAGTTTTTAATTTCTTTCTTTATTTCTTCCTTGACCAGGTTATCATTGAGTAGAGCATTGTTCAATTTCCACGTATATGTGGGCATTCTTCCCTTATTGTTATTGAAGACCAGTTTTAGGCCGTGGTGGTCCGATAGCACGCATGGGATTATTTCTATCTTTCTGTACCTGTTGAGGCCCGTTTTTTGACCAATTATATGGTCAATTTTGGAGAAAGTACCATGAGAAGCTGAGAAGAAGGTATATCCTTTTGCTTTAGGATAGAATGTTCTATAAATATCCGTTAAGTCCATTTGGCTCATGACTTCTCTTAATCTGTCTACATCTCTGTTTAATTTCTGTTTCCATGATCTGTCCATTGATGAGAGTGGGGTGTTGAAATCTCCCACTATTATTGTGTGAGGTGCAATGTGTGTTTTGAGCTTTAGTAAGGTTTCTTTTACATATGTAGGTGCCCTTTTATTTGGGGCATAGATATTTAGGATTGAGAGTTCATCTTGGTGGATTTTTCCTTTGATGAATATGAAGTGTCCTTCCTTATCTTTTTTGATGACTTTTAGTTGAAAATTGATTTTATTTGATATTAGAATGGCTACTCCAGCTTGCTTCTTCTGACCATTTGCTTGGAAAATTGTTTTCCAGCCTTTCACTCTGAGGTAATGTCTGTCTTTGTCTCTGAGGTGTGTTTCCTGTAGGCAGCAGAATGCAGGGTCCTCGTTGCGTATCCAGTTTGTTAATCTGTGTCTTTTTATTGGGGAGTTGAGGCCATTGATATTGAGAGATATTAAGGAATAGTGATTATTGCTTCCCGTTATATTCATATTTGGAAGTGAGGTTGTGTTTGTGTGCTTTCATTCTCTTTGTTTTGTTGCCAAGATGATTAGTTTCTTGCTTCTAGGGTATAGCTTGCCTCCTTATGTTGGGCTTTACCCTTTATTATCCTTTGTAGTGCTGGACTTGTAGAAAGATATTGTGTAAATTTGGTTTTGTCATGGAATATCTTGGTTTCTCCATCTATGTTAATTGAGAGTTTTGCAGGATACAGTAACCTGGGCTGGCATTTGTGTTCTCTTAGGGTCTGTATGACATCTGTCCAGGATCTTCTGGCCTTCATAGTTTCTGGCGAAAAGTCTGGTGTGATTCTGATAGGTCTGCCTTTATATGTTACTTGACCTTTTTCCCTTACTGCTTTTAATATTCTTTCTTTATTTTGTGCGTTTGGTGTTTTGACAATTATGTGACGGGAGGTGTTTCTTTTCTGGTCCAATCTATTTGGAGTTCTGTAGACTTCTTGTATGCCTATGGGTATCTCTTTTTTTAGGTTAGGGAAGTTTTCTTCTATGATTTTGTTGAAGATATTTACTGGTCCTTTGAGCTGGGAGTCTTCACTCTCTTCTATACCTATTATCCTTAGGTTTGATCTTCTCATTGAGTCCTGGATTTCCTGTATGTTTTGGACCAGTAGCTTTTTCTGCTTTACATTATCTTTGACAGTTGAGTCAATGATTTCTATGGAATCTTCTGCTCCTGAGATTCTCTCTTCCATCTCTTGAATTCTGTTGGTGAAGCTTGTATCTACAGCTCCTTGTCTTTTCTTTTGATTTTCTATGTCCAGGGTTGTTTCCATGTGTTCTTTCTTGATTGCTTCTATTTCCATTTTTAATTCCTTCAACTGTTTGATTGTGTTTTCCTGGAATTCTTTCAGGGATTTTTGCGATTCCTCTCTGTAGGCTTCTACTTGTTCTCTAAGGGAGTTCTTTATGTCTTTCTTGAAGTCCTCCAGCATCATGATCAAATATGATTTTGAAACTAGGTCTTGCTTTTCTGGTGTGTTTGGATATTCCGTGTTTGCTTTGGTGGGAGAATTGGGCTCCGATGATGCCATGTAGTCTTGGTTTCTGTTGCTTGGGTTCCTGCGCTTGCCTCTCGCCATCAGATTATCTCTAGTGTTACTTTGTTCTGCTATTTCTGACAGTGGCTAGACTGTCCTATAACCTGTGTGTCAGGAGTGCTGTAGACCTGTTTTCCTGTTTTCTTTCAGCCAGTTATGGGGACAGAGTGTTCTGCTTTCGGGCATGTAGTTTTTCCTCTCTACAGGTCTTCAGCTGTTCCTGTGGGCCTGTGTCTTGAGTTCACCAGGCAGGTTTCTTGCAGGGGAAAAGTTGGTCCTACCTGTGGTTCCAAGGCTCAAGTTTGCTCGTGGGGTACTGCCTAAGTCCTCTCCGCTGTGGCAGCAACCGGGAAAATCTGTGCCGCTCCTTCCGGGAGCCTCCGTGCACCAGGGTTTCAGATGACGCTTGGTGTTTTCCTCTGGCGCCTGGATGTGCACAGAGTGCAGTCTCCCCCGGTCTCCCAGGCGTGTCCGCCTGTCTGAAGGCTCAGCTCTCCCTCCCACGGGATCTGGGCGCAGAGAACTGTCCATCCGGTCTGTTTCCTTCAGGTTCCGGCAGTGTCCCAGACGCAGGGGTCCTGCCGCTCCCGGGCCCCCCCCTATGGGAACCCAGAGGCCTTACACAGTTGCCTCTTGGGCCAGGGACGTGGGCAGGGGTGGGCAGTGTTGGCGGTCTCCTCCGCTCTGCAGCCTCAGGAGTGCCCACCTGATCAGGCGGTGAGGTCTCTCCCCCACGGGGCCTGGGAGCAGAGAGCTGCTGCGGTCCGGGATCCGCTGGTGTGGGACTTCCGGTAAACACAGGAAGTGCCCGGCCCTAGAGGAACTCCGCCCCTGTGTGTCCCGAGGCCACCAGGCAGGCTTCTTGCAGGGGAAAAGTTGGTCCTACCTGCAGTTCCAAGGCTCAAGTTTGCTCGTGGGGTACTGCCTAAGTCCTCTCCGCTGTGGCAGCAACCGGGAAGATCTGCACCGCTCTTTCCAGGAGCCTCTGTGCACCAGGGTTCAAGATGGCGTTTGGTGTTTTCCTCTGGCGCCTGGATGTGCACAGAGCGCAGTCTCCTCTGGTTTCCCAGGCGTGTCTGCCCCTCCGAAGGCCCAGCTCTCCCTCCCACGGGATTTGGGTGCAGAGAACTGTCCATCCGGTCTGTCTCCTTCAGGTTCCGGCAGTGTCTCAGGCGCAGGGGTCCCGCCGCTCCCGGGCCCTCCCCTACGGGAACCCAGAGGCCTTATACAGTTGCCTCTTGGGCCAGGGATGTGGGCAGGGGTGGGCAGTGTTGGCGGTCTCCTCCGCTCTGCAGCCTCAGGAGTGCCCACCTGATCAGGCGGTGAGGTCTCTCTCCCACGGGGTTTGGGAGCAGAGAGCTGCTGCGGTCCGGGATCCGCTGGTGTGGGACTTCCGGTAAACACAGGAAGTGCCCGGCCTTAGAGGAATCCTGCCTCTGCGTGTCCTGAGCCCACCAGGCAGGTCTCCCGCAGGGGAAAAGTTGGTCCTACCTGCAGTTCCAAGGCTCAAGTTTGCTCGTGGGGTACTGCCTAAGTCCTCTCCGCTGTGGCAGCAACCGGGAAGATCTGCGCCGCTCCCTCCAGGAGCCTCCGTGCACCAGGGCCCAAGATGGCGCCTGGTGCCCTCCTCTCCTTTTTATTGATTCTTTGTAAATTTCACATCATGCACTCCGATTTTCTCATCTTCCCGGCTCTTCATAGCTTCGCTCTGCCTTTGCAACCTCCCCTCACCAAAAGAGAAAAAGATGTTGTGGAAACTATAGTGAGTCAGTTTGTCATAAAGTATACCCTTTCGTCTTCAGTTCTTTATTGCAAATATTCACTGCAGTGAGTCATTGGTCTGGTTCAAGGCCTCTGGCTTGTTACATTATCAATACTGGATCCTCACCAGGATTCTTCTCTGCTATCCTGTTATTGCTCTGTGTTGTGGAGATCCTGCAGCTTTGGGTCTGAAGGACCGGCCCCTTCACACATTCCAGCAGTTCTTAGATGGAATAGATGTTGGAGTGAGCCAACGCATAGACCTGAATCTGGGCCTGGGTGGTAACTGCCCAGCTCTCCTGTACCCATACCCCTAGGGTGAGCTCTCTAGCCTTGACCCCCGGCCAGCTCACCCAGTATCATAGCTGGCAAAGGGCAGAACCAGCTCTCAGACCCTCAGGCTAGCTCATCTACACCCTTGCCAGCAGGGTCAGCTCTACTGTGCTGCCTAGTCAAGGTGCAGGCCCACTCTCCCAAGTGTTGCAGCCAGTGAGGGCAAGGCTAGCTCTTCCGCTCTCATGACCTTGGGATCAGCTCTCTTGTCTGGTACACTGTGATCTTACCTTTGTATAAGAAGATAAGCACCAGTTACTGATCAGAGCTATTTAAAAACACCGTTAAGATGTCTAAAACATTTCATTTTTAATTTTCACTCAAAATAACAGAAAATAAGCTATCTGCTCCTAATAGTTGGGACTTTTCTGTTTCTAAAACCATTTCATGCAAAATATATTCACAGTGGTAGCAATTAGTAATATGTATTTGTTTTTAAAACTGTTAAGGGCCACATAGGTATTATTAATGTCGGCACTGCTGTAATTATACATTTAAATTGTTTAATGAATAATAACATCAAGATTGAATCTGCTTTTGAAAATACGTAGTATTCATAGGGTGCTTCCCGAGAGGAGCGCAGGAAGATTTAACTCAGATTCACATGGTGTGAGTTAACTGGAAGACTAAATAGCACAGTAACAATTTGACCTATATCAATCTACATATTTGATGTAATTCTTTTTTTTTAAAGCATTTATTATGTACATGGTGTTCTGCCTGTGTATATGCCTGCATGCCAGAAGGGGGCATCAGATCCCATTACAGATGGTTGTGAGCCACCATGTGGTTGCTGGGAATTGAACTCAGGACCTCTGGAAGAGCAGGTAGTGCTCTTAACCGCTGAGCCATCTCTCCAACCCTGATATAATTCTTTTCACTATCTGACCAAAGGGTTTTTGTTTGTTTTTTAAACAGAAATTTACAGAATCATCCTCAAATTAATACAGAAATGCAAAAGATGTAGAATAGCCAAAAAAGAAAAAAACAAACAAAAACCATCTCTTTGAGAAATAAAAACAAGATTGGAGAACTTACCATAACCAGGTTCAGTACATTTTAAAACTTTAATAATTAAGATTTATTGACTTAAATACAGAAGTGTAGATCAGTGGAAGATATAGAGTCCTAAAACTAACAAATTGTTCCATTAAAATATGGGCAAAAGATGGAGGCTGTGTCACCAAAGCTTTGTGAGTAGCTGATAGACGGGGGCTGCTCAGCATCACACACAGACCACGGCATGGTGCTTACTGCTGCGGGAGAGTGAAGAACAGCATGCATTGCTTCTAGGGGTGTAAAATGGTATTTCTTTAGGGAAACCGTTGTGCAATTAAATGTAGGCGTACTATGGAACCCATCAATTCCATTCCTAAGTATCTAGTCGAGAACAATGAAAACATGTCCTAGGTTTTTGTGTGCAATTACTCACATTAGTCAACAACTTGTAAAAATAAAGGAGTGAGGGAGTTGCGGTGAGGCTATAACAGAACGCTGATGAGTGATCTGTCAGCAGCAGTGCACAGTGAAAAAGCCTGCGCCAAAGACCTGTGAAATACTAAAGTACATGAAGAAGCTGACACTGTAGACACATTCCGATCACTGGGCCCCTAGGCTGAGGATGGGGTGAGAATCGGCTCTGTTAGCAGGAGGGGATAGTCTGTGAGCACAGGTGCAGATGTATGTAGAGCTACTAAAACCTCAAGTTGTACACTCACACAGGTGATTTTCTAAGTTAGCTTTACATTTGATTAGAAAGTAGTGAGTTTATGGTGGCGTCTTCATGGACATGTGTAATTATTCTCTGTTCTCATTACACCTTTCTTCCCTCACTATTCTCCCCAATACAGTCTCCCCCGTTAAGCAGATGTTTTCTTTTCTAGTTCTTTCTGCTTTCCCACTATATATTCTATTACCTTCTCTATTTCCCACCTCCCTTAAGAGTTCTTCCTCCCCTCTTATGACCCTTTTATAATTTAATGATTTAAAAACACATATATATATATAAGTACATGCACATGTATATTTGTGGAGAGGACACATTTGTGTTGGGAGCACAAGTACTGTGCTGTTGTGTGTCCGTGTGTTGTTCCCCAGGAGCCATCCATCTTGGTTTTGAGACAGGAAGGATCTCTCGCCAGCTGAAGGCTTACCAAGTAGGCTACTGGCAAGCACAAAGGGTCTCCTATCTTCACCATTTCCCAGTGCTGCCATAGCCAGCGCCCCACTACCTCCCTGAACATTTTGTCCACATGGATTCTGGGGCTCTTACATAGGTCCTCGAGGTTACACAGCAACCGAGGCTTCCCAGCCTTCTATGCAGTTTTAACTTCGTTCCACAGATGAGTGCAAGTGCCGTATTTGTCTTTTTGGTCTGGCAATAAGTTGCCACAATTTCTTTTTCCTTTATGTCTGCATAAGTTCCACTGTGTATATGTGCTGCCTTTTCTTTATTCATGTATGATGAATATCTGGGCTGCTTGTCTTTCCCTGCTATTGGAAAGAGTGCAGCTTTAGCACGGATGTGCAACTATCTGTTGTTGATCCGAGTCGTTTGGGTGTATATCCAAGAGTTCTGCATTCAGTTTTTAAAAACCCCTATACTGGCTTCCATGCAGCTGATAGAATCCCACAAGCAGTGGATAAGGAAAGTTCCTCTTCTGTCACAGTCTCATCAGGGTATTTTGTCATAGGTGTTTTTAATGGTAGCCATTCTGACTGGAGTGAGGTGAAATCTCAAAGCAGATTTATTTTGTTTTTCCCTGATGACGAAGGGTGTTGAATGCTCTGCAAATAGTTATTGTTCCTTTATATTTCTTCCCTGAAAAGTATTTATTTAGCTTATTAGTTCATCTATTTTATTAAGTTCTGTTTTATTTAGTATATAGGCAAATAGAAACTCTGATATGTAATATAATTCATAATTGTATTTTGGGTAGCCCATTTATTGATAGGGCTATTTGTAGGGTTTCTTTTTTTTTAATAATTTATTTATTTATTTTATGTATGTGAGTACACTGTTGCTGTCTTCGGACACAGCAGAAGAGGGCATCAGATCCCATTACAGGTGGTTCGCCACCTGTGGTTGCTGGGAATTGAACTCAGGGCCTCTGGAAGAGCAATCAGTGCTCTTAACCACTGAGCCATCTTTCCAGCCTGGGTTTCTTTATCCTATATCAGTTGCATGTCTGATGTGTGGCTAGCACACATTTTTCCTGTTGTGTAGGCTGTGTCTTCACTGCAGGGATTGCTCCTCTGCTGTGCAAATGCATCTTGGTTTGATGTGGTGCTATTTGTTCATTAGTTCTTAGGATCATCTCCTTTCCTGTTGCTTTGTCTGTGGTTACATCTTACAACAATGAGTTCTGGCATATGTAAAACATTTTTATGAGAATATATATATATGAAATCAAATGTCAGAGCAGCTGCCAATTCAGCTCTATCGGCAGAGTATACAGCTAAGTCCAATGGTGCTGTGTAGACTGTTGTTTGCAGTCAGATGCTTTAAGCTGAGTGTCATCAAGATAATTGTTAAGATTGTCTGGGGAAACTCTAAGCCAAGCACATAAAGACCATCCCAGGAGGCTTGGATGATATGTGGCTTCTGTGCTTCACTTCTTTTCTCCAGCGTAAAGTATGGGAACTTACGTGATGAATACCGTTGTAGTATACACGTAATCGGCATTCTGTTGATCTTCAGTGGCCATTAGAGTTGGTTCTGCTCTATTTTTAGTATAAATACTACTGCTGTGAACATAGACAAAGGTTTGTGTGAGTGCCTTTCTCCTTCTCTTTAGTGGAACTGACAGCTTGTATGGCAATTCTGTGCTTGATTTTGTCATAAATTATTTTCCTGAAACGACCATCCTATCTTATCAGCAATGTCTGAAGATTCTCATTCTTTAAATATACATGCTCTTGCTTGTAATTATTTTTCCTTTTCTTTACAGGCACTCCTATTGAAATAGTACCCTATGATTTTAATTTCCATTCCCTAAATGACCAGATTTTGACCTTCTTCTATTTGTTTGTTTGTTTGTTTGTTTGTTTGTTTGTTTGTTTGTCTGTCTGAGACAGGGTTTCTCTGTGTAGCCCTGGCTGTCCTGGAATTTGCTCTGTAGACCAGGCTGGCCTCAAACTCACAGAGATCTGCCTGCGTCTGCCTCTTGTGTGCTTGGATTTAAGGTGTGTGCCACCATGTCCTAGCAATTCGAACATCTAATGAGCTTACATTGTGTGTGTGTGTGTGTGTGTGTGTGTGTGTGTGTGTGTGTGTTGTACATTTTTTCTTGTTTTGGTGTTTTGGTTTGGTTTTCAGCTGTTCTGAGGAAATTCTCAACTTCCATTCTAGGTTTTCTATTTGTTGTTGTTTTGTATTTTGGAGACAGGGTTTTATACTGAAACCCAAAGTGTTGTAGAACTTATCATATAGCCCAGGCTAGCCTTTAACTAAAAGTAGTTTTTCCTCATCCTCTCAAGGGTTATTATTATTATTATGTAAAATTAGTATTATATAAGTACTTTATTTGTCTGTATTTATTATGGGTGACACTCCTGAACAAGGTAGCAGTGTGTGGCCTTTTGCACCTGTTGTCTCAGCACTCAGAAGAAACAAAGGCTGGAGATTCATGGCTTTGAGGTCAGCCTAGCTTACAGGGCAAGATACCCTGTCTTTTTAAAAAAACAAGTCAGCATGAATTATCATAGGAAGCCATTTATACTCTTAATTAACATGCCTCAACTCATTGTGAATATTATAACCACATGTACTATAAACCCATGAAATACAACCCCCCCAATAGGTTTTCTGAGTGAGATATAAATGTTGAAGAGTCTTCTGAGCCTCTTCATTAAGTGAGATACATTTGTACACAAAACTAGAAATTTTCCACCTGTAGAAAGTTCTTTTGTATTAATTAGCCTTGCCAGTTACCTGAGGTAAACGATCATCATAGATTACTTCATCTCTTGAAATTCATACCCTTGGAGATCAGGAAATGCTGTGTACTTCTATATCGGGGGTTTCACTTGACTAGGTATTTACACTTGTGCACAAGCCTTCACAGCCCAGACTGTGCTCTGCTGCTGGCATCGATCATTGGAATTGTAAGTGTTAGCCCTCTAATCCAGTGATCTACTATAGATGGTGCTTCTCTTATCTTGATACTTTATGTACTAGCTAGAACAGTAGAATTCAACTTTAAGAACTGGCTAAACTTGTTATAATAATTTGCTGAGGAGCTTTTTCTAAAGATTTGTTTATTTTACTTCATATGATTATTTTCCTACATGCGTGTATGTGCATCAAATGTACGCCTGGCACTTACAGAGACCAGAAGAGGGCATCAGATCCCCTGGAACTGGAATTATGGACTGATTTTGAGCTGCCATGTAGGTGCGGGAACTGAACCCAGATCTTCTCAAAGAGCACCCAGTGTTCTTAACTGCTGAGCCATTTCTCCAGTCCCTAAAAGTTTTTTATAAGTAAACTATTTTTTAAAAATTTATTACTTTTATATTTATGCTTGAAATAATTACTTTGTAGATCAAAACCACAGACTGGAAAATACAAGAACATACCCACAAGTGTTCTATCAGGTGATTTTTGGCAAAAGCACCAATGCAATCTAATGGTGGAAAGAACTCCCTCAACAAACAGTGCTAGAACCTCTGATTTTCTGAGGCACAGGACCACAATGGGTTTTTCTCGTGGCAAACAGTAAAATTAAACTCTGCTCATCTTTAGTGTTAAGAAAATGAAAAGAACTGGACATAGTGCCATACACCTTTGATCCTAGAACTTGTAAGATAGAAGCAGGAGGATCTTCGTGAGTTTGAGGCCAGCCTGGGGGTCTATATAGCAAGCTCCAAGCCAGCCAGGGCTACACAGTAAGACCTTGTTTCAAAGCAAAATAAAAATAATATTAATATGTGCATGTGATTGGGGGGCACACCTATCATGATTCATGTGTGGAGGTCAGAGATAAAACATATGGAGTCAGTTCTTCCTCTTCTACCTTTACATGGGCTCCAAGGATTGAACTCAGGTCACCAGGCTTGTGACAAGCCCCTTTACACGATGAGTCACCTCACTAACCCTGACAAATTCTTATAAAGTAAATGTATACATCAACTTATATGATCCAGCAGTTCTCCAAGGTATATGCACAGGAGATCTGGATACCTATGTCTACCAAAAGGCGTGGTCACAAGTGCACGTGAGGGTTTTGTTCATAATGACGCCAAAGTGGGAACGATCCAATTGCTCATCAGCAAGATAAGCAAACTGAAGTACATTTCACAGTGGAGAAGAGAACTTGGGTTATAAGAAAAATACAGATGAACCTCAAAAGTATAGTTCAGAAATGAGTGCACTGAGGGGTTCCATTGGCAGGACAGTGAAGGAAGGGCGGTGTCTGTGGAGGCAGGGATGTCTTGTGTTTGGGATGGTAAGTAACAGCTGAGGAGAACTTTCCGAAATGATGGCAGGAACTCGGAAGCTAGACGCAGGTGTTGCTTGCTGCATTTGTTGAAAGTCACTGACCTTCATGTCTAAGATATGTGTATTTTAAATTATAGTTTAATGAAGCAGGAAGAATCAGACTCCTGTAAAAGCATTGTAAATTTCCACGCCGTCTTACTGAACATAGTAGTGTATGATGTAGTTAGTGTGGTGTTCTAGTGTCAGTCAATAGCACTGGATACTGTGGACACGATCTCTATTTGTGCTGGCTAGTTTATGTATCTTCTTGACACACACTAGGGTCATCGTAGAAGAAGGAATCTTAATCGAGAAAATGCCAGTTGTCCCATAGGCAACTGTAGGGCATTTCTTGATTGATAATTGATGTGGGAGGCCAAGTTCAGTGTGAGTAGTGCTGCTTCTGGGTGGAATAAGGAAGCAGATCAAGAAAATTATGAGGAGCAAACCAGTAAACAGCACTCCTCTGTGGCTTCTGCTTCAGTCCTATGCTGTTCTGAGTTCCTGCTTTGACTTCCCTCAGTGAGGGACTGTTACCTGGAAGTATAATATGAAATTAAACCCTTTGCTCCACAAGTTGCTTTTATTCGTGGTCTTTATCACAGCAGCATAAACCTAACTAAGGCACTACTCTGCCTCAGATTCATTATCTCGTTCTGTTCGATCTGCTCCTGCCTGTGCTCTTTCCACCTGACTACTGCTTCTGTGCTTACACGTTACCGTGTGAGAGCTTGGGGGTTCCTCAGAGTAAGGGGCAAAAGCAAACACAGTAATGAGAGCGTTAGCAGTTAACCAGTTTCACCTAGTTAACATTCTGAGGACAATTTATTTGTGTGCTACTGGAGAAGCCCTGGGTTGGAGAGAAGTAGAACATTAGGGAAGCTAGGAATGATGGTGCCAAAGCAGGGGGGATCTTGAGGAAGAGGCTTGTCTGAGCTGTAAATGGACACCCTGCCCCCAAACAGTACATGGCTGAGATCTGCCTTGGTCACTGCCTCACATGAATGTAGTCTTGGGGAAGACTGTGATGGCCCAGGCCTGCAGTCCTGGTGATTTCCAGGGTGGATCAGACCCTTCTTCATTAGACTTAGTTTGAAAGGCACAGATCACAAATTCAAAGGCCATCCATAGCTACATAGCAAGCTTGAGAGGCCAGCTGGGATAAAACCTTGTCTCAAGAAGAAAATAAATTATAAAAAGAAAACAAGCAACAAAAACTTTAATACATTTTGTATTCTGAGCACATATCTAAAAATATAACATCTACAGCTTTTAAAAGTTCATTATTTTCCAAAATAAAGCTGTTTTTAGAGTTATCTTTTCAAGAAAGCAGACCATACCTAAAAATTTCTGTAAGTACAAGAGAAATTTTTTTAAAAACTATTGATACATAGAGAGTAAGTCCTCTCTGAGTCAGGCATGGTAGTGCACACCTGTAGTCTCAGCAAGCGGAAGACAGAGGCACCGGGCATCTGTGACTTCCAGACAGTCAGAGCTACATGGCAAGACTCAAGCTCAAAAAAGCCAAAAACAAAAGAACCAAGTAGAGTCCTTGATGGCTGATCAGAAATTGAATCCTGTATGATGTTCAGAGGTTCATCCAATGTAGAAGATCATACCTCTTTAGTTTGTATTTTATTGGCTAAACATATATTAGCAGCGTATATAAAACAAACAAGGCAAAGAGGCCCTGAGTTGAGATTTGGGGTAGCACAGTAGAAGGGAAAATTAGGGAAATAGTGTTCAAGTCTACGCCCAAATTTACAGCACAATGAGAGGTTGGTTGCCTTTCTGTTATGGTGCAGTGTGGCCTAAGTAGGAGTGGTGAGCTGCTGGAGAGATGGCTCAGCCGTTAAAGGCTAGGCTCACAACCAAAATAGGAGTGGTGAGCTATGGAATGCTATCTTTGGTGCTATAAGGTGATGTAGAAAGGGGTTTTCCAAGTGTCCCCCAGCGTGTCCTCATAGCCTCCCTTCCCTTTCTCTTCTTTACTCCCAAGACTGGTAGGTATTCAGTCTTGCTTGTTTGTTTCTTTATTCATATAGCAATTCTGTTTACTTACTCTCTGGGAATTGTGTTCAGTCTCCCTAGTCCATACAGCCTGCCTGTCTAATCTCATAGAATGTGCACTGAGAACACTTAATTGCAGAGATAAATTGGTTCTTTGTGTGCATGACTGATCAAGAGCAAAGAACCTTAATTTCAGATGTCTTCAGAGAGGTTTTCTCTAACCTCTGCCTCTAAGAGGAAGATTATAAAGTGTTTTCATTACTTCAGGTCAGAATTGTATTGCTTTTGGTCAAAAGCTGTTGTAAGAGTCACAAACTAATAGAAGAGAGTAATCTAAGGATAAATTATAAAGATCAAAGCAGTTGAAAATTAAAGTGAACTTGAGTGTAAGCTTAGGTATGGTTTTAGACTCTTAAAGAGACCATCCATGCAGAAAGACCCTGGGTTCGATCCCCAAGCCCTGAAAAGAGGGCCTCATCATGCCTTTAATTATATCTTCCAGAGTAGTTTTAATTTTTATGTGTGTAGTGAAAAATAAGGAACTAGAGTAGATACTTAGAAACTAGATTAGTGCCAGGCATTTCTCTCACTTATTACCAATACAACAATCAGTTATTCTGAGGTCAGATAGGAGGGACAGCAGCACATACTGGATACGGCTTTGGTTCGTGTTCCAGCTATATTTTATTTGTTGATAATTTCCAAATTTATATCTTTTAATGCTGTCTTGCTTCTCACTTTCAGACTTGTATTTTACTATTACTATAGTAAAGAAGAAAGAAGTTTTTTAGATATTGTGTTTCAAATTAAATTTTTAAAATGTATTTAAAGTATTTTTTCATTTTGATATATGGCTTTGTTATCCCTTTCATTCATTAATATTTTTTTGTGATGATAATGGTGATGGTGTATATACAGTATATACCAGGCTGACCTCAAACTCAACAGTGCCCTTGCCTCAGCCTCCTGCGTTTGTGGAGAATGTCACCATGCCTGGCTTTCCTACATCAACTTTTCCCTATGCCCTTCTGAAGGACTAGCATATTATAACCTTTAAAAAGTCTTCAGATCCCTGGGTTCGGTCCCCAGCTCCGAAAAAAAGAACCAAAAAAAAAAAAAAAAAAAAAAAAAAGTCTTCAGATCTAGGCACTGCCACTCTCATCAATGTTGTGCACTTTCACTTCCTACTTTTAAAAGGTGCTCAGGAGACAGAGGCAGGCAAGTCTCTAAGTTCGAGGCTAGCCTGGTATATAAAGTGAGGTCCAGGACAGCTGGGACTATACATAGAAACCCTGTCTTCAAAACAAAACAAAATGGGGCTGGGGATTTAGCTCAGTGGTAGAGCACTTGCCTAGGAAGCGCAAGGCCCTGGGTTCGGTCCCCAGCTCCGAAAAAAAGAACAAAAAACAAAACAAAACAAAACATAAATAAATGAATGAATGAATGTTATTACTGAAACAAAGGGGTTTTTAAAATGTCAAGTATTTCAGAAGTCTCTAAAATAAAAACAAAAAGTTATTTAGCTAACTTCACTTTTCTGGAATTAATCATCATTTCTGCTTAATTGTATATTATCAGACATTTACATTCCTATCCTCTCCCTCTAACCCAAGACAGGGTCTCACTATGTAGTTTAAGCTGGCCTTGAATTTGCTAAAGAGTCTAAGGTTAACCTCATACTCATAGTTTCCCTGCCCCAGCTTCCCAAAGGCAGTGTATTTCACACAATTGCCCAGTATTTTCTTTGAATTTCTAACCATTTCTTGTGTGAGTGGCTAGTCAGATTCCTCATTGATCTTCCTGCTTTCAGCCCCTCTCTTATGCATTGCCAGTTTTCTTTTTTTTTTTAATTTATTTATTTATTTATTTATTTATTTATTTTTTATTTTTTATTAACTTGAGTATTTCTTATATACATTTCGAGTGTTATTCCCTTTCCTGGTTTCCGGGCAAACATCCCCCTCCCCCCTCCCCTTCCTTATGGGTGTTCCCCTCCCAACCCTCCCCCCATTGCCGCCCTCCCCCCATAGACTAGTTCACTGGGGGTTCAGTCTTAGCAGGACCCAGGGCTTCCCCTTCCACTGGTGCTTTTACTAGGATATTCATTGCTACCTATGGGGTCAGAGTCCAGGGTCAGTCCGTGTATAGTCTTTAGGTAGTGCATTGCCAGTTTTCTATCCAACCAGTAAATCTCACTTTGCTTTAAGACTTCTGTGTATTCCCTGTTGTGTACAGGGTGAGCACCAGCCCTTTAGTAGTACAGTGATGGCAGCTCATCACGGTCTGGCTCCAGCATCTCTAGGCTCCTACCACCCGCTTTGCTTCTCATCTGTCACTGTTGCTGGACTGATTGTGTCTCACACGTCTCCTGCCACTGCACACATATTCAGTGTCTCTTCCGTCTGCCATTCTCTAAACTCTTATCATACACCGTCTTACTTTAAAGGAGTCTTTGCTAGTTTGCTGAGCTGGAGCCTGTGTCCTGGTTTAAATATGAAATATTCTCTACAGGCTCATGTATTTTAAATTTGAGCACTTGGCTCCTAACTGGTGGTGCTGTGTTGGGAGGTTACTGAAGATTTTGGACATGGAGTCTAGATGGCAAATATAGGACTTGAGGCTTCTAGACTGGCTTTGTGTTCAGCTCAAGCTCCCTTCTGTTCTAAGATGCAACAAGCCATATCTCAATCTCCTGCTTCAACTGGACCAGCCATATCAGCCTCTCTGGCTTCCGTACAGTAATAGATTGTATACCTCATACTGAGAGTCAAAGTATACCCCCTCCATTAAATTGCCTCTTTCAGGTATTTGGTCATGGTGATATGAACTAATAGAGAAAATTGATGCCAGCAATGAATTGTGGTCTGTGATAAACCTGACCACATATTTATAATTGTTTCATTGAAAGGATGTGGAAAAGTTGGAGCTATGGACTAGAAACATTTTAGAATGCCATGAGTAGAGCTTAATGGGCCATTCTGGTAGGGGTTCTGTAGATCAGAGTATCTAGAAATGCAGACACGAAAGACTAAGCTCATGAACTTTCAGCAGGGGATAAGGACTATTAAAACTGAAGACTATTCATGTTACATTTCTGGCAATAGATTTGGCTACAATCTGCCCATGTCCTGAAATTTTGAGTGAGACTGAATTAAGTAATAGACTAGGGCTGACAGAATGGCTCACTGGGTAAAGACATTGGCTGTCAGATATGATGACCTGAATTTAATCCCCAGAACACACATTCTGGAAAGAGAACTAATTTCTACAAATTATTGTCTGACCTCCACTTATGTGCTTGCACACACACACACACACACACACACACACACACACACACACACAAATAAAAGTAGCAAATGTGTTTTAAGTACTGGACTAATTTGTTTGATGGAAGAGATTTTTAAGACTGTAAAATGATTAGGCTGTGACATAGTCCACACTGCTTTCTTCCAGATTCAGTGAAGAAAGCAGAGAGTAGAGCAGAAAAGTATGAAAACTATACATTTTGGCCTGGAAAGGAGCTTGAACTTACAGATAAGGCCAGTGAGGACAAAGTGGCCACTATACTTGTTAAAGAAATTAGCACCTTAGAAAAAGGCTTTACACTTTGTACTGGGCAAGACCCCACACATTAAAGTGTCTAGGGTGTGAACTGGAAATGAGACAGGGTTTCTCCGTGTAGCTCTGGCTGTTCTGGAACTCACTCTGTAGACCAAGCTGCCCTCAAACTCAGAGAGCTGGCCTTCTCTGCCTCAAGTTCTGGGAATAAAAACATGCACCACCATCACCTGGCAACTGGAGACCATTTTAGAAAATATTAAGGAAGAGTTCCTGAAAAGACAGAACCTTCATGTGCTGTGCTGAAGACAGCTACCTAGTGAAATGTTCTCCCTGCTGTGCACACAGATATTCAGAGGCTTCTGCAGCCATGCTCTAGCAGCTGTAGTTTGAGGCTGCCTCTCAAACTGTCAGTGAAACTTGACATCATCCCTATGTTGCTACTTTTGCAGGCATGCAGGACATGAGAGCAGTACAAGGTTCTAGAAAACTCCAAAGTTAGGCAATATGGAGCAGGGTCAGATTTGATAGAGAAGCCCCAAGAACTCAAGGTGTGATGCTGTGGAAGTGAAACTTAGGTTGCAGTAAAGACCCCCTTGGAGATGCCAGGAACATGAGATACCTATCAAAGAAAACTGCAGGCACTGAGTGGATTGACCCAAGAGAGTGGCCATGTGTGCTGCAAATAGTAGGCATGTAGTGGTGTCCACCCAAGCCTGGTGGAATTCAGGTGATACTACCCATGGGCTGTAGACACTGGGAATGATGCCCAAGTGTCTGTGCTTGCTGTGGGGGTCAACCTTGCTTTCATCTGCTTTCCCTTGTTATCCTCCTATCCCGAATAAGACTGTTTCATCTGTGCTACTGCATATCAGAAGTCTGTAAACTGTTTTTGTTTTCCTATAGCCTCATTTAAAACATAGTCTTGAGTCTCAGAGCAGATTTTGGGCTTTTGAATAGTGTTAGAATTATAAGACTATGGAGACTTTTGAAATCGGAATGAATAGTTTTCATTATGAGATGGCCATGATCCTGTAGGGGCCAAGGGAGGAATGTTATATTTAGAATGTGAAATGACCCTCCCCCAGCCTTATATGATTGAGCATCTGTTCCCGAGCTAGTAAACTATTTGGGAGGTTATGGAAACTTCTGAACATGAAATGAGGCCTAACTGGCAGACATAGGGAGTATAGGCTGGCTTTACTTCTGGCGGGAACCCTCTGCTTCCTAGTCCTTCAAGATGTAGCAAAGCACATCATAGTCTCCCCCATTGTGGACCCTGATGCTGCAGCCATCGTGTCCTCTCTGCCATGATGGACTGTATCCCCAAAATCATGAGCCACAATAAACCTCTGTTCCCTTTAGTTGCTTCTGTCAGGTTTTTGGTCAGAGTGGCATAAAGTAATGAATACAATATGGTGCTCCTTCAGCACCCTAGTCATATTTTAGCAGAGCAGGCTGTTTTTAATGCTTCTATTCCCTGTTGGTAAGAAGAGGTCCTCTTGGAGATTAGAGAGATGGATCAGCGGTTAAGAGCACTTGTTGTTCTTGCAGAAGACCTTGCACATCTATATGGTGACCCACAACCATCCATAAGTTTAGTTTCAGAGGATCTGATACGTTCTTCTGCCCTCTGAAGGCACCAGGCATGCATGTGGCACAGATACACATGCAGGCACAACACACACAAAATAAATAAACATTAAAAAAATAACAGTTCTCATACATTACAAAAAACTATCTTAAAAAATAAAATAGCCTTTTACCTTAGCCTCTATTTCATGTTAGTGCTCTACCTAATATATGGCACCTAATAAATATTGGTAAAGAAATGTATGTTATGTTTTTAAAATGTAGACATCAGACTGGGTAGTGGTGGTGCATACCTTTAGGCCCAGCACTCAGGAGGCAGAGTAAGGCAGAACTCTGAGTAAGAGGACATTCAGGGCTACACAAAGAAACTGTCTTGAAAAACAAGAACAAAATACACAGGAAAAAAAATTATAGAGATCAACATTTTATTCCCATTAACATTTTAAGCCATTTCCTTAAGTTTTTACAAGCTTTAGTTAATGATACATTTTACTTTTAAGGCTATTAGCATAATCCTAGCATGATGTTATTTCTTCTCATATTATTAAATAGTTCATTTTAATGAACTATATATATTAATTAAAATGTTGGTTCCATGTAGAGGCAGAAAGAGATATGTAAGATTATTGTATGAAGCAGGATGGTGGTGATTGATGCACACCTTTGATTCTAGCACTCTAGAGGCAGAGCAGGTGGATGTCTGAGTTTGAGGCCAGCTTGGTCTACATTTAAGACAGCCAAGGCTGCTCAGAGATGAGAGAGAGAGAGAGAGAGAGAGAGAGAGAGAGAGAGAGAGAGAGAGAGAGAGAGAGAACGAACTATATGAAATAAGAAGTAAGTTGCACGGCAGTTTGATCCAACAGTCAGTATAGTCATACAGGAACTAGGAACATAGCTAGTGTTACCATGTGCTTATCAACATATGCTTGGTCCTGTCTTTGGTCTCCAGCATCACAATGAGACATGTTCTATTCATGAAAAGGAATATAGGTGGACAAATAATTATCTTTATATTTTCTTTTATTCTTCAAACATGAAACTTTTCTTTATTGTATAGCTCTGTTAATATCTGTGGTTTTATATATCACAAGTGTACTTTTTTAAGAAGAAAAAACTAAAATAAGACCATCTTTCAGTTTTTCACCTTCTTCACCTAATAAAATTAAACTGTAGGTAGCAGAGTGGATTTCTTTATTTCTTCCTTCCTTTTTTTCATGATTGTTTTGTTTTGGTTTTGTTTCTCCAGAGTTAGAAAATGCCTTTGACAGGGCTGAGGTGATGATTCATTGGGTCAAGTGCTAACTGCACAACCACAGAGACCTGAGTTCTTTTCCCAGCACCCATGTTAAAGGCAGCTGTGGTGGCTTATGTCTGTAACTCCACGCCTGGGGGTTGGGGGAGGGCTGTCACATATAACAGAGATAGGCATGTCTAAGGGGCTCCCTGGCCAGCTGGTCTAGCCAAAACAGTGAGCTCCAGGTTCAGTGAAAGACCCTGTCTTAAAAAATAAGTTAATGAGGCCAGTGAGGTGGTCTTACAGGTAATGTACTTGCTGGTGATGCAAACTTGAAAACCCCAGAGCCCATGGGGTGGAAGGAGAAAACCAACCCCACAAGTCACTCTCTGACCTCCAGGCATGCATGTGTGTGCACATACACAGACTGCTGCTGCTGCTGCTGCTTAATGATAATAGTAGGAGCTCAACAATAAATAAACATTTCACAAACAGGGAGGGATAGAAGACATCTAGCATTGATCTCTAGCCCCCACAGACACCCATGGTTACATGCACATACACAAAGTGTCTCTGAATGAAAGCTGATATATGTGTTTGAAAACATTTCGTTGTATATATCAGCTCAGCTCAGTTCATTTCAGTTTTGGGTAGTAGAATGTGCTGGTAGTCGATGTGTAGGAAAGTATGAAAGACAGAGTTTCTGTTGTGCATTAACTTACAGCCTATACTGCATAGCAGAAATTCCTGAACGGCCATTACTGAAGAACATAAAATAAGTATTGGAATAGTGTTATATCTTATTTTAAGTGCATGTTTGCAAGGCCTGGCATATGTTGAGGACATGATCTACATTGTGCTGTCCACCAGGCCCATTAAATACATTAGGAACAAGATTTATTGACTTTATTTTATGAGTATTTTTTTCTGTGTGGAAATGTGTGCATCATATGCATTCCTGATATTCACAATACATTATATGGAAGTGAAATTATAGGTGGCTGTGAGCCACCATGTAGGTGCTGGGAATCAAACCCCAGACCTTTGAAAGAGCAGTAAATGCTTTAACACCACTGAGCTCACTCTCTAGCACCAGGTACTTTTTTTTTCCTTATATTTTAGGAGGCAAATTTTACTATTCGATAGAAACTTTTATTTTAAAGTCAAATTGAAAAGGATATTTAGGCTGAGGATTTAGCTCAGTGATAAGTTATTCTGCAACATAAATGGTTTCCTAGGTTCCATTCCCAGTAACACACACAGGCACATGCACACACACATACACATATGCACACACATGTGCACACACATGTACACACACACACACACATACACGTACTCTGGTAAAAGCAAAAAGTATTAAAGGATTTTTGCTGGTAGGTTTGATGTGATAATAAGACAGGAGTATAAGGAAAGGTTCAGTGTACCATTTTCATTCTTTGGTGACACTGGGTATTGATTCTATGGTCTTGTGTGTGGTAGGCAAGCACCACTGAGCTAAATCCCCAGTCAAGGGAAATTTTTATGAATAATTAACTTGAGCCAATATTGTTTCCCAAACCAAAACAAAATACAAATCAACTTTTAAGATATAAATATCTGAATTATAATTTTCTATTAAGTGTATCATATTTATTTATGTACTATGCATTGACACTGAGAAGAGTTGACATTAAAATATAGGTATATAGTTGCTGTTCAAAAATGTTTTCTGGACATATTAAATTGATATGCTATTAGCCAAATATCTTTGTTTACATGTACTCACAATAAATACTATGTTGTAAACTTTGTTTAAAGCATTCACATTCTGAATGAAAAGGGAACCGATTTAAGAATTAAACAGTTCTCTGGAGCTGTGACCTAGTCTTACGATGCCATCCCACTGTGATTACACTGTTTGCTTCCTACTGAAGAAGCTCTTAGTGCACTTGCAAGGAGCATAAGGAACCGTGTCAGAGGTCAGCCAGTGGAGTCCATTTTCCCACAGCCGCCTGGTGTGAGTGATCTTTTACTGTGCTTTAAAAAAAAAAAATGGGCCAGGATTAGAGAGGATTAGGAAGAATATTACCGTCCTGAATATAGACCCAGGGCACTGAGGAGAGGGAATCCAGCCAGGCAGCAAATGGGCTTCCCCTGACTAGGACACAACCTCTGCTGCATTCCTTTTAAGAAACTGAATGGGAAACACTAAGTCCCCAAACTGGATTAGTAAATAATCTCATAGTTTGGGACATCTGCTAAAATAAATTGATGAGCAGACTGCATTCTTACACTTGAGGACCAGAAACATCAAAAGGAGGGATAATTAAAGATGAGTCATAAGCTCAGTAACGCATGGAGAGGTGCACTTCATAAACAAAGAAAATACCATTTTAGATGTGTTAGTACAATGAATATGCAATACTCGTTACTTAAGGCTTAAGATTTGAAATCCTTACAACTTTTTTATTTTTAAGAGTCTTTCTGGATCTTATTGCTTATAAGAAAGCTTAAAAATTACAGCTTCAACTCTCTGTGTTCTTTATAACTTACATACCTTCAGTGTATGACTACATATTTTAAGACACCTTCTTTACACTTTACGTTTTTTACTGTATATAATAAATGTAGGATGTGGACTCGGTGACACATCATACAGTAGTAGCAAATTACTTATCTGCTCCAAACATGTCGAAGGGGAGATGCATAGACCTTAGTCTTAGGAGGAAATTTAGCTAACTAAAATTGTAAGGCTTCTTGATGTTGTCCACTCAGTATTAGATCTGATGCACCAGTGGCTGCTTTCTCTCTCTCTCTTAAGGAAAATCATGAAGTTGGTTAATGTAATAACCATGACTATCTTGATTTTAGCATCTGCTTTTGTGTTTCTGGTTTTTGACAAGCTGAAGATTGAGCTCAGAGCCTTGAACATGCCAAGCAAGATCTTCACCACTGAGCTGAGCCCAAGCCCCACACTTTTGTTATAGATTCTAAAATTAGAATACTTCCTTCGAGAGTTTGTGATAAGCTGAGCATGGTGGTGCATATCTATAATCCTAGCCTTTAAGAGAGTGAAGCAGATTTACAAGTTTGAAGCTAACCTGGGCTACATAGTAAGACACCATCTATGAATAAATGAATGAATGAATGGTATGAGGTAAAATTTGGTTCCATATGTAAAAAATAATTTATAATGGGCACTTCATTCATGTCTTAAATATGTGATGTTCTGTGCTTTCTGGCACAGTATCTGTGCTTATAATGGGTTGTGATTTGAATGTATCTTCTGTGCCACATCTGCTCCCTCCCAGTGTGATTATCCATATCCTGACCATCTTAAATATCAACTCCATCAATACATAGTTATTATGTATCTCAACATTACTGCTCCCAGGTGTTTATCCAAACAAAATAGACGTAGTTACAGCAAAGCTTGTATATAAAGACTTAACGGGCTGGAGAGATGGCTCAGCGGTTAAGAGCGCCCCGACTGCTCTTCCAGAGGTCATGAGTTCAATTCCCAGCAACCACATGGTGGCTCACAACCATCTGTAAAGAGATCTGATGCCCTCTTCTGGTGTATCTGAAGACAGCTACAGTGTACTTATATATAATAAATAAATCTTAAAAAAAAAAAAAAAGACTTAACATCACTTGCTTTTGCTTCTTGCTTGCTTTTGCTGATTTGTGTTTTGTTTTTGAGACAGTTTCTCATGTATGCCACCCAGCCTTGAACTCACAGTGTAGTCAAGGATAACCTTGAACTCTGATCCTTCTGCCTCGACCTCCTGAATATTATGATTGCAGGTGTGCATCACCATATTTTGGTGTATGGTAGATATGAAATCCAAGGCTTCAGGCATGCTAGGCAAACACTCTGCTTTACATACTCAGGCCAGCATTATCACTTCTAAAATCCAAAAAGGGGAAAGGATGCATGTCTAACGGCTGATGACTACATAAGTAAACATGGTGTATTTATGATGGTATCTTATTTGACTCTAAAGGGGTATGGAGTACCAATATGCGCTATGACCTACATGAACCTCAAAACTGCTAAGTAAAAGAAACTAGTCACACGTTTCCACATATCATATTATATATTATCATAACAGTATTAGCATAATATATTTTTCCATCTGTATAAAATGTTTAGAATAGGCAGTTATGAGGACAGAAATTAGGTTAATTCTTGGCTCACAATGAGGCAGTGAGAATGATCTCAGAGGCCTAGTGTCCCCCTGAGGTAATGAGAATGTGTCAAATTGACTGTGGTGATGGATGGCCAAGTTTTTTAATATTAAAAAAAAACACATTGAATTCTGTATTTCAGATAATCTAATTATATGCTATATGAATTAGATATCAAAGCTGTCTTAAAACCTTGATAAAATTAGTATTTCCTACCCACTTATTAATTGCTAATACTTTTATAAGGTCCCTAACACAGTTTGATTGTAATTGTTTCCTTAAGCCTATTTTTCATATTCTGATATGGGTTGGGATTTTAGTGTTTGAGTATCCTGTTCTGTACTTAGTGAATATTAATTAACTGACTCCTTCACAGTCAAATGTCCCGCCATAAAATGGGAATAAGAGAAAACAGAATCGATGACACATTATTTTCAAGAAACTGTATTGTGTGATTTTTATATTTAATTGTTTCTTGAAAAGTATTTGCTCTCGTATTATCTCTCAGTTTAACTTTCCATTTGTATTTTACAAGGTCACATAAGCTGTTTATCACTTTGTTTTTACCTGTAGGACAATTTTCATGTTGAAGGTTTGCATGTATTACAAGTACTTTAAATAGGTTTCAGTTGGAACTGCATGTCATTTTTTCAAGTTTAATATGTATGTGTTTAAACCAGTCTGTAATGTTTGAGCGAATGCTTTGTTTATGTGTCCCTTTAGCATAGTTTTAATCTCCTGGCATGGATGTGTTGTTTTGCAGTACTTATTAGAGATGAAGAGTTTAATCTTACCTCCAGAACACATTCTGAAGCGAGGAGATAGTGAAGCAATTGCCTATGCTTTCTTTCATCTGCAACACTGGAAACGAATAGAAGGCGCTCTGAATCTCCTGCAGTGCACATGGGAAGGCAGTGAGTATCCCTTGCCAGATGTAATGCTGATCTCTGCCTCAATAGTCACTGCATCCATGTGCAGTCTTTAAGATGAGATTGTGTAGTTTCAAATCATCTCTGTGGCATTATATTTTATAGAAAAAATAACTTAATGTATATTGATGTCACATTTAGGAAAGTGGAATAAAGAACTGTTAGGGTATTTTGCTAAATTGAGTATTTGTCCACTCAGAGTTCAGTTCTAGGGAATCCATTGCCCTCTCCCAATCTCCAGTGACACTAGATACACACTAGACACACACAGACACACACTGATGTGCACATATTCACACAGGCAAAGCATTCATACACATGCAAGTTTTTAAAAATTAAAAATGGTGTTTTTTGTTTTGTTTTCAGATGTAAATAGCATGAATTATTTTTCTAATAACTGATAACACTGTGTGTCCTGGTTTGTTCTCAGTCACTGTGATGAATGCTATAGCCAATAGCAATGTGAGGAGGAAAAGGTTTCTTTCTTCTCACACCTTACAGTTCATCACTGAGGGAAGCCAAAGCAGAAACTCAAGGCAAGAGCTTCATACAGAAACCATAGAAGGAACATTCTATTAGGTTGCTTCCTCTGACTTGTTCAGCTTGCTTTATCACACATCAGAGTCCCACCTACCCAGTCATGACACCACTCACAGTGGGCTAGGCCCTCCTACATCAGTTAGCAATTGTGACAGTGCCTTATAGACATGTCCCGGCAGCCAGTCTGATGGAGGCAACCCCTCAGTTGAAGTTTCCTCTGCTCAGGTGACTATAAAAACTAGCCAGTTTTGCAACTCTATTCTCTCTCTCCCTCTCCCTCAGTGTCTCATATGGTTCAGACAGGCTTCAAACTTATTATTGTGTAGCTGAGAATGATCTTAAGTTTCTGATTCCTGCTTCCACCTTCCAAGTACTAGAACTGCAAGCCTGTACCACCATACCTGGCTTCAGTTTGTAATTGTGGTAAAATATTCATTACATAAAGTTTATCACTGTCGTTGTTCTGTGTCCAGTCAATAGCATTGTGAGTATTCATACTGTTGAGTGGCCATCATCAGGTTTGTCTCCAGAGCCTTCTCCTCTTTCCACACTAAAGCCCCTCACCAGTGCTCTGGGTTCTGACTGATGGCTGTAGGCCCTTCAGATTTCACTTGTTTTATCTAACTTAATATTGACAGTGTCCATATGTGTTGTAGTATGCGGCAGTAGTTACTTTTTTGTTTGGGTTTTGTTTTGTTTTGTGGTTTTTCTTTTGAGACAGAGTCTCTTTTTGGCTGGCCTAGCACTTATTCTGTAGCTGCTGACCCCGCTCCCCTTCATCTTCTCCCTCTTTTTTGAAACAAGATCTCACTACAACCTCATTCTATGTCTAAAAAGTGTTCCTTTGTATTATAGTAGACAAACGAGCTAGTTAATTTATTGTTGTACCTTTTCCTTTTGACCATATATTGTCATCCGAGAATGTTATGACCGCACATAGAAACCTATAGTCATAATTGAAAACCATCTTCTAGATGTGAAATGCTAACAAAGAGCCTTTCGTTTACCCACCTCCTTCCCCTCGTTATCACTCTAGTGGACAGTGCCAGCTCCCAGAGGTACACTAGCAAAGGCCACTCTAGGCAGACAGGTCTTTCGATTGCTCTACTAGAACTATGGTATATATTATTAGTGGAAGCACTCAGCATGTCTGTCAGATACCACTCAAACTGTTAACTCGGGGAGGACTCAGTTTCAGCGTTCAGTCCATCTCCATTCAGGGTCTTTATAATCCTGCAGTTTTCATTTTGTTAGCTGCTATGACTGAAAGAAGGAGCATGACACAGGGGTCACTGTAGAGTAGGAAATGAAGATGGTGGTGTCTGATCCAGTCCCAAGGCTGAAAACTTGCACAGGGTCCAAAGGGTTCCTAAATATATTTCATTAGTAAGAAATGTTTTGTCTTGAGATGAGTCTCTTCATGTTCCCATTCAGGCCAGCACTAACTTGTGTTTGTGTAGTTTTCCTACCTTGGCTTCTTGAGTAGTTTATACTAAGGGTTCAAACCACCACAGTCTGTTGAAAATATGACTACTTTAAAATTAAGTAATAATAAAACTTTTCACTTTATTTATAGTTTTTCATATAGCTGAGCTCTTAGAACATAGATTTTTAAAGTTGTTTGGACCCAGTAGTTAGTAAGTCCCCACGATAGAGTACACACTTAGTGTGCTTGAGGCCCTGCATTCAGTGACCACCATGACCACCACCACCACCAATAACATGAAGACATCATTATCTGTGATCCAGGAGTTTGGGGATCTCTGTATTAACTACTTATTAACAACAGTCATACACTGGGCTTGACACTGACAGTGAGAACTCAGGAAAATTGAAAGTATGAGTTGAGTTGAGCCTGGGAGGAGTCGGGCTTCTTCCAGTTCATTACCAGGCACTGAAAGCCAGGGGCTTTCTCATTCATCTCTCACACGTCTCAACTGCTGGACGCTCTGCTGGGCCTTGAGGGCTTTTCACCGAGTGTATGACTTATGCAGCATTTCGTGCATCTGGATGAATGATTTCCTTATGTTGACACTGACTATTGAATGATGCTAGACAGAAGACTTTTACAGTCTCCAAGCCAGATTTGAATACCCTTTTTTTTCCCCAAACTTAACTTGTTTTACGTGTTTGGGCGTATGTCTGTACATTCTTGAAGAAGATCTTAGTAATCCTCATAGGTGGAAAACTAAATCAGCAAGAATGCTTTTAGCTTCAAAGCCAGGACAATTACCTTTATTACAATTTTTTGAAGATTCCTATAGGAAGCAGGATTTATACTTGTGGAGTTAAGTCCATGATTGTGATAAGGCGGCTGAAGCAAAGAAGGTCCCAGCCGATGTTACACTGTAACATTCGTTCCCTTCAGCCTCAGACTGGACCACCTACTGTTCTCTAAGTAGGTCTAGTTTCCCTATGCATTCTTCTCCTATGTGTTCTTCCGTTCACTTTATTTCATCAGAAATATTTCTCCAGAAAAAGAAAGTATAAAATGTCTGCAGAATAGGTTTGATTTATAGCATAGATGATAAATGAGATAAAATTGAATGCTAATGTATTTTTTCTTAGCTTTTAGAATGATTCCATACCCATTAGAGAAAGGACATCTATTTTACCCTTACCCCAGCTGCACAGAGACTGCTGATAGAGAGCTATTGCCTAGTAAGTAAATATTGCCATTTTCTTCAACTTACAAGTAATTATTTGGATTATTTTTAGATTGGTTTCTGTGTTAGTCACCTTTTTTGTTTGTTAGTCTCGTGTGCGTGTATGTGTGTGTGTGTGTGTGTGTGTGTGTGTGTGTGTGTGTGTTCACATTGTTGTGTGCATTTGGAGGCCAGATTCAGCTCAAAACTGGATATCCTCCTTGATGGCTTTCCATCTAATTTTTTTCAACAAGGTTTTTCACTAAATCTAGAGCTCAGATTCAGTTATGGTGGCTGGCCAGTGAGCACCACAGATCTTTCTAGCTCTAGAAGTGCAGGCATGTGGCATTTGGGTTCTCTGTATGAGTGCTGGTACTCTGAACTTAGGTGCTCATGCTTATACAAAGCCATCTCACCAGCCCTTCATCTCTCTGAGAGCTCTGAGTGTCCATGCCTAGTCTGTTAGCTGGATGCCAGGTTATTTGGATAAAATTGTCAGGGACCCTGATATTTCTTACTCTCTCACAAAAGAGACCCAGGAGCCACCATTTCTAGATAAGCAAAGGAGTCCTTTACAAGGCTGATACTCCAGGGTGGCACTAGATTGTGTGAGGAGAAACCTAAGGCTGGAAGCAAGGGGACACAAATGTTCTAAGGAGCTGATAATGAGAAAGCAGGTAGGACTTGTAGTGTAGGAGTAGTTAGGCAAGAACTAGATATCCTTGAAAGGGGAAGAAAGGAGGAGAAACTTCCCACTGAGGAGATACTCACTGTGGTAGAATGAACAAATTTTTAATAATGTGGAGTTCTAATACCCAGGAGTACTTAGTGGTTTTGTTTTTAATTCTCTGTCAACCTTGATATGACTTAAAGCTTTCTGGAATTTGCTTATAGACTCCTAAGTTGAGACTTGAACTATTCCCCCTAGTTCATATAGCTGTTTGTCATCTTTTATGCCTCCTGATAAATTTTTCTTTACAAGCCAGTGATGAAATTTGAACTTTTGTTCCAAGGGAGTGTTTCTGTACTAGTCAGTCATCCATTACACTGATGTATTAGCCAAACATTGACTGACAAGTGAATCTGCAGAAACCAGTCCAAAAAGAAATAATTAGGTCTCTCCTACAATATAAAAGTCTCATATTTTAGGAAGTTTTCATGTTAATTTTGTGCAGTCTTCTAAACATGAAAATAATACTATCTATCTTCAGGTTATTTCAACAATTAAATGAGAACTTTAAAAACCATAAAGTGCTTTAGGGTTTAGCTAATATTAACTTTACTGTCTTATTCCTTGTCTTCTGAAATACCAGAGTCTGTTTCTCTTTGTTTCCTGGAAGAAGTCAACCTCTCATGGATGAGGGATAGGGCAAAAGGGATTGCTGGTTCTCTGCCTACTAAAAGAGCAACGTTGACCATTTCTAATGCTTTCAGTGTTTACAAAGTTCAATCCTGTCGTGCTTTTTACATGAAATATGTCTCAGAGCTCTTGAAATCTTCTGAATTCTTAAAATGCATTTAGTTTTTGCTATATACTTTCTGAGTATAGCATAAGATATATAAAATATTATAGCTATTGAAGGACACTTGGGTATAACCTCTGTTAATTGTTATATTTTTTGAAAAGTGAAATTTATAGCTGACCCTGGTTCAGCATGGAATTAGTCATTCCTTACAGATACAGGATATTACATCAGGAATTCCTGGGTCGGTGTCCTAGCAGTCAATTTTCCAACTAATGAAGTTTTCACATAGCTTTCAGTTTAGGAGAAATGTATTGAACACCTACTGTGCAGTGGGCACTCTACAAGGTTAGCTCCAGACTATCGCTGTACAGGTACTCTGAACACTATATAAGAACGTCATAAGGTTGGCCGTGAGACTCTCAAACACTAAAGAGTAATACTTAGGTGTATAGGTGTGGCAAAATCAGACAAAGCACTTCGGTTATGAGTTGGTTTTCTCTTCTGTTTTCATAGCACTCACTGAAGTATCACACAGAGAACACAGCAATAACTGGGTAGAATTATTAAGCAGCGATTCTGGGAAATCCTCCAAGATATGTCTATCTCTTTATCTCTACTCTGCTTGCTGAGCTTTCAATGAACAAGGATTAATAACAATTCACATTTATTAAGTGCTTACACTATTCCTCATAACAACTCCATAGCAACTTCCACAGGGTTTAGTTCACAACTAACAACGGACAGGCCCTTTTTCAAAACCACCTCAGCATGACTTTATAGTCCATGTTCTTTCTCAGACCCCAGTACAGTCATCTGGCTGTGTGGATAAAGTGAATAGCTTGCTTTTAGCTTTGTTCTTATTCTTTTTAACCATGTTTTTAATTTTAAATTTTAAATTTTAAATTTTAATTTTAAAATATTACAATTGGTTTATGCTGAAATAAAACTTACTCTTCCTTCTTTTCCCTCTTTCCCTGTGCAGCTTTTCACCATGTTTCTGTTTACCCAAAGAAGGAGCTTCCTTTCTTCATCCACTTTACAGCAGGACTCTGTTCCTCTACAGCAATGATAGCGCTTCTCACACACCAGTTTCCTGAAGTCATGGGTGTTTTTGCTAAAGCTGTGAGTATGATCTCAAGGACTTGTGTGGAGTATTTATAAACCACTGCAGGAAAGCATCTCTGATCTGTCAGTGCTAACCCACACGAGCAGTGAACGACACTTGTAAACAGCAAGACCTGATTGTAAAGCTTCTGCCATGAATAGGTCAGACACAGTTCTGGTGATGTGAACTTACTTCTGTTGCTTAAAAGTTTAAGAGTGCAATGCTATAACATTATAAAGTTGGCCTTTGTGATTACTTTTGACGATTAATACAACATTCCTTACCAACTAAAGAGTGGTACAATTTTTCTTTATCATTAATGCATTTTCTTTGGTATTTGCAGACTACTAATTTTGTAAACAAAACTTTGACTTTTCCATTTAAATGATGTCATGAGTTCAAAACATTTGTTGATTTTAACTCAAGAGTAGAATTATGGTGGGGAATAAAAGTACGCAGAAGACACAGGTGGGACATTTCCCCGTGTGTGGGATATGCTTCTTGGCTCAAAAGTTCTCCTAATTTTTGTATCTGCATCGTTTCATTGACCCTTTCTGGTTCTGGCCTTAAGTATACACTGTGTCAGCCTTTATTTTAAATTCAAACCCTTCATGAACTGTTTTCCTATTTCCTGACTGAAGACTGACTTGCTTCTCTCTCTCTCTCTCTCTCTGCCCCCTTCCCCCCCGCCCTCTCCCTTCTCATCTCTCCCCTCTCCCTTCTCTCCGTCTCTCCCTCTCTCCTCTCTCTCCTCTCTTCTCTCTCCTCTCTCCTCTCTCTCCTCTCTCTTCTCTCTCTCCTCCCTCTCCTCTTCCTCTCTCTCTCTCTCTCTCTCTCTCTCTCTCTCTCTCTCTCTCTCTCTCCCCATTTAATTTATTCTGAGGCAAGATTTCTCTGTGTAGTCCTGGCTGCCCTGGAACTCACTCTGTAGGCTAGGCTGGCTTCAAACTCAGAGATTCACCTGCTTCTAAGGCAAGCAGGACCATTGCCCTGTTGAGGACTGATATTTAAAATGATATCCCTTCGATCCCCAGCTCCGAAAAAAAGAACCAAAAAAAAAAAAAAAAAAAAAAAAAATGATATCCCTATTTATTCCTCTATATAAATGTGTTAATTCATGTCACCAAAAAGTTTTCATTTAATAGATTTTCATTTAATAATGTGCATGTTTTATATGCAGTTTTTGAGGGGGGTAGCAAGATGTTTCAGCAGGTAAAGTACTTGTCACTAAGACTAATCTAAACAATCCAAGTTCGAACCCATGTAAAGGTGAGAGAGAACCAAGTCTATAAAACTGTTCTCCGACTGTCACATGCATGCCATGATGAATGTGTCCTCAAGATCATGCAAACACAACAATCATAAATTAAACATAAGCAAATAAAAATATATATCCCTTTGAAACCCTAGCATTAACACCAGGCAATGGGTTAGGATCCAAAAGAAAGTACTGTTTGGTTATATTTCCAAATAGTAGTATATTTTCTATATTTATGTGAAGAATAGAAATTATATATATACAGATATATATTATTTCTGTATTCATTCCACTATAACATCTTGTTTTTCTCATAGTTTCTTTTCCTGTCATAAGAATAGTTTAATCTGAGCCAGGCCTTGGTGGCGCATGCCTTTAATCCCAGCCCTTGGGAGGCAGAAGCAGGCAGATTTCTATTGAGTTCAAGGCCAGCCTGACCTACAGAGTGAATTCCAGGACAGCCAGGGCTACATGGAGAAACCCTATCTGGGGGGCACGCTGATGGTGGAGTTCAAAAACAACAAACCCCTAAAAGGAATAGTTTACTTTGTGCCTTACAGATGTATTGGCTCTGGCACCAGTGCTGTGGACACTGGCTCTCCTTCTCCTTGAAGGTCACCTGTGCAATGTGGTAAGAGGTCACTGGCTCGGCCTAGGGGTCCAACTGCTGCTCAGGGAGTGTAGATGTGTGGATTGCAGACTGACTATTCCATTTCCTCCTAATGAGGAAAGGAATCTTGGTAATGACTTTACTGTTGCTTGTAGTGGTCTGATGGGGAGTAACTGTGTCTCAGACTGACATGACCTCACTGTGTGAGGGGCATGGACAAATGGACCAGAAAGGGGGTCCTATCTACTTAGAGGAGAAGAAGAAAAGAAGTGGGGAGGCACTTAACCCACATTTCTAAAAGTTTCAGACAGGCAGTGAGAGAGATGGGTTCTTGAGTTATTCTCAAGACAATGGAGTAGGAAGGGGGAAAAATAGAGCAGGAGATCTGCAATCTGGAACAAAGATGGAGCAGTCAACATTGTATTCCCTGAAGTTCTGGCTCAGGCGGAGAGTAGCATGTACTCTACTCTATCCATCAATGTTCACATAGTAGCAGCCTTAGCCGAAGAGGTCACTAATGGCACCAGGAGAGCATTAAGGTTACATAGCGCAAGTTCCTTAGCACTCTTAGCAGAGACTTGAGAATGAGAAATTACATATTTTAAAGTAGAAGCTTCTTTTTGTTTATTAGACCAAAAGTTACTAATATATTCTTATTTTAGTCGTTAGACAATACACATTTATATACTATATTTTATTTGTGTAATTGGTGACAAATAATATTTAAAAGCTTGCTGACAGTGACCTTTTACAGCCACATTTTATGCCCATGGCTGTTAAACTTATATTCTTAGATTTCTAAAGCCACTTCCTTACTGATGAGATTTGCACGTCAGTATGTGGCATGCAGCTATTCTAAAGTCAGGTCCTATAGAGGAGTCAATAGAAAAAGACTGCAAATGGGCAGTCTGTCCCTTACAATATACAACACTTAAACGCTTTATAGAAGACATGCAGCAAGGGGATTGGGGATTTAGCTCAGTGGTAGAGCGCTTGCCTAGCAAGCTCAAGGCCCTGGGTTTGATCCCCAGCTCCGAAAAAAAAGAAAGAAAAAAAAAAAAAAAAAGAAGACATGCAGCAAGGAACTAGAGGCTCCTGTTCTAGTTCTTCACCACCTCATGAAGTATAGTCTATGCACGAGAAACACCAGCTTCCTCTAGGAGCTTGCTAAAAAAAGCATGGGCTCCGGCTTCCCTGCAGACCTCCTGAGTCAGCTTCCCAGCTTATCTTGCAAGCATTTCTAAAGCTCAAGAAGCATTGTTTCACCACCACCACCAGTTATTCTGGCCACCAGTGTGAGGAATTGGAACACCAGGATAGCAGCTGCCTTATCAGGCTGGAGAGGTGACAGCATTGCAGAGTGGTTATAAGCAAGACTTGAACCAAACTGCTTTGCCCTGATTCCAGCCCTGACATTTACTGTCTATGCAACCTCGTGTAATTGATGCAACCTTCTCTCGTCTTAGTTGTAAAGTAAGAAATAGCATGGCATAGGTTTAATGTGTTTAACGTACATCAACTGTTTTTCCACAGTAAGAAGTAAGTGGGTATTATCCCTCTGCAAACAGCATCACCACTAAAGAGAGGCCACAGTGGGGAAGCCTACCTCTTACATTTGGAGGAGAATAAGCTCAAAATAAGTTTCTCACAGTAATTTGAGTATAAATGGTAGTTGGATGTCATTTAAATAATTAGAATCTGCAGTTGATACATTGTGTATGTGTGTGAACACAAAAAGAGGGGAAAATGGCCCCCTTTCCTGATACTGGCAAACTGTTGTTTAGAATAGAACATGTTGACAAGTTCTGTGTAAGGAGTCCATTAGATGAGATCTATGACAATATAAAGTAAGCTGATGAAATGTATTTGTCCTGCTTCTTAATAAGGCAAAGCCACTTAAGAAAACATGGATTATTATTATTATTATTTCTCCATCTTCCTATCCCATTTCTGCCCCTCCCTTGTTGATGTTTTAAAGAGGGGTCTCATTTTGTTGCCAGGGCTAGTCATAAAATCATGGGTTCAAGGGATTCATAAACCTCAGCCCTCGGAGTGTCTAGGACTATAGGCATGTCTCCAGGCCTGACTAGATCTAAATTTTTGGTCATTACCATTTTACCTTCTTTCTCTAGTATCTTTTTGTATTAGCTCACTTGTTAAAGCAAATTCTATTGATTTTCTTAAACATAAAAATGTGTGTTTATGTTGCCTGGCGCTGGAGATTAATGATTTGGCATATTTTGTTTTTGAGACAAGGTCTCATGTAGCCTAGGCATCCCGGAATTCACTGTGTTGTTAAGGATGACCTTGAATTCTTAGGGCTGTGAGCATGGTAAGTTAACTCTCTACAATCCGAGCCACATGCCCATTCCTGAGATCAATGACTTTCAATCATTCTTGCTGTGTGTCAAATGTAGAGATGGGGAAGAGAATGGATGAGCTAGAAAGACTATTGGTTTTAGTACCTTCTCCCCTTTTTCATGGTTTGAAGCTATGTGGAACCAGATTTAGTTTTCAGCAAGTTAGGATATTTTTCTCCTGGCTAAGATGAAAACCTCATCTGACATCATGCTCAGAGCAATGAAAAGGTTGCATAAATCCCTGGAGATGTGGAATGTACTGATACCAGAGCTGATATTCTCCAAGGCCAGGATTCCTGAAAAAGGAAAAATTGCTTTCAAGTGGTAGGTCATTTTCTCACCTGCTTTGAAGCCTGCTGGGTTAAATATGAGGGTTCAAAGAAAGGGTAGCCAGCAAAACCAGCTCTGAGAATCTGATTCTGCTTATCTGAAAGGAGACTTTATTTAACAGCAGCACTGCCCTGTCCTTAGTGAGCTAATCTTCACCCACTCTGACTCCTTTCAGTTCTGTGCTGGAGAAAGGGCTTTCTTAGCAAAACTCGGAGTGTTTGTCACAAAAGACTTAAAGGTGGTCTTTGGGGATTCCACTAACTTACTGATGAATTCAGGCTTGAGGCTGTGCCTCTCGTGCTTTGCTTTGTGTTTGAATGCCAAAGTCCCTCATCCAGTTTTAACTAAATAGGACAGTCACTGTGATGTTGGCAGAAAAAGGTGTTAATGTTAAGGCAAGTATCAAAAAGAGTAGCAAATAAATTGTTTTACTTCCTTGAGTTTTGCTGAGAGCTCTTTGTAGCTGTGCTGGGGTGGGAACAGGCCTCGTCTCCACATATTTCCACTAATCTTTATGTGGGAAAATGCAGTTGGATGTACCAGTGATGAATGTCAGAGGAACTTATAATTGGCTGGCTCCACTGTAGCCAGGGCCTTACAATTCGCTTGATTAATTCTTTAAGGACTAAGTTAGCCAAGTTGCATGATTTCCAAAGATATAGAAGGTCAGTTCTTACACTAACAAAGGGCCTCTCCACAGAACGCCTCACTGGGGATTCTTCAGGCCCTTCCTAAAATAATTAGAAATTTTCTTCCCAAATTTCATTTTTTAAAATAATAAGCACATATAAATGCCAAATACCTTTTATCCACTATCTCTCATGATTTCCCATGCTGGGGGCAAAGATCACTTTAGGAGCTAGGGAAGTGGATAAACAACTCTAACCACATGTGAATATATAAGGTAAGAGAATATGTGACTGTTTGGAAAGTTTCTTAGTTTAGGATTTTGTTTTGTTTTGTTTTTGTTGTTGTTGTTTTAAATCATCGTAACCAGTGATGTGAAAGTTGTTCATAGGTGAAAGAATATTTCCTATATTCTCCATTTGACCTAATTAATGCTAAAAATCTATGCTGTCTCTTGGCTTAATATTCTAGGATTGCATTCAAAAGTGTGACAGCTGAGGATCTGGCTTGGTTAGAGTACTTGCCTAGAATAAACAAAACCCTGACTTTGATCCCTGGTACTATATGAACCAGGTATGGTGATTTTAACCCCCAGCATTGGGAAGTAGTGGCAGAAGGATCAGAAGTTTAAGGTTATTCTAAACTACATATCAAGTTTGAGACCAGCCTGGGCTACATGAAACCATGCCAAAAAGAGAAAGGAAGGAAGGAAGGAAGGAAGGGAGGGAGGGAGGGAGAGAGGGAGGAAGGAAGGAAGGAAGGAAGGAAGGAAGGAAGGAAGGAAGGAAACTGACAGATTTGTTTCTTCACTTATTTAGAAATTATTTTCTTAATAGTTTATATATATTCCTGCAAAATAGTGTTCTGTAATCATATTATTACTACAGTAATGCAGCTGAGGTATTTTCTAGAAACTCTAGAGATAACAGAATGAGCCTATGATATAATGAGTCAAGTTTTTATTTTTAAAGATCTATTTTATTATTTTAAGTGTGTGTGTGTGTGTGTTGTATCTCCATTTGTATGTGTGTGTGCTTGTGCCTCTGTATCTGTGTGTGTGTGTGTGTGTGTGTGTGCCTCTGTGTTTGTCTGTGTCTCTGTGTGCCTGTCCCTGTGCCTGTCCCTGTGCCTGTGCCTCTGTGTCTGGGTACACATGACTTCAGGTGCCTTTGGAGGCTAGAGGATCAGATACCCTGGAGCTAGAGTTACTGTATGGTTGTAAGCCACCTGACGAAGGTTCTGGGAATTGAACTTGGTTCTCTGTGAAAGCTATGTTCTTAACTGCTGAGCCATTTCTTTAGCCCCAGATAAAAACTTTTAAATGTTTACAATTTTATTCCTTTGTTATTGCCTCCAAAGTCTTTATTTGAATAGTCTGTCTGATATCCACCCCTCTCTCCCTCCCTCCTTTCCTTTCTTCCTCTGGTGCTGAGAACCAAATCTAGTCCTGTGCATGCTAGATAATGCTCTACCACTGAGTTCCAGTTCTGAAATCTTTTAGCAAAACAAAAAGACGCCATCTGCTTCCTACAGGTATTTTATCTGCTGCATTCTCATTGTGTTTCCTCAAATATGTCCAAATAGATGGGTTGAAGAGATGGTTCAGTTGGGTTTTGGCCTGTACCCATGTTTTTTTAAAAAGGCAGGTACAGGGATGCCACTGTTGTCCTAATGCTGTGTGTGTGTGTCTGTGTCTGTGTGTCTGTGTGTGTCTGTGTGTGTGTGTGTGTGTGCACGTGAGTGTGAACATGTGTCTGTGTGTCTGTGTCTGTGTCTGTGTACATAGACGGGGCAGTTACTAGAGCTCATTAGCAGCTAGCCTAGCTCCAGGTTCAGTGAAGGGACCCTTTCTCAAAAGATAAAATGGGAAGCAAAGCAGCTGAGGAAGACATACACATCATACACAATGAACAATGAATAAACAAATGAACCCAGACTAAGCCGTTATGATGTCTGTCTGTCTGTTTGTTTTGTTTTCATAATTTTCAAGTACTGAAATCTTTCAGGGTAGGGAGCAAAAGAATAAAAGTAATATGTCACAGCCAGATCACTTCCTCAGAGCTTAATCAGAAGCTTATGGAAGGCCCTATCTTCCTCACACTTGTCAAATGACATTCTCAGAAATGTTCCACGAGTACTTCTGTTAGTGCATTTAATCATTTCTTCAGTCAAGATGAGTGTCAGTAGCAAAGTTTGGACACCTTGTCACATTACTAGTAGAGTACTGCATCACCAGCTGCATTTGAGTGTGTGGGCTGCTACGTTTTTGAGAAGGCTTCTGCTTAGACATTAATATGGGTTTCTTATCCTGCACTCATTGTACTGTCTATGGCAGAAGTCGGTTTAGAAAAGCTACTTAAGGGGTTGGGGATTTGGCTCAGTAGTAGAGCTCTTGCCTAGCAAGCGCAAGGCTCTGGGTTTGGTCCCCAGCTCCGAAAAAAAGAATAGGAAAAAAAAAAAAAAAAGAAAAGAAAAGCTACTTAACTCTTGGTTTTGAAATATCGTTCTCTTGCAGATGCATTAAAGTTCTTTAAATGGAGAGAATAGTGGAATACAAAAGAAATCTATAATCCTGAGGAATATGTGTTAGGTTTTCCTTCTAGAAAAATTCTTAATAGAATTTCATGTCCTTTCCCAGTGAATCAAATTTCTAGTATTTAGAAGAACCAAATTAATAAATTATTAAAGGCATAATTTTCAGATTTATTTTCTTTTTTTTAAGATTTATTTATTTTATTTATAGAGTATGTTGTCATTGTCTTTAGACACACCAGAAGAGGGCATTGAACTCCATTACAGATGGTTGTGAGCCACCATGTGGTTGCTGGGAATTAAACCAAGACCTCTAGGAAAGCAGTCAGTGCTCTTAACAGCTGAGCCATCTCTCCAGCCCTCAGATTTATTTTTAAAGACTTTATACTTAAATTCTTATTGGAAAATAGATTATTTTACAGTGTTGTGGCTGGGAATTTTGAGTCCTGAAAGTTAATTACCTAAAATTTCACAATCTACAAGATAGCCTGGTCATCATGTCTATTTTTGGTTTCAGTAACACATCGGAGGTGATTCATATCATTAATCTCAACCCTCAGGGGGTTGAGGCTGGAGTTGAGTCCAAAGTGGGCTACATAGTTTGACTGTCTCAAAATACACACACACACACACACACACACACACACACACACACACACACACACACACACAGCCTTACAATACAAGCAGAAAAGAATAAATTTCACACCAAATAGAGTAATATTGAAGAAATATAGAATGACAGAGTGGTGCCAAGTGCAATGTTCCCACCTGTAATCCCAGCACTCAAGAGGCAAGGTTAGACTGAGGCCAACCTGGTCTATGTAGTGAATCCAGGCCAGTCAGAACTACACAATACTTTTCTATTTTAAAGCAAGAACAAAGAACAGACTGGTGATAGCCAAATGGCTTTGTTAGAAAAGTCTCCCTGTGAGGGTGAAAGCTAGAGAAGAGTTTTAAATAAAAAGGCTGATGTGGATTGCCTGAAAAACAGGAAAGGCGTTCAGACTCAAGAAATCCTTTTTACACAGCAAAACCTTGTAGGTAAGTAAGCTGCCTGGGAAACTCTTCATGTCTGTGTTTGTTGGTGAGCTCTGGGCCTTTAAATCTAAAATAAAGACTGTACCCTTGCTCTTCTGGCCTTCAGACTTCACTCCTTCACTTCTTGCTAGTGAGCTACTGAAGAATGAAGAATGCTGTTTGGTTATTTATACCAGGTACACACACAGAATAAACAACTTCGGTGTCTGCTGAAAGTGTAAAGGAGTGGTGGCCCTTGGCTTATGATATTTCAAAAGGGATTTGATTAACTCCAAGAGTAAAAACAAATTTGGAAGCTGGTAATGTTGGTAGCTCAGTAATAGCATCTATCTGCCTAAGTGGAAGGTTCTAGTTTAGATTGCCAAGAATCCTTCTGATTTACCCTCTTGAGTACTGGTATAAGCCTGTGCTTAAAATCCTATACACATGCATGTGCACATGCTTGGGATCAGAACCTTGAGCCTTCTTGGGGAGTATTCTTTCACTGAGCTACCCAGCAGCCCTATTTTTTTTAAAGTTTTACTATAAAATATAAATGTGTTTCTTATATTTAGTTGAACAGAATAAACTTTTGGTCTAAAATACCATCACATTCTCTTTGCTGAAGTGGGGGTTTCAGGCAGCAGTAGACTTCTAATCATTTTACCAGCAGGTGTACCCCTTACTACTGATGGGGTCTCAGAAAAAAGTTTAATTATTTGTCTGTAACAACATTAAGATTTCCTTCGGGGTTGGTTATGATAGTGCATGCCTTAAATCCCAAAACTCAGGGAGGGAGGGGCAGGAGGATCTCTGTGAGTTTGAGGATGGCCCGGTCTATTCGTAGTTCCAGGGCAGCTAGGACTAAGTAGAAAAGAACTTGTCTCAAAATCAAACAAACATGATTGCTTTAAGGGATTGGCAAGATGGCTCAGCAGGTAAAGGTGCTTGCTGTCCAAGCCTGGAGACCTGAGTTTAACCCTGGGAACTTATGTAAAGGAGGAAAAAATTGGAGCCCACCTTCCCCCTCTCCCCCACAAATACACACACACACACACACACACACACACACACACACACACACACACAATCTCACATATGCATACATGTATGTGCACATGCAATAGTAGACAATTTTTAATTTAATAATAGACAATTTTTAACTTAAAAATAGGCATGAATTTTTAAAAGACTGTCTTCAATCTATCTTGTCAGCAAGAAGCTTCAAGAAAATAAACTACTTGGGCTTCTCATGATAGTCAAAAAGTTAAGAGGACTTTATTAGGAGAGTTCTTTGCATCTTGAAATTTCAAGCATTCTGGAGGCTAAATGTGCAAGTGGTGTGTCTGTGACCAGTATGTAAGAAAGAAGCCACTTGAGAAGACGCCATGCAGGAATATGTTGGGTCTTGTTCTCATCTGTTCAACATGCTTTGTCCTAATTTCTTCTGAAGCCAGAGCTGTCTTTTACTCCCAATAGCAGCATCATGACTACATTTTAATCCCCAATGTTGTTAGACTCCTATCCAGAGTACAGCCACAGCTGTTCTTGGCGGGCAAATGCATTGCTGTTTTCCCCTCAGTCACAGCAAGATACAAAAATGTTCTCTGGCTAGGGTGTGGATGAAGGCACTTCACTAATCTTATACATAATTCATCCTCTGTTGCTGGGGTACTCAGGGTTGAAACTCTGCCCTCTGATAAAATTCAGCTGGATTTTTTATTTACTTGACTCTGATCCCTTTGGGGGTTTAGCCTTTACTGAGAGCCCAGGGATTCTAATTTAGCTAAACCCTGACTGTGAAGACTGTTCCTATTCATTTGCTCTTGGTCTATTTTAGCTATTGTAATACCACCTTTTAAAAACAAAACAAAAACTACACTGGAACATGCAGTTCGGAGAGTCTTGGATACTCTGACAAAAAGCTTTCAGTATCAGCCTGTTGGATGGAAGAACTCCAAAAGGCTTATCTTAATTTGTTTTCAAAGTTTAGACATTTAAAAGAGCCTCAGCATAAAAAAGAATATGCTATTAAGCACACTATAAACCTTTGAGTTTCAAATTCATCGTATTTAAATCTTACTAGTAATGGATTTGTTTGTTCGTTTTGTGCTTTGTGCATGTGTGCTTAGGTGCAGTGTCACTGCCTAGTGTGTGCATGTGATAAAGCCGGATATCAACACTGGATGTCTTCCTTTCTCACTCTCCTCTTTCTATTTTGAGACAGCATCTCTCACCTACCTGGAACACACCCATTGGCTAGATTGTCTCTTCTCTCCCAGTACTAGGATTATAGGCACACAGCACTGTGCCTGGCTTTTAAATAGATGCTAGGAGTTCAAACTCAGGTCTTCATGTTTATGCTGCAAGCACTTTACCAGCTGAGCCATTTACCCAGCCCTTGTTTATAAATTCATTAATATAGTAAACAAATATGTATTGGGTACTTTTATGAAATATAGATAAAATTCTTGTTCACAAATAGCTCATAGTCTTGTGGTGGCAGGTTGAGCAGGGCACGGAGATGTGCATGGATGAGGTAGGGACTATTGCCACAGTAGAGAGTCATGCTTCCATTTTAATTGGCTTACAGGTGACAAGTTATTTCAGTTGATTCCAAAATGATGACAGAAGTCAATCTAGACTCACAATCTAGTCAGTCCTCCTTTCAGAACCATCTGGCTAGAATCCTTAAGTCCAGCAAGATACAGAAAGAAGTGTCTTTATTCTCTTTCAAAGATGCAACATAGAATACTTTCATCTTTATACCTCACTGCCTACATTCATAGTTTTGTAAATATAATATTCAGTATAATGTATGTATGAATAATTTATAATTTAACACATAATGAAGAACTCCTCAGTGAAACCTTTAAGGAAAGCCTTACCTCCTAGTCACATAGTATCTGCCATAAAAGCTCCTACCCATATATTTCCCTCTGTTATACCATCTCAGGCCTGATAATGACCATTAATAATGGCTGAAGGATAGCCTAGGTGAAAATGAAATACTGCCATGTCATGGGAGCAGACTAGTGACTTAGAACTACTTACTGACTTCTGTTTATGTGGGGAAGAGGACAGGAGCTCACATACTCACATAGCTGTCTCTGAGCACTAATTCTGATAAATAGGCATGTGCCATGCAAGTTTAAAAACTAACAACTTTGGGGTACAGCACTAGGTAAGTAAGTTCCTATTGTCCACACTTGCAAGCTGAACTTTGCTGTTCAACTTTGAATCCTTTACAAGTCTTTCTTTATAGGAAGGACCTCCAGAGTGTTTGCTTCCCAAAGAAGTAAAACTAGTTCCTCTCTTTACTCTGACACTTCAGTCAAGTGATACATACTAACTGGATCCCTGAAGTTATGACCTTAGGATACTCAGGTTTTGAAACAGGGTCTCACTGTGTAGCCCAGGCTGATCTCTAATCTCAATCCTTCTTGCTTCAGTCTCCTGAATACTAGAATAACAGTATATATACTGTAAAATAGACATGGAACCTATGCCTGGTGAGTTTATACAAATCAGATGTGTAATCAGTGAAAGTGGAAACTGGTTATTTAGTGTGTGGAATAGAAGCATAGGCTGGACTAGAGGGCTGGGGCGTATACTCAGTAACTCAGTGCTATAGCAGAAGGGAAGTAGGTAATTTGTGCAATGACTTGAAGGCAGAAGATGGAGGCTTCAGAAATTCCTAGTGACTGTTACCCTCTGGCAATCTCTAAGCTTGCCAAACCTACTAGAATAAGCAGAAATGGCTAATCTCTGAGTAGGTTAATAGAATATCCATTTCTAGAGAGTAAGTTGGGTGTGTGGTGGCAGTTCGAATGCATTCTAATTTGTACCACGGTGGTAAGAAAGCACACTCACTTTCTACGTGGTAGGGAGCCCATTCCCAGCCATTCAGTCACCTGCATTCCTGTGCCACTGTTGGCTGTCTGCTCACATTCACTGGGTCTCTGGGAGGACTTAACTCCAGCCCTTTGAACTCTGTGAAGCTGCTCCCCACCCTCACAGCACTGGAACAAAGATAAGGAACTTGGTTATTTAGCGTTTTTCCTGAGCCTTTATCTTCTGGATGGCATTAAGAGTAACCATATCTGTGTTTCAGCCTCAAATTCCATATTGAATTTTTTAAAATTGCTTTTTGAGCAATAACTTTTCCCTTGTTGCTTAACCAGTCATGCAAGTTGAGGCTTCTGTCTCTAGGCTTATTTTATAATAGCTGCCCTGGGAGACCAGATGAAAAATAAGACAGTTAGATATTTTATGAGTATTGAAATCCCCTCCATTCAGAAATGTAAATAAAATAACCAGCACAAGCAATCAGCTTATGTCAGATTCCATGGGTTTACATTACATGGAGAAATTACAGTGCAACCTGAAACATGCTGCCTAATGAATTCACGGTGGTGTCACAGTTGAATGTAAACCCTGAGCTTTCCTTTTGTGAAGGGTTTCAGACATCACCTTTAATAAACTGCCGAGGAGAGGAGGGGAAAGGCTGAGATGACACTACCCACACCATCTCGTGAAGTCGCTGCCTCCTCCCAGCACCTACTCATGCCAGCTCGGTGAAGCAGAAACCTAAGACACTGTCGCCTTTGGGCTCAGTCAGGGAGCATTAAAACTCACTTACTCAGCACCGCACTGGGTCCAGCACACAACCCCGTATCTGTGCTGTTTTTGACAGTGGCATCAGGAGACTGAACAGAGGAGCAGGACTGTGCTCTGTCTGTGTACGTTAGGGGATTCTGTCAAGTACACTAGATTAAGTGAGCATCCTGCTGAATAGCTGTTTCTGTCAGCGTAACAAGCCACAAATCCAACCAACCATGGTCTAGGTGGAGACCGTGGGCTCAGAATTTGTCCACCCTTGGCTGTTGGTCCAGTGCCCCATAGTGAATTAGAATGTCTTCTCATTCATCAGTCAAATTGCTTCGTGGTCTCTAAAATTCTTCTTTAGTTTCCCTCTATTCCCTTCGTCCTCAGATATGATAAACCTGTGACCACAGAAATCCAATATATCAAATGGAGTAAGAGTCAGATAAGTTTTGAAGTTCCGAGTGAAGGGAAGAAATGTATTGTCTGTTGTAAATTATTCCCTTTTTACGCTCATTTCTTGTGCATTGACTTGACTGATGTCAGGTTCTGGGCCTAATGCTACATTCATGTATCATAGCTCGAGACATTTAACACCACTTGATTCCCTCAGAATTTCAAATGATAAGGCTGGGTAGTTAGTGCTGCGTAGTTAGTGCTGCATAGCGTTTTGGTGGATTTCACAAACAGAATCTCTTTGAGTTGTTGTGTATGTATCAAATGAACTTACCCAGTGCTTTCCCACAGATGCCCTGGAGCTCACTGACATAGCTGTTATGTGGCTCTTACGGGACTCTGGGCTCAGCATTCTGATTTCTCTGTACTCCCCAATGTATATAGTATGTACTTGCTTGGAATTCCTAATATATTGCTGTACATTCTTGCTTTTGAGGCTCAGCACACACCAGCTTCTTCAACAGACTGCCTTCCTCTGACTGCCTTCCAGCTGTTCGTGCCTTATCTTACAACATTCCAGCTCTCAGGCACCTCCTCTGGAAAAACATCTCAAGATGGACCTCATCCATACTTCCTTTATTCTAAGATTTGCTGCCCAGTCTGTTGGTCTCTGTGTAACTGCTGTTTCTGTGTGTTGTCTCCCACCATCATAATGCTCACAAGGATGGCCATTCCCTAGCCCCTTGCCCTTTTCATTCTACACAAACCTACGAAGGTCTACCGAGGCCTGTCCAAGGTCATCAGGGTCCTAGTGCACCTTTCTTCCCTCTCCTTTCACTTGATACTTGTATGCCTTGAAGAAACAAGGCATCTGTTGGGGGAAGGCCTGCATGTCAGCATGTGGGTTCTTACATTTAGGAAATACTGAACCCTTTGATTTGTCCATCTCTGTATTCTCCTCAGATATCTTCAAGCTACAGACATGAAACCAGGAGTAGGCCCAAAGTAGGGAATTTCCACTGAAAGCCAAGGTAGAATTTCCCTTCCTTTTTACACAAGCTCTATGAAGCTGCTGTTGTCAGCAGCTCACCAGACATACTCCTGCTCTGACTCTTTCCCAGGAGTCAGGGTTAGTTTAAGAAAAACCTCTTGCTAGAAGCCATGACCTCGTACTTTTATCCCCTCCATCTGGTGTGTGGCCTCATGGGGCTGTGCTGCTATGCAGGAGGTGAGCAGTGGAATTCTTTAGATGATGACTTCTGAGCCCACATGTGGAGGCAGTTGGGGGTGGAGAGCAGGAGAGCAGTGAGAGCCAAGATGGATGGATGCAGGAGGAATCCTGACTATAGGTAGGTGTTCTGTCCCTAGCCCAAGCAGGGGCCCACATCAGAGAGCTGCACTGTCCCCGTCTGTGATTGATGAATACTGTGCTTCTGCAGCTTCCCTTCTGACTTCTCGGCTGGGGTACACCAGTGGGATACGTAGGGGGTTTGAGTGCTTATTCTGTCTTAACCGAGTGTACCGCAGGGTAGGACAGGGAAGGGTTGGCTGGGTTGCCTTTTCTCACTGTCTACGATTAAACTGAGACCCCAATTTTGAGTCCGTGCAGAAGGAGGAATTGAAAGAAGCAGAGGTTTTGATCAAATAAAATCTGCTTCTGCCTCATCTTAGAGATTTTTCTCTTTATCCTAGATCTCCTTCGTCTTAGGTGTGTCCAGCTTGCAGCCCATAAGTCACATGGATCTGCACATAGCCAAGAATAACTGTAAATGCACTCCAACACAAAAGCATGCAAGGTTTATAAGCTTACTTAAGACTTTGCCTGCACAGTTCTTGAGCAAAGGCGTTCGTGTTGTATTGTCAAGGTTGGACACAGTTGGTAGATGATCTGCATGTCTCAGGTAGCATCCTGAGTGGGCATGGGTGGAATGGTGGCTTAGCTCTCTCACCTAAGGACATGGTAATGATTTTTGAGAAGAATGAAGTCTCAAAGGAAATTCAAATCAAGCCTACAGTCTGGCCATATCTCCTCATGACTACTTCCACTCTGCCTATGCCTTGTGCACCACTAGAAAAGAATTTAAGAGAAAATAAAACAAAAAATTGAATGCTAATCTGAGGGATGGTGTGGGGTTACAAAGAAAGGGAAGCACACACTGTTGAAATGTAGAGTGATGGTTAGCAGTGGCAGTAGGAACAGGACATTGGCGAGGTTAGGGGAATATAGGTTTAGTCTTTATAAGCTCTGTTTAGATACTCTGCTGGCAGTCTAGGGCTGGGCCAGTGAACAGTAGTTTCTGTTCTGAAGTGCTGGTACTATGACAACACTCCCCCATCCCCAAATCCCAGCATCCTCTGACTCTGAAAAGAGTACATAGTATTTGAAGCTAAAGAAAACTAGGTTTGCATTTTCTGTTTGGCTACAGCTGCTTACAGAGGCTGGTAGTGTTGACAAAATGTGACCAGAATTCTATCTTCTTGGTTAAAGAACTCCTATGTCCAGCTGCTCTATCATAGATTCTTAGGCAGAATGGAAGTGAACAACAACAAAAGAACTTTCGAGTTAGGGAGCAAAGCAGAGAACGTTCATCTTGCATTTTCAAATCCAAAAGTGGATGGCTACAGCAATGCTCAGAGCTAATCTAAGCTGTGGAAGGGAAGGAACTAGTTTAACTTTGGAGTTAGGTTCAGGTCTATTACCTAAAACCTGTCAGTCACCCAAACATAAAGTCCACTCCTGAAAGGTCAGCAACTACCCCGCAGCCTTTACCTCATAAAGCTACTGCCTGTCCCCTACCAGCACCTCTCCTACAGACATCATTCCTGGAATCAAAGGTGTCCTGTCTTCTGCTCTGGTAAGAGTTTAACACAGCAGGTCATAAAGAGCAAGCTCAGTCAGTGACCGTGTATACCTCAGAGCAGTCCCAGGAGGCTGGCCAGTCTCTCAGAACACATAGGATGCACTCCTCCCTGTCCTCAGTGCAGACCAAGTTTGAGAAGTTTTGAGACCTCAGCTACTCTGCTTGGGTGGTAATTCTCCACCCTTGATCTCTTCTCCATGCCCTTTCTGTGTCCTTCCTCTACCACCTCCCGGGAGAGTACCAATTCCCAAAGCAAACATTGCATTGCATGTTGATAATGTAGTTTTGAAACATTCCTTGCTTGTAGCTGACCCTGTTGTTGGTATGACTTCTGGAGGATCTAGTTGCTTGTGTTTAATTGTTAGGAGAGATGAGATTAGAATAATTCCCATACAACCCCCAAAAGGCTGTGAGAGTCCGTTTTGAGTGCACCTTCTGCACGTGGGTACATGCATGTCCTGAAAGTTATGCTCAGGCTGACAGGAAGGGCAAAGAGTAAAAGGGAAGCATGTCTTTCATATATTCCAACATTGCTTCAGAGGTGCCCAACCCCCGCAGTACAGGCAGTTCCCAAGTGGAAGGTGGGGGCAGAGGCCTCCAGCAAGGCCATCAATAACCAGGTGTGTAACGTGAAGCTCTCTGTAGTTCATTTCTGCACCCAGGGCCAGCTCTGCGGGGTTGCTTATGGAGCGCTCTGTGTCTGGCACCTCTCTCCACCAGACCCAGGCGCCCAGAGCCCACCGACCTGCCCAGGAATGCACTGCATTGTTCTCTGCTGCTGTAATTTGGCTGCGGGAGCTAGGCAGAATGCCTCCCAGGGATGAGAAATATACTCTCCCTGGCCACCTCCCTTATCCCCAGCTAGCTTGGGCTTCTGCCCTATGACCACTGAGAGCATTTAAATAAAAACTTTAGAAAGGCGGGGTTGGGGGTGGGAAATCCTGATTATCTGTCTTCTGTTAAGCCATGCAGAAACTAATGTCCTGAGTGGGTCTAAGAATTTGGCAAAAGGCTTAATGGTTGGTGTTCTTGATAAGGGATGTAAGAGAAAGGGGAAGAATAGTTTCCTGATGCAGAGAGGAAGAGAGATGAGGCCTAGAGTGTGCATAAGTTAACCTACAAAGCTTTGCAAACAGACCTTCAAGACAGTATTTTCTTCTTTTAATCTGAAGTTCCTGATTTACATTTACTCTAATGAACAGTGTGCAATGATGCCATTATTCAGAGCTCAAAATTGAAATATGGTTCTTTTCTATAGTGGGTTGTGGCCAGCGTTCTTTCTTCATCTTGTTTGTTTGTTTGTTTGTTTGTTTGTTTGTTTGTTTGTGTGTTTGAGACAGGGTCTTACTCTGCTCCTAAGCTAACATGGAGCTCACTGGTCATAAACACAGCTGTTTTCCTTCATCAGCCTCCCAGAGCACTGGGATTACAAGTGTGAGCCATCAGCCTGGCTCTTGGATTTAAAAGAAGCTGAGGCTGTGCAGCTGAGGTACTTCAGTCACATGACTTCTCCAAAAAGATTCCATCACCCCTAAAGGATGGAAACAGTATCTTTTAAGTTCACTTTGTATCCAAATAGCTCTTATTGAAATGCACTGTCCTAAATGTTTATCAAAGGATAAATGAAATAAGGCCAACACAGAGAAGGGAGCAGAGGAGGAAGGTTAAGACACTGCTGGTGGGCGACAAACCACTACCATCTAGAGTTAGACGGAAGAGGGGGCCTTTGGAGCAGATGACGGGTAGCAGCAGAATTATGTGGAGTCCCGGCACTGAATAAAATTCTTGTTTTGTTGCTTGTTCCAAATAAATCAGTTTCTGTTTGTATAGTGCAGAATGAACGCCAGTTGTCTAAAGCCAGTTGGAATGCAGAGACAAGCTAAGTTCTGAGGGAAAATTAATTGCTTGGCCATCTTTCCTTCTTGGGGCCACACAGCTTCCGTAGCAGGACTCAGATAGACATCTTTTCTCTCACATAAACACCTCACTCTACAAACTTCTCACTCCCTGGACAGCTATTTCTCTCTGAACCATTTATAAGTGGTTGTATATCTTTATCAGCTAGAATTTGGAGCCCAGGGAAAAGCATGGAGTAATATGAGATGTCACAGATGTCTACCACAACTAAGAACCCAAACTCAAAGAGAGTACAGCACAGGTGGATTTACCTCAGGCTGTCTCCCCAGAGAAGGCCAATGCTATCACTGATAGAGTAACTTGGATATTCTCACCCCTGCCCCAAAGCTCCCCACTTCTAAGAGAAGTCCCTCGCTCCCTTTGCCTCCCTCCATGACCCCACCACTGGCTCATCAGTTATCCAGTTGACTCTACTCTGCAAGGAAGACATTCCCTCCGCCTGACTCACCCAGTCCCGTTTCTCCACTCATCCCCTCACCACAGACCACAGGGCCCTGACTAGCTCATGTTTTGTGTTAATGGATGTGAAACCAGAGCAAATCCCCTCACCAAAAGAAAAACCACACTAAACTCTCCCACACAGGTCTCAGCAGGTTACACAAATATTAGTCCTATCATCCAAATAAATCTGCCTCTGTGGCCAGAGCTATGCCCACCCCACCCCCACCCCCAGCCCCTGCTGCCTAGGCAGACTGAAGTTGCCCAGAGAGTCCGATTGGATGGACAGGAACCTACGAAGAGAAAGAGGAGCTATATCCAGAATTCCTTGCTAAAGCCTCTTAATCTAGTCTGTCAAGACCAGACAGCCATAAATTAGAAAGTTCTAGAGACGTAGGATGTACTCGACCAGTGAGAAGTGTTGATGATGTATATTAGTTGGGTGGAGTTTAGGACACAGTTAGGTCTCAGTATCACCCTCATTTTACGGATAAGAAAATGGGCCAGGGGAATTTAAAGACCCTGCTGAAAATAAAGCCTTGAGAGTAAATAGCTGGGATTAGACCTAAGTCTGCCACAACTGTGATTGCTGTACTATTTCTGTTTATCAATAGGCAAGAAGATGACCATTGTTAGGTCACATAAAACTAGGCCATCAAGGTTTCAAACCCCATGTCCTCATGCCTGCTGTCTCTGAAGACTCCACTCCTGCATAGCCTAGTTAGGCGATGGTTCATAGCATAGAGAGAGGCCTTCCCTGCTTAAGTTGACCATGGAATGGGCAGTAGTTATCAGTAGGGCTTGGTGAATCACAAAATAAAGATCTGCTGAGTAGACGGGGGAAGGCCACTGCCACATGAGATGGTGACCACCTCGGCTCCAGCACCAGCCACCTATGCAGCTACTTGATCCTGTTCCTACCTCAAAGTGAAGATCCCCCTCATGGAAGCCCTGGAGACCAGGTGCGCACGCCCTCTCCCAGTTACCTGCCTTTAGTCTTCTCTAAACCTACCAGATCTCCAGGATAATGGATGCGGGGAAAGTTCCAAGGCCTAGCCAGGCTTACTATGCTATTCTCTCACAGCCCTGTTCTAGTGAGCAGGCTGTTGCTATCTGATGTAGGTGGAAAGGAAGACACAGAGAATATGTATCTGAACAGTATTGTGATTTTCCTCCTCACAAAACCACTAGATTATAAGCTGCATTAAAAGCCTGAGGTGGAGCCTTGTTCACTGTGGCTAACTCATCTAGCTGTCTCAGGGTCTCAGCAGAGTACTATAGCCTAAGATTGTCTGCAGTGAAGGGACAGGCAGTTTTCTCTCTGTCTTATCTCTCCTTAGGTAGAGTAGGATCAAACACAGAAGCTACCTCCGGTTCCCTTCCTGTTGCATACCCAAGTGTGCAAGAGGACCAGAAGTCAGTGCAAGCAAGGGGAGAATGGGCCTTGACTTAGTGCAACTCAGATCACTCTGAAGACAGACTCCTACCTCTTCTACTCTTCCCTTCAAACCTCCAGATGGATGATCAGGGAGCCACTCAGTCTCCTATATCCATCCCCTATCAACACCTCTCTAGGGCTAAGGAACCAGCCAGGACATTGGGGTCCCTCTGGGTCATTCTCCAAGTCCATAACAGAAGCTGTAGCAGCCCAGGATTGAGGGTGGAGGAAGGTGTGCATGCAAGGATCTTGTGCTTTTGAGTCAGAGGCTTGAAGTAGAGGGAAGAATGAGGTATCTGTGTGTTCAGGTCTGGTCCAGCCACTCTGCCTTCTTAGGGGCCTTGCACGTGTGGACATCCACAGTGTTTCTGCACTCCTTGCACCGCACAGCACAGCACCAGTGGAATTTGCACTCACACTGGGTGACCCGGGTGACCCGAGTTGTGTCATATCCTCGGCCGCAACACATGATTTCACACCCATCTGTTCCTTTAGAAGTCTTGCTGCAGACGCGGCCTGCGGTACCTAGGGAACCTGAGACAGGGACGAGAGGAGGTGAGAACCAAGTTACTTTTGCCACTCCGGGTACCCTTACACTCTTAAGCCATAAAGAATCTCTTTTTGTGAAAATATAACCAAAATGATTATTTGTTGCCCTCTGGCCCAGGTTCTCGTTCCCAGAGGCACCCGTCCCAGCCGCCATCCCTTTCTTGCAGCCCCCACACTGCCATGTCCTCTTCAGAATCTAGTGTAAAAATGTTAGAACTGTAAGTCGGGTAAGGGTCTCTATTTTGTGGGGAATATGATGTCATATTATCTGGATTTAATTCTAGTTGTGCCACTTCATAGCTAAAGCTATTTGCCAAGTTGTCATATATGAAAATGTGTATAAATAACGCCTAGCCAGGTGCAGTAGCACTGCCTGTAATCCCACCATGCAAAATACTGAGGGAAGCCACTTTAGTTTAGGCCAGCCTGGGCTGTGTAGTGAGTTTGAGGTCAAATTGGAATGCGTAGGAAGAGCCTGTCTCAAGGAGACAAAACCACTCAAATCTGATGTACTAGATTGTTAGCACACACTCATCGTTTCTGTCCATCAGAGATGGGCTGATTGGGATGACAGGCTGCAGGCTTATTGCAGGAAGTTCCTGTGTCACACCGCTTTCGGAAGGGATGCTTGAAAAGTGGGGCAGCTTTCTTCTTGCATAGGGAATGCTAATCCAGAAGATGTCAGCACAAAAAGACCCCATCAACCCTTTTCCTAATAATGGGCCCACGGCCTGAGACTTCCAGAAAGACTTGGACAACAACAGCTTCCACATTCCACTAGGTTATGAGGAGGAAAAAAGCAGAAATACTTTGTTCTTTTAGCTTATCGGTTTAAAATCTCTGATTTAGGGCTAGGAGTGTAGTTCAGTGGTGAAGCACTTGCCTAGCATGTGTAAGACTCTGGACTGGATCCCAGCACTGTTACAATGATGACAACAGCCACAGTGTAGAAGACTTGAGTGTCTTATAATTACATGGTACAGCAACAACATGAGCAGATGTCTGAGCACACGTGTGCACAGTGCACATATATGCTCAATTTTCTTTCCTAAAATTTTTTGTGTGTATGAATGTGTGTATACATGTGTCTCTCTATGTGTGTATATCGGTGTGTGTGTGTGTGTGTGTGCATGCATGTGAGCGCACACACACAAGGGCCACAGCATGCATTCAGAAGTCAGAGAACAACTTGCTGGAGTTTGATTCGCTGATGGTACCATGGGGCTCAAACTCAGATTAACAGAGTTTGCAGAAGCACCTTTACCTGCTGAGCCACTTCTCCAGCTCTCAGTTTACTTTTTAAGATTGATTTTAATTTCTTGTGTGTGTATATATATCTTTGTATGTGTGTATGCACATTTGTGTGGGGCTGCCCTCATAGGCCGGAAGAGGGCATCAATCCCCTGGAGCTGGAGTTACAGGCAGTTCTGAGCAACCTAATGTGGGTGCTGAGAGCTGAACTCAGGTCCTCTAGGAGTAGCAAGTATTCTTAACCACTGAGCCATTTCTCCAACACCCTCTTATTTTCGATTTTAACAACAGGAATATATAATCCAAAATGTTAGAGAACTACTACTCTAGAATATGGGCTGACTAGGTCTACTACGTATGTTATTCTACCTCCAAGGGCTGGGTCTTAAATACCAAGTCCTCTTCTACAATCTGGAGATTGTACACAAGCACACTAGCTACTGACTATACTTGATCTCTTAAATTCAGAATTTAAATTAACTAAACTAAACAGTTTTGGTTTTGAATTGAATTAACAAGTCTGTCACACTTGTTCGTGGGTTTATTCACTGTCGTTTGCTGTCTGACATCAACTGTAGTTCTAAAAGTATTAAATGTAGGACAATCCAAAGATAAATGACTAAAACTTGTAAATGTATGTTGTTAAAATTGTTCTATTTGTGACTCAGTGGTCCAGCCATCGCCCAGTACTACGAGGTCCTGGGTTAGAGCTTCAGAATCACCAAAAAAGAGAGCTACTAGCTTACTTAGCAGTTAGAAGTTAAACTTCGTCACAGGTGTGTATGTCTGAGAAGCAGAGTAAGAAGTAGGTTTATGGGATCTAATGTAAGGTTTAGTGCTGCCTGCACTTTGAGGAATCCCTGGACCTTGTAGCACAGCCCCCATCGATAGAGAGGACATATGTAATCAGGTGGCTGATTGCTTCTGCACTGGAAACAGCAGCAATGAGGATTCTGTCAATGTGAGACGTTCAGTTGGACAGTGCTTCCGTAGGGGGATTCCTGGTTCCATACTCCAGGGGTGGCTTATACCATTGGCATCTTTCAGGTTTATGGGACCTAAATTTATGCCTCAGAAAAATTTATAAGCGTACAACTCATCCTCCCTTCAAACTCCAAAGAGCCTGATCCAAAGGCACATTTTAGGGGTGGTAGAACAGTCTATACAAATGTGTGGAAATTATTCCCGGGCATCCAGATATGGATCCTCTGAATTCAACCACATGGAAAAGCTACCTCATGGCAGTAAACCCCTCGGAGGTCAGTGGGCATCCCCACCTCTTTGACTTCCAGCCCTCTCTAGAGTGCACATGGCCCCCGGTATCAAGGTGGGTTGCTTTCTTTGGTCTGAAGCACTCTGGGCCACTCAACTCTAGGAATGATGGGGAATGCAAACAGGATGGAAGCCAGCCACAGCTCAGCTCTCCAATACCACATCTTGACTATCGAATCTGCCCGGGAGAAGAGCCCGGGGATGCCATGACAGGAACCAGAAGAGAAGCAGCTCCATTGAGCTACACACTGTCCTCGGTTTAACTTACCTGGACCAAGATGGGAGCTTCCATTTTTTTTCATAGAAACACCTTATCACCTTGCAGCGTCCCCAAGACCCCAGCTCCATTGCCATACATATTTAGAACAGACTGAGAAGCAGCCATTTTCTGCTTGTAATCAAATGACTGCTGCTTCACTAGCCTTGGCAGAGATCCTCCTGTTTCCCTCACTCCTTCTGGAATCTGTAGTGGCAGCATCAAGAAGCAGCTTCAATTCCCTGTGTTCAAACAAGTCTTCCTTGATTTCTCTAGTCACTCTTCTTTGTAGTTACATTTGCTTGTTATATCTCTCCGCGTGCGTGCGTGCGTGCGTGCGTGCATGCATGCGTGCGTGTGTGTAGCTCACATCTTGCCCAGAACTTGGAAACAGGTGGCCTATTTAAATGTTCCCTGAGTAGTGCCTACTGTATCCCAAACACCAGGGATACAGTGAGTGACATAGGACCTATTTGTATAGCTTTGAGCCTGCCAGCCTGAGACATACCTATCTGAAGACGAGGTTTCCTTCAGATAAGACGAGGACTCCTTCCCTTCTTTAACTCCTGTGAACCAGATAGCCTTGATTAAGCAGAAGTACCTGTGCTAATGACTAGGCTCCATGTCTCTGCCTCTTCTTTCTCACCTGCAGCCTTGTCCAAGACACAGTAGTCAGGGGAGTTGTCAAAGTAGACAAGATCAGTCCGGGTGGCATGGCGATAGCCTTGGCGGGCTGCTGTGAAGTTGGCCCCATCCTGTGTGGCTGTCACCTGCACAGCCCCATCATATCGCCTCCTCAGGTAGTCACCGGTACGGCGGAAGTCTGAGAGTGCCCTCCAGCAGGTGCGCAGGGTACAGGAGCCACTCACACCATGACACTTGCACTCCAGCTTCAGAAATCGCCGTACAGCCTAGGGGAGGGAGGAAACAGGTCAGGACACTGTTGAGCCATTCCTGGGTTCAACAGCAGTAGTGCTCTGAACTCTGCTGCTCCAGGCCTGCTGGTTGAGCCCTTGGTAATTCTCTGCCACATCAGATCCCAGGCAGTCTTTCTGAACTCCATTGAATCCCTTCTAGGAAATCTTCCTGGACTAACAGTCCTTGGCTCTTCACGACTGCCTGCTGGATTGTCAAGTCACAGGAGTCTGCTCCTGATTACAACCTTCGTGTCCTTTTGAAGAGCTAAGTGCCATGTCCTTGGCTTTCACAGCATGCCATTTCTCAGCATAGGACACAGCAGATGCTCAAACCAGTGAGTAGCCTAAAGCTATACCTGGATCTCTTAGTCGCTATGAAGGAACATTTTCTTCTTAAACAGAACAAAACAAAACTACTTTTGGGTCAGTGATGCTGATAACAAAGAAGGGCACCTGCCACGCTGCCACGTTGTCCTGGCAACCTGAGTTTGATCCCCAGAACACACATATAAGTAGAAGGAGAGAGCCAGTTCTACAAAGTTGTCCCCTGACCTCCACACATGCACCATGCCATGCATGCCCACCCATACAACGCATACATCCACAACAATGATAAGTTAAGATTTAATGAATTAAAGGCTACTTCGGGGTAAGCTTAGGATGTAAGGGCACTTATAGTCCCTGTGAGAACCTGAGTTTAAGTCTTTACCACCCATGTAAAAAGTTAGGTGTGGCAGCACAAGGACCTGTCATCCCAGTGGTGGGCACTGAGGAACAGAAACAGAAGATTGGAGACAGGAGGATTGCTGGGATTGGTCTCCAGGTTCAGTAAGAAACCATGTCTCGAGAGAATACGATGGACAATAGAAAGCAGGACACCTGACATCCTCCTCTGGCCTCTGTGACAAAGGACAGGCATTCACACATCCACGTGTGTGTATCCACACATCCACATGTGTGCATCCACAAGCATGTACATCCACACATCCACATGTGTGCATCCACACATCCACATGTGTGTATATCCACACATCCACATATGTGCATCCACAAGCATGTACATCCACATGTGTGCATCCACACATCCACATGTGTGTATATCCACACATCCACATGTGTTCGCACAATCATATATGGATCAAAGTTTTAAATATTTGAAATTTGCATTTTAGTCAGACATGGTGGCACACACATACTCTCAGTCCTCAGGAGACTGGGACATGAGTATGGCCACAAATGTGAGGTCAGCCTAGAATTTAGGCAGAATGAGTCCCTGTCAACAAAACAAACAAAACAACCCAAAGCAAGGCAGAGCGTGGTGGTGCGTGCCTGGAATCCTAGCGCTAAGCAGGCAGAGGCAGGCAGATCTGCGTGAGTTCAGGCCAGCCTGGTCTACATACCAACTTTACAGACCTGTCTCAGAAACAAAGAAACAAATACTTCCCACCGATCCTCTCCTCCATGCAGAAGAAAACAAAAAGGAAGGAAACAGGGAAAGAAAGATAAGTGAAAGGGAAGATAAAAAAGAAAAGGAAGAAAAAGAAAGGTTTTTTTTGTCTTATGAAAACTTGATTGTGGCTGTGCATTCCCATCCCCAAATCCCCACCCCGCATTCCCAGGCTCCCATGCCGTCTGAAATGAACCAGAAGCCATCAACTCTTCCACCTTTGAATTCAGCCTGCGGTCACACTAACTGGTTTACACCAGAAAATATGAACATACATACCCAGATGTGAGTACTGACCGTGCGACCGCAGCGGTTGTTATGTAAGTTCATGAGGGCCCGGGCATCCTTAAGCCTCTTCTCTTTGGCATCCACAAAAGCCTTGGCAAAGCGGACACCATAGTGGATGTTGTCACTACAGCCACCCCAGTCAAAGTCCCCTCGTTGATCATGGTGCCGACCACGGGTATATGGGTCACAGCTGCACACACTCAGCTCACCCTGGCTGCAGGCCCGAGTGATAGCATGGACCACTCCTGCTGATGAGATAGCATAGACAAACGCTGCCTCCCGACTGCCTACACAGAGAAAGGCAGAGACTTATTACAGGAATGGCCCAGCCTGTGTCTTCCACTCCTCCTCCTCCACATCCACCAACACTACCCTCTCCATATGTGCACAGGTACACACACACACACACACACACACACACTTGTGGGTATCTCCCACACTGTCTTACTCCATGGTCCAGGCCTGGAAAGTGTTATGTAAATGTAACCCAGCCTTGAATTTGAGATTTTCCTGTCTCAGCCTCCTTAGGCTGGGATTGCAGGGACAGGCCACATGCCCAACTCTGACCATCCCTTTCTTCAATCAGCACAACTTCAGAGGTCTCCTCAGCCTTTCCAGAGCCCAACCCATCCATCAATCATCCTTGTTTTCTAAGAGCATCCCTCAGAGTAGCCACCCTCTCCTGTCAGCCCTTACTACGCCACTCCTTGGTACATCTGACCTTTTGGGCTAACCCTCTATTTGTTTTCTCTTGTTTTCCCTAGGGGTTCCCTCCCCCCCCCCCTCTCTCTCTCTCTCTCTCATGCTTGCTTGCTCTCTCTCTCACCCATTCTCTCTCATTCTCACCTTTTCATGTGCTCTCCATCCCCCTTCCAATCCCCCCCATCTCTGTCACACACACACACACAGCCACACACACCACAGAGTGGAGAAGAAGGGAGAGTGCTAGTCCTGATGCAGCTATACCTGACTTAGTCAACATTCCAGAGGTTCCAGGCCCCCTCTGCTGGACAGTTCCCCCCTGCCCAGGGGGTCAGCCTGGTCAGAGAACCATACTTCAGTCTGCTCTGGTTCTCTCCTTGCCCTTGCAGATGGAGGTTCAACACCCCCAGTTCTTCACCTGCAGAGTCCCATCTCAACCCCTCCCTCCTCCTCTGCCCTCTAGTTCTGCTGAACTCTTTTGCTGAACTGGGGTCAAGGCACTGGCTCTTGGAATATTTGCATATCACCCTCTGTTTATCTCTTGTGCCCATTACTATAATGCTGGGAATGTTAGGGTGCGTGTGTGCGTGCGTGCGTGACAATGGTGATTGTGGTAATAAAAAGCAAAGAACCTGGTCCTAGTCCTTAGCCATAGAGTTCATGGATGCCCACCTGGGCTTGGATATGGGGAAGCCAGAGAGAGGCAGGGAGTAAGATAGAAGTAACAGGGAATATTTGCCTCGACCTACCATCTCAGAGCATGTAGGTTAAGAGGAGCCCCAGCTTACAAATCTAGGCTACAGAGCGTCTGTTGCTGTCCCTGAGGTTTGCTCACAATTGCTTCTTAGATTACAAAGTAGTCTGTAGGGAACTGAAGGGGATTGTTCCTACCCTCTAACTCACCACCCCAAGCATAGGAAGGGAAGGGGCTTCAGAAGCTTGGAAGAGGAGCCTACTTCTGAGCATAGCACGGCCAAAGACAGTGTGGTCCCGGTCCAGTGTGGTGCAATTCCAGCGGTGATGACGGAACTGGTGTTGACACTCTCGGATCCATTCCCGGGCACCTTCTCCTACTGAGCGCATGATGTCTGGGTAGCGCTGACACAGCTGCCGCTGCCGGCTCACCAGACCCGGGATGTTGTCACAGATCACTCGGGCTCCCAGTGCCCCTATGTACCTGTAAAGTGGAGATGGCCTTGTCATAGCTCCTGAAAGGGGCTGGGCACCAGCAGAGGGATAAAGAAGTGAGTTATTTGGAAACTAGAACTTAAAGAGATTCTTTCCTTTCCTAAGACATTCTCTGAGGCTGATAGATAAAACCATTACCTGCAATCTCTGAAAGAAACAAAAAGCTACACGGTTGCAGAAGGAGTAACTGGGTAATTGAATGGGCTCTACCATTACCGAAGGACAAAGTGACACACGCTTCTGGAACACAGGCCAGGCTTGTGACATGTTATACCAACCCACCATCTGTTTATTTAATAAACATTACAATCCTCACAGAAAAATAAACTAACAAAATAAGAATCTGAGACAACACTCTTAAATGTTCATGTCAGAGGCGCGACCCAGCGGCTGGGCCATGAAGGCAGCTTGGCCACAGCAGCATGAAGAGAGGAAGGGACTGGAGGACTCATGGTGAGCAGGTTTGAGTAATGTTTACAGCTTTGGATCTGGTAGCTAAAAAGCCCTCAGTTCTAATCCTGAGCAAGACCTCCATCTTTTATCCCCTCTCCTTGTTCCCTTTACTTCCAGGTCCTAGAACTTTTCTTAATCTGTTTCTCCAACTTATACGACACAATGTCCAGGAAGGATCTTCATGGACAAAGAGCTGTTTGCAGTGGGAAGCCAAAGTGGCAAGGCCAATGGACAGGATAGCACAGGCTTTTGAACCCAGCACTCAGGAGACAGGGACAGGCAGATCTGAGTTCTAGGCCAGTCTAGTGTACATAGGGAGTTCTAAACCAGCTGGAGCTACATAATGAGAACGTGTCTCTTAATCAGTCAGTCAATCAATCCATCAATCAACCAAAATGTGGTAGAGTCCCTAATCTGACCAATTTACATGCTCAAGCAAGATGGCCACTGAAGGATAGGTAGGATGCCAGCATCATTCAAAAACGGTTCAAGGCAATATTACCTCTCCTTTCAAACTCTTGCCCTTGAACTCTACCATGGTCTCAGGAGATTCTGGAGAGAAAACAGGAACAATATCACCCTTTGTCCCCAAGAAGTCTCCCAAAGGCTTTCCCTTGGCATTTTCGGTATATTCTATTCTCTCGTGCCAACACCGAAATGAGACTGCTGCTGTCTTTCCTGTTGGCAACAGGTGGGAGCTGTAGTGACCAGTTGCTACTACAAACAGAAAAACTTTGGCCTGAACTATGAATGAGCCAGTGGTTTGGCAATGGCCCCAAAGTAGGCCTAGAAGTGAGTGGAGAGAAGAGAAGGCAGCCAATAGAGGAGGGACAACCCAACCAGCCCTGAGCCCTGTCCTCACCATACATTCCCACAGCCAGCCCTCACCCACAGACGAGACCATCACTAGTGGCAAACTCAGGCAAACACAAGGAGGGTTGTCGATAACCTCTTCAGGAACTCTGATGAGCCCCATCTGTCCAATGGTGAGGGGGCTGATCCTTCAAGAATAAATCCCATGGAATCAGCATCCCAGGACTGTCCATCAGGGCAGCAGCTTCCAGGAACAAACAAAATAAACAGCCCAGGCTGGGCCAGGCCGGAAAGGCCTGCCTGACGCACAGCTCTAAGTTACACCCACTGCCCTGGTGCTTTGTTTGGAGTATTGAAACCATCGGAGTTGGAGCTCGTCCCTGTCTCACCACCGATCTGCTTCCTCAGCTCAGTCCCACATTACTGATCTAGGCAATGGGTGTTTGTTTTTTTTATCTGGGGCTTGGAGGAAGGAGGCTGGATGGGAATGGCAGACCAATAATCCAGCCCTCATAGACAGTCTGGAGTAGGGCAGGCCAAACTCTGGTTAAAAAGGCCTTCCTGTGGTCTGACTTTAATCTATTCTGCTGTGGCCCACACTGATCCTTCTTATTACATCCTCAATAAGCATGGGAACATCTGGTCGGTATATAAGATGGGAAGATAATTAGGTTTTCCTACTACCATACTTGTTCCTAAGTAACTGCTTCAAGACCCTGCATGGGGCTTGCCTGCTCTTTGGTTCTCGGAGCCCTTGTAGTCAAATGTGGAAACCACCAATAATACGGACTCCGAAGCCGAACCCATTGCCCTCAGCCCAGCGCACACTTGCACAATGCCTGCCACGTGCCAGTCACTGAGCTGAGTTGTTAGGGACACAAAGACTTCATGACATCTATCCCTCAGCTCATTGTCTACGAGAGGATGCCTCAGTCCTGACTTCCTGTTTTCCCTTTCAGAAATTAATTCCTCACTTCCACCCCAGCCTCCTGTGCCAGAAGGCTCCCTTTGGCTGCTTTTGACCAACTCACCTTTCCTTTGGCCAAGTCGCTAGGACCAACACTAGCCTTGCTTCTCAGGGATTCGTAAGTGCCTAGACTCTCTCTGCCTCCACATCTACTGAATGGCAGTCTTCCTGTCAGTATAGCCAGTGCTAAGAAAAGCTTCTGGTACACAGTAGGTACTCAGTAGTACTCTCTGTGCTTGCTCTGATTACCCCTGGCTTCCATCTCTCGGCATTCCCAACTCTATTTCAGTTAGTTTGATTCCTTGTCAACACTGCATGTTCTTTTGCAGACATTTTATGTTTCTACCCTTTGAACAGAGCCGGGGACACCCTCCCACACACACACACTCTCTCTTTTTTGTTTTGTTGTTTTGTTTTTTGAGACAGGGTTTCTCTGTGTAATAGCTCAGGCTATCCTGACTCACCAGGCTGGCCTCCAACTCACAGAGATCTGCCTACCTCTGCCTCCCAAGTACTGTGATTAAAAGGCATGAGCCACCACACCTGGCCTCTCTGATTCCTTTTGTGTCTACACATTAGTATAAATGTTTGGACTCAACACAAACAGGACTTAAAATGCAGAGAAGACTGTTAGCCCCCCAGGTCTGTTCTTTAACCAGTCTTTGTATAGTGCACAGGTCACAGAACATTCTGTAAAAAAATTCCCAGACATAGCTAGGAGTGGTGGTTCATATATGATCCCAGCACTCAGAAGGCAGAAACAGGCAGATCTCTCTGTGAGTTTGAAGCCAGCCTGGTCTCTATAGAGTTCCAGGGCAGCCAAAGATGCATACAGAATGAGTTGGTCTCTCAAAAAAACAAAACAAAACAAAATAAAAACCAGCAAACCAGCAAGATGATACCACTGAGTATGAGTCAGGGAAATCTCAGCATTATGAGTTCAGGAGTATTGATGGAAATCCCACTCTGTGAAAGGATATTTGGGGAAAACCAGGATGGAGGAAGCCATCTAACTTCAAACACAAGAGGGCTTTGTGGTTGGTTTTTTGTTTTGTTTCTGAGTCTCACTATATATCCAAGGCTGGCCTCAAAGTTATGACTCCCCTGCTTCAGCCTCCTAAGTAGTGCTATTACAGGAATGTGCCATAATGCCCAGCTAAAATTCATTTTTATTCTTGGAGCAAGAGAAGCACATGTGCTTGATTAGAAATAAAACTATGACTTCAAAACTGTTGTAAATTTGAGCATTTTTTCCTTATTATTGAGATAGAGTCTCACTTTTGCCTAAAATTTGATAGCTGGGTCAGGCAGACATGGAACTCAAGTGCTAGGGTTAAGGCTGTGCGCCACCATGCCCAGCACACTTTGGTTTTGTTGTTTTCCCTTCCCCTCCTACCTCCCAATCTCTTACAGGTATAACAGGGATTATAACAGTACCTATCTCACTCACTTATCCTGGAGATTAAAGGTGATGCTTCGCAAGGTGCTTGGCACGGTGTGGAACTTAGCAAGGGATCAATAAAGGGTGCCCATGCGCTAACAGAAGAACTGACAGTACGCTGCTCCCTGCTCTCTCTGTGAGCTCTTGTGGGTCTCCATATATTCACATTTCTTGTCACAGGCTGAGAAGAAGCCATGTGTCTCTTCTAGTTAAGGGAAGAAGCAGAAGGAGTTATGGGAAAGGAAGGAGAAGAATCCTAAGCTGTGAGATCAGACTGTTGCCTGGTCATAGGGCTAGCCTTCTACTCTGAAGTAGAACACAGACGCACTGAGTCAGTAGACATTGATCTCTTCCAGGGACTGTATGATTTTACACACTACTAATCTGGCTGGGTTTGAGGTAATCACTTAGTGGGCCAGACCTGCCTTTAGAACTCAGGTCTCCTCCTATAAGTGCTGATTACTGAGACGGACATCTATGGTTGTAGCTACGACATGTTGAAGTCAGGGAGGTGGGATTGAGCTCTGCAAATGAGCTGTGCACCCTCACTCATCCTGGCTCTGACACTGCTTCCTCCACTTCACAGGGACATGGGAGCCACCAGTCCCCCTGTCACCTGCCTCCCTAAAAGCTCTCCCATCTAGCAGCTTTTGCAACATCTTTAATAGGAACCACTTTGGAGGGAGGGAGGGAGGAAATGGGGAAGGGAGTAGTCAGGAGTAAATGGGGGCTAGAAGAGCTGCAAAGTCTTTAGGAACTGCTACCAGAACGTGGAAATGTCCCGAGTGCTGCTTCCTCATCTCAGCCTCCGTGGGTCACCATGACTATCGCAAACTGGTGAAAAGCAAGCAGTGTTCCGAAAAGCCATGTGGGCTGGATAAAGGTGGGCGCTGGGTAGGACATGCTTCCAGGGTTTCTTCACAGGGACCCTGAAGATGTAAGTCCCCAGCCAAACTGGGTCATAAAGATAAAGGGGGGAGGGCTCGCTCTAGTCATCGAAAGGCTCTTTCACTTCATCTTTCTTCTTTCCCTCTTTAAAGGAATGTTTCAAGCCAGATGTAAGATATAGGCCTCTCATCCGAACCCCCCTCTTTGCCTTCCCCAACACCACAGAGATAAAAAAGATTCAAAAGAAAGATTCTTCTTTAACAGGAAAACAGGGGTGGGGGTGGGGATGTGGAGAGCAGCATCTTGAAATGATAGGAATCTGCCGCCCAAGCTGCCTTGCCCCTCAGCCAGCTACCCCTCACCCCTCCAGCCCAGATTCCTAGTCCAGAGGAGAAAAGCAGCCACAGGGTGCAAGAGAAGAGACCTCGCTTTGTGGGAGGTAGGGATGGGGGTGGAGAGGGGGGTGCTTGTTTCAGAGGAGGAGCAGAGCAAGGGGGAGGGGGGCACTGAATGTTAGAGAGGGGCACTAGCCCAGCCCAAGAAGCCAGTTTGGAGGGGTGAAAGGAAGGATGAGAGATCCGAATCTTTTTGCAGTCCGACTCTACCCACTTTGCCCTTTCTGGAAAGAGGATGAGTATCCAAGGGGGGCTGAAGGAGTCCTGGGGCTGGGTAGGGAATTCTACAAAGAACACAGCAGGCGTCGGGTGGATCCTGGATGCCTTTTGCCTCATCTGCCCCTTGGAGGCGTCTGAAGATTAAGGCCTGCAAGAAGAGATCTGAAGAGAGGGTCTCACAACTCTTGAGACTCTAGGAGCCCCTGGAGCTTGGGGAGGAAAGGTGGGAGATTGTGTCATCCGGGACAGGAAAGCAAAAGGGGACATCGGTGTTCCAAATTACACCCTCAAAGCCAAGGCTGGTGACAAATGTCTGGGTTATGCAACCCCAAATATTTAATATGTTTCAATTGTGGGAATTAAGAGGAAGGGAGTAGTTTGTGCCTCAGTTTCACGTCTAAGCCTTTCCGTGGATGCTGCTGGCTCACTGTGTGGGCTAGACTGGCAGAGGTATGTGGGGGACAGGCAGCTGCTCCCCTATTCATATCCCCAGGGATCCTTAGGTAGTGGAAGGTTTTTTTGAAGCCTATAACCATGTCAAACAGTCACTGAAGGATCCCACCCTGAGAGAGAGTCAGGTAGTATAGTAGCTTCTGCCCTAGAGGCTTGAATAGACATACAAGGGGCACAGTGTGACAGTCTAGGGAACTTCAACCATCAGCTCCCTTGTTCCAGATGCCCAGCGCTCTCTTCTCCAGCGCCTCATTCTCTCCAACTCCTCACCGGCCACTGAAGACTTCTGGGACTGCCCTCCCTTTAATTCCCCCCAGGCAATTCTGGTACCTAAGCAGCTGGTGCCGAGAGCAATGCACTAGTTCCAGTATGCCTACACACCCCAGAACTACACTTACCACCAGGACGTGTCTACACGGGCCGGCAGAGTCAGAAGCAGCAGCAGCAGCAGACAGGCAAGACCCAGACGGGCAGAAGCTGGGGACACGTCGGGGGGCGCGGGTCTTAACGCGGCGACCGGGACGCGGGCACGCCGAGGGGCGAGCTGCGCGGCTTCGTCCTCACCCCGCGGCTTCAGCATAGCTCCGCGCAGACTCCCGCCGCGCAGCCCGCAGGGCCGTGGACGGGCACTGTCTGGGCTTCCTCAGGAGTCTCCTAGCTCGCCCCACAGGGTGGCCATGGGGGCCATGGGCGACCAGGAACCTCAAGGCACGTGGAGTCCGGGAGCGGGACGCAAGGTTCCCAAGGGCGCGCGAGCTGCAGGGCCAGGAGACTGACGAGCGCTGAGTCGGGTGTGGGCGGTCGGGTGCGGTGTCAGTGGCTCCAGGGCGCGGAGTGTGGCGGGGGCCAGAGCGCGCAGACAGCCCCTGCGGCCGCAGCTCTCATTGGACGGGGCGGGGCGGGGCCGGGGACACCCGCGGCCTTCAGCGGGGCTCCGCCCGCGCCAGCCCGGGTGCTCCAATGCGCCCTAGGTGTGGCGGCCGCCTCCTCCTCTCGGTTCTACGGATGTCCACCCCACCGCGCCCCCACCTGCTCCGGCCACCCGCGACGGGGCTCTTCCCTGCCTGCAGCCCCCTGTCCCTACCGACGCCACGCCACGCCACCGGGTCCTAGCGCCCTTCACTCGGCAACGCTGACCACTGCGTTTGATGGCTAGACACACCCGGTGTGTGGTGGATGGGAGATGTGGAGGGGTTGCGGACACTTCCCGTCCTCAAAGCACAGAAGATGCACTTTCTTCTGGTCCTCCCATTCCTGCGCTCCTGGGTAACTGGCAGACACCAGACCAGCAAGAGTTGTCGGATAGTGGGACTCCCTTGGTCACGCTGCTTACAGGGGCACCGTGGGCAACCGGCCTCGGGCGGGGGACCCTCTCATCGAGGACTCATCGCCACCCCCCACACCGCTCTTCTCCCACCCACTGCACTGACACCATTCTCTGGTCCCGCCTGTCGTTAAGACTCTTGCCCACCTTGATGCTTTCCCCAGATCAGGGCAGTGCAGCTGCCCGAAAGACACACCTGCGGGCGACACGCAGCCGCCTGCCGGTGCCCTGACCGCTGGCCAGGGCTCGGGAGAGCTCGGTCTCTCCCAGTATCTCCGTCCCCCACCCCCTCGGGCGGAGCTGCGACTAGGAAAGAATCAGAAACAGCTGGGCTGCTTTCCCGCACCAGAGGCCGGTGGTGGGGGTCCTGTGGAGAGGGTAGAAGCACTGGTGCCTTTTCTCCCCCCTCCCTCTCCACACTTCTTCCTCTCCACCGGTTCTTCCAAAGTCCCGCAGAGTCGGGGGAGGGGGCTAGTTGGGAAGAGGTGGAGAGGTGATGTGGGCTGGAAGGATACCTTGCTCCCTTTTTTATGCTCCCCTTGCTCCCAACCCACAACGGGCTCGCACTTCCCTATGTGAAGTAGAAGCCCCGCGGGGGCAGAATGAACCTTACTGAAACATAAAAATTCTTTAAAACCCGGAGTCTTCCAACAGGAGATCTACTCTGAGGTCTGGCCTAACTCCTTCAGCCTCAGTTTCTCCTGCCTAGCCTCCCATTCCCCGGTGTCTTTCATGCCTCCTCTTGTGATTTTATCTAAACTATATAAAGTCCTCATGTAAACATCATGCTGGTGACTGCCCACCCACCTTAACCCCAAACTCACTGTCAGTCCGTGTTTGGTGGGGGCGTTAGAGATGCCAGAGTGTGAAGGACAGGGTGCAGCTGGCTGCAGACATCTCAGAGACAGAGAAGAGAGAAAAGTTCAGAGGGCCGTTCATCCTCTCTCCCCACAACTCAGTTCCCTGCCTGCAGTTTCCGTGGTAAGAGGCAAAGTGGATGTGTCAATTCCACAAATATTTTCTTTCATCTGATAGGGTTGTGCTGGCCTCCGAAAACACACACACACACACACACACACACACACACACACACACACACACACACACATATACACACACACCAAAAAAGCATTTCTGCCTTCGTGGAGCCTACACTTTATTGAGCAAGATAGATAATAAACCTTAGAAGTGAACCAGTGGAATGTTACAAAGTGATAAGTGCAGAGAGCTGGGGGGCTGAGGGCGATCAGGCAGGGTAAGGGGGCCTCATCAACAGTGATAATGAAGAGAGGGTATGAGGAGGCAGGAAATAAGCTGGGCAGCTTGTGGTGTAGAGCACTGTGAGGGGCAGAGTCAGTAGACACCCCCTAGACAGGAGTGAGGTGGTGGACAGGGACCATCAAAGGGGTAGGTTAAATGGAGCAGAGTGCCCTAGGGAGGAGGAGAGCTCAGATAAATGAATGGAGTGTGATCTAAGGTGAGGAGGAGAGAAGGTGCCCATCATCATTGGTGGGGCTGGGCTGGCTTTGGATGAGAAAAGGGAAGGGGTGAATACTGGGAGCGAGCAGAACCAGCAGTTTTCCATGTCACCCACCCCCGCCCCCATTCCTGCAGTCTGGTAGACTTCTAGCTGGCCTGCTAAGCGTTTGGTACAGAACAGGCTCTAGCCAGTTCCCCTGTGGTGGTCAGGTAAGAGGCTGTAAGTTAGGCTTTCCTGGCTGAAGCCCTCTCCTTGGACTACTCTTACCTCCTCCCAACCCAGCTCCACCCCTTTGCAGGGCCTAAGTCTTCCAGCTTGGATGCTGTCCCCAGACTCCCCCATGTGTTTAGACCTGGGTGTGACTCTGGCCCTGTGTTTATTTGTACACATGAGCCTGGGGTTGTGGGATGGGAGCTGGAGATGATCACATCTGATTTGGGTGGACTCACCCACGTGGGCCCCAGATTCACATCTGAGGCCCCTCTTTGGCTTCAACTATCACCATAGCTGAGTGGGACCGTGTCTTGGCACAACACAGATGCTCAACTATTGAAGTATATTTCTGATATAAGCCCCCACCCCTAAAACGTCAGCAGCTCCAAGAAGGGAGGGGATTGAGGAGACAAGATCCCTCACAGCTTACAGGCTACCCCTGGCCTAGAGTAGGGAACCCAGGAAGAGACTTTGTTCCTTCTCCCCCCCTCTACTCAGTCCCCAGATCCCGGGCTGCAGGAGCCAGCTGACTGCAAGAGCACTCAACCACTTAACTAGAGAACAATTATGGAGCCAGAGAAGAGGTTTTCTGGGATCTGCCACTTTGGAGCTTCAAATCTCAAAATAAACTTCCAGCCTCAAAGTCCTAGACACTACTGGAGAGCTCAGCTCCTCACGCAAGAGCCTGCTGTGGGGCTTCCAGAACCAGGGTCAATCCTGGTGGCTGTGCCTTGCTCCTCTAGCTTATGCCCCAGCCCCCCACTGCCTGAGTTATGGGAGCCTGCAGGAGAAGCCTCTGATTCGAGAGTCTGACACCGGTCTGGAGGTCAAGTCATACTTAGTGAGTACCTGCTATGTGCCTGCCACTGACAAGAGCATCCGAATGGACACAGGCGGAGAAGGCCTTAAGGTGATGTCTAACCTCTGGGTTCAAGGCTGTATGCGGCAGATAGAATAAGCATTAATAGAGACCCAAGGAATCTCAGGCTGTCCCCCTTCCCACCCCACCCCTTCACCACACAGACACACACACAGACACAGACACAGACACACACACACACACGCACGCACACTGCCAAATGTCCTTCTGCAGACAGCTTCCAGATCAGCTCTCAGTGGCACCGTAATCTCTTGCCCTTTTCAAAGTGGGCATAAAAAGGAGATTCCACGCTCAGATTCCATAGCTCACTTTGTGCTCTGCTGTCCACCGAGGCCTTTTAGGGTTCAGGTCCCCCTATACATTGGGCTCAGCTTTGTACGCTGAGTGGCTTTAGATTGTTCCTGGCCTTTGGATGGGCGTGGAGATGAGTTAAGGGAAGCTGATGTGTGTAAACAGCCCTGGCTCCACCCTGGCCTATCCTCCAAAAAGCCCCCTTTCCTTGGGCCCTAGTTGGCGATGACCTTCTCTTTCCTGGTGGGTGGGAGGTGGTGGGGATGGTAATGAGCAGAGAGAGAAAGGCCAAGAAGGGGCTGGGGGGGGGTTGTTGGATGGAAGTCAAGGAATTCCTGAGCTTGCTGCATACACGAGGGGCCCCCCGGATGCCTTTCCTGGGATTTCTTTGCAGACTAAGGCAGGTCTCTTTTGAATTAGGGCCAGGTTCACACCATGCCTGATGCCCCACCTCCTGCCCTGCTATCCACCCCAGGTATCTGGGGACTGAGGAGAACCCAAAGATTTTAAAGGAGAGTGCAGTGGGGCTGTTGGCTTGTTACACAGCCTAGCTGGCCTCTGCTTGGTATTTATGAGGTTTCAGGCGAGGTGAGGAACTGTCTGTAAGAGGCTAGGCCAATCAGGCTTGGGGTGTGGGAGGGGCACAGGAGAAAGGAACATCCAGCCAAAGCAGGGGGCTTGATGGCACAGCATCCCTTTCCTCCCAGTTAGTAAGTGGCTAGACAGCAACCTTCCCCAGAGGACCAAGAAGGAAGGAAGGACATCAAGGAAGAAGGACACCAGGAAGGGAAGACAAGGGAGATGGGAACTTTGGGGTGGTCTGAGCCTTTTAGCACTTGAGCTATAAGGAGACTAGAGCCAGGCAGTGGACAGGCTGAGTGCCATCTTGGGCAAGTGGCCCAGGCTGTGCTACTGGGATCCTGGGTGGTCACTGGCCAGCCTCTCCTCAAAGAAAGGTTCTGCCTTTGCCCCAATGTGACTGAATCCTGTAGGCTAAGCACTGAGCTCTCTTTCTTGCCTGCTGCTTGCTCTGGGTCCCAAACTGATCTGGATGTTAGAGTGCCCCCAGTGAGCCCAAATCCTGACTTTACCCCCTTTCACATGGCCTTTCTCCCCATCTCTCCTCTGGGGTACTATTTTCTTAAGCTCGTGACTATGTGTCTAGTCCTAGTCCACGGTCTAGGTTTGCTTCCTGTCTCCCTTGTCTGCCTTTTCTTACTGTCCAGATATTTGTCTGTCCCTCTTTCTCAATTCTGTCACTTGGCCTCTCCTGGTTGGCCTCTGTCTGTCTGTGTCTGTCTCCCTATCCCTCTGTCGTCCCCCCGCCCCCCGAGAGAGGGGGTGGAGGCACAACTGTGATCCATATCCTTTTTTTCTTTTCTCTCTCTCCACCATTGGTTTCTCTGTGTCTTTTAAAAAGACTAACCAAACAAGCAAAACTATCTTTGTGGCTTTCTGAATCTCTCTGGTACCTGCCTACCTGACTCTCTATGTTCTCTGGTATGTGACTTTAACTGCCCTCAGCTCCAAGAGCCAGAAAAGATTTAAAAAAAAAAAAAAAAAAAAAAAAAGCTTTCTACCTTCAACTCAACGCAGTACTTGGGCATTATTTACAATACTGTAAGTCACTTTCCCACGTTGGGCCTCAGTTTCCCCACTGGAAAGTGAATGGAGAGCTAGTTTCTGCTGGGGAAGGTCCTCTGTCTTTCTCTTCTTTCTTTAGCATGGGCCATTCTGTTATGCCCCAAGGCCTCTGTCTCTCTGTTTCCTAAATCTGACCCTGAAGCCTGGACTCTAGCGTCTTAGGGACGCCTGTGGGGTGAGGTCTCTGTTAGTGTCAGCCAGCAAGGCCCTCAAAGCAAGATTCGACACTACTCCACTCCTTAAACATCAGTAGACAGGGTCCTTTCTGGGGCCATGTCTGGGATACAAACCAGATTAGCTCATCTCTCTAATCCTCTTTGTGCTGGAGCCTCTGCCCTGCAGGGACACCCACGGCGCTCCCCGTGTGTGTGTGTGTGTGTGTGTGTGTGTGTGTGTGTGTGTGTGTGTGTACACGCGCGTGTATGTGTGTGCGTGCGTGTGCGCGCGCGTGCGTGGGTGTGCGTGCGTGTGTGTGGGTGTTTGTTCTTGGAGAGGCAGGGCACACAAGGTTCTCTCCTCTGGTACCCCCACCTACGAGTAAAGTCCAAGCCAGCAAGCCTCCCTGTGTGAAAAAAAAGTCTGAGGCCTGAGCCAAACTAGCCTCCCACCTCCATTCCAATCTCTTCTGTAGCCTTTCCAGGACTGGATTATACATTTCGGACATCCCCCTGTTCCCGAACAGTCCAGAATCTACCCCTCTTCGACGCATAGCTCACGGCCTAATTGTGTGTACTTTTCGGTCATTTTAGGACTTGGCAATCCCTTCTTGAAAAGCCCAGAACTTGCAGAAGGACATAGGGAACGTGGGGGAGGGGTGGGAGTGGGGGAATGAGGCTGGCCCTCGGCATTACACTCCAAATTGGAAGCCTCCAGCCAGTCCCTGAATTTTCCTTGGAGAGATCTCTCTGGGCTGATAAGATCAAAGCATTCCCTCTGCCAAATCATTACCTTATTTTCGAGGCAATTACAGAACTTATTGTATCAATTAGCCAGGTCTCCAGCTGCAGCTGTTTATCGCTGGCTTTTGGTGCGCTGGCTAAGGGTCTGCCCTGCCGTGAAAGCCCGGAACCAGAGAGAAGGGCGGGGTCGGGGCCGAGAGCGCCCCGCGGCTGTCTGTGGGAATGGGCAGCGGAGGGCGGGAGGGCGCCCAGGGGAGTGGAGCCCGCGGGCCACTCTCGCTGCGATCGCTCTGTTCTGGGCGTCACAACGCGCGGATGTGGCCCAGAGAGACGCCGCAGACCCAGGGGTGAGGCAGGTCGTCGGGGTCGGGCCAGGGTCGGGGTTCCGTGGAGACCCGACTGAGCGAGCCCAGACGCCCAGCCCTCTGCGACGCTCGCGGCCGGCTGGAACGCACCCCTTGCGCAGGGCGCCCCGCCGTGGCGTTTTCTGGAAGGACAGAGGGCCGAGCTTCATTTTGGGGATTCCTGGTTTCAGGGCTGGACACGGAGAAGGGAGATGTTCCCAAGAGTGGAAGAGTGGCGTTCAGGGATTCCACCAGGACCGAATCGCCTTCTTGTAGAACCAAACGCACCTGTAGCCAGGTTGGATAAGGGATCCCTGGACATTCTCAGAATTTTTGCTCTTAGAAACACAAATATTACCGAAGTTTCTCCAGAGAGCTTCTTTTGTTTAGGTGGCTTATAGTCACTCATTGGATTCATACGAACACAGGGACAAATTTATAAAGCTCCTGATGGCCGAGGCGGCCATGAGCAACAAAAATAAAAGCATTTCTGGATAGTAATTCAAAAAATAAAATAAATATCCATGAGTCTGAGTTAATATAAACAAACAACTGAACAAATAAATAAATGGGGAAAGGACAAATCTCCCTCATAGAAAGACTTCCAAGTAACTTATGTAGACACTGCACATTCGATGACACGAAGTATAATTAATCCTTAAGTGTGGGTTGCGCATTCTGACATCTTTCCAACAAATACAACACAGCTATGGAGGATGGAAGGGAAAAAGAATTTTACCACGGGAGAAACTTGACAAATACTTCAGCAGGGCCATCAGGCTCAACATTATTGGAGTCAGGGCGATAGTTTTTGCCCCAGTGACAAAAATAACACTTGAGTCTCTTGTCGTTACAGAGCAACATTTGTTGCCAGAGAGATGGTAAAACGGCCCAGTGAGTTGGGAAGGCAGTTAATGCTATATACTCTTACCATGTGATCAAGTTAGTGCGCTCATTCATTGGGATGGCTACAAAACCCTGCACACTGACGCTGATAGCCAATCTCTCCGTAGCTGACAAGACTGGGGAGCAACTGACATGCCCTTCAGAGATGAATGGATACATGAGCTGTGCGTGTGCGAGAATGGAATGTTTTAGTGATAAAATGAGCTATCAACAGACGTGGAGGAGCTTCCCTTGGATATCACTAGCAGAAAGAAGTGGATTTGAAAGGCTGTGGTTCCAACTGTGCATTCCTGGCAAAAGGCAAAACTATGGAAATGATAGTGTCAGGATTTCCTCCTCTGTGATCTCTTTTGTAATCCTAGTGTCACAAGAAATCATGAGAAAAATATCAGACAAACTCCATCTGAGGAATTTTCTTTCCTTTCTTTCTTCCTTCCTTCCTTTCTTTCTTTCTTTCTTTCTTTCTTTCTTTTTTTAGACAGGTTCTTGCTGTGCAGTCCAGGCTGGCCTTGAACTCTCAACCCTTCTGCCTCAGTCCACCTCATGCTGGGGTCATTGATATGCATCATTACATCCTGCTGAAAATAAATTCCTTTTTTGCTTCTTTTTGTAATATGCTGGGGATGTTATTTCCAGAATGGAGCCTGGAAAATAATGAGGACATTAGGAGGAAATAGAGGAAAGCTGCTGTCGTTGTAAAAATATAAAAATAAAAGAGTCTTTTATCCCACTAGATCCGGCACAGAAGTGCCCCAAGATATCTGCTGGATATCTTAGTCTCAGTCAGCAAAGCCTCTCACCCGCTTTGCTCCATCCCATATCACACTGCCAAAGGCCTCTTTCTGAGCCTGGCAGCAATCTCTCTACCCATCCAGTTCCCAAGGCAGAAACAGACATCCCAACTCTGAGGCATCTCACACACTGTCCAAAATTCAATTCTCCACATGAAAGACCACAAGACACAATAACCTTTGATCCAATTGATAAAATATAGTTGCCCACCTAAACATACAAAGCCTGGTACAGATCCATCCTTTAAGAACATTTATAACAACTGGTAAAGGTACAGTGTGGAATCTTAATGTCAGCTCCCATGTTGTCCCGCAACTACTGTCTCCCCTCTGCTGTCCTTTCTGTCCCAGTCTCCTCTCTGTCCCTCAAACTTTTTTCCTGCCCTCCTTGTTTTTTGCCTCATTCTATCTTGTACCTTCTTCACCTGTGACATCATCCCACAATCTGCTTTATTTGTTTCTATTTATTTGAAATCAGCAAATTGGTGAGATTGCTCAGCAGGCAAAGGTGTACACTACCAAGTCATATGGTAGAAGGAGAGAATTCACTCTCAAAAGTTGTCCTTTGACTGCCACATGTACATCACGGCACAGGTACAACACACACACACACACACACACACACACACATACACACACACACACACACACACACACACACACACACACACTGGATAGATTGATAAATGATAGGTAGATAAATAGATTGTTAAATATATAGAAGCAAAACTAGCAATAATGACTGTGACTTGAAGCTGGGTGTACTGTCCATGCCTTTAATTCGTGCTCTGAAGGCAGGTGGAACTCTGCAAGTGCAAGGCCAGTCTGGTCTACAAAGTGACTTTGAGGATAGCCAAGGTGTTGCAGAGAGATTCTGTCCCATAAAACCAAAAAATAAAATTAAACCTGGCTTGGTGGTAGAGTCCTGTAATCCCAGCACTTGGGAGGTAGGGGTAGAAGGGTCAGGAATTCAAGGTCATCCTCAGCTACATAGTGACTCTTAGTCCAGCCTGGGCTAAACGACACATGTATGTAGTCATAAGGTTTTTGTACACTGTGTAAAGTTTACACGTGTGTTATTCAGATACTGATTTTTCTGCCCTCATATCTTGTTTCAATCCAGACATGGCCTTGTAAGGCTTATACCAAGAATCTCCTGTCTCAAGTTTGTATAAACAGTTCTCACCATTTATTCTCTGCCTTGTCAATAAATGCTGACCACCCAATAGCTGGGAAGAAGAGAGACTAGGGTGGGAAATCTACCAAGGAAGGAGAGAGGGAGATTGAGATCAGTAAGGAGGATGGAGTTTGGAGCCACAAGGAAGAGGTACAGAGGGAGATCATGGAAACACAGCTGAAGCCCAGAGAGCCAGATAATATACAAGTATCCTGGGATGGGGCTGGGAGGTAGCCAGATTAGCATATGAGGCTACTAAGGTCAAAGGTTGATCTTCTAAATGCTCAGCTATTGGGGTGCATTTTAAAATAAAGCTTGGTTTCCCTGTGTGGTTATTTGGTACTAGCATAAAGTAAAAAAAAAAAAAATACAGTTGCTAGATTAGTTCACTGTTTACATTTATGTGAAGAATAATCCATTTATATATGGCGCCCAACGTGGAGCATGTTATCCATAAACAAAACATCTCAGCAGGAATGTTCAAGCTAACACTCTTTGGGACCAAAGGCAATCTCTCAGAGATTTTCTCTAAAGGACCGGCTGGCCCTGCCACTTGGCAGAGGTCAGGGTCTGGTAAAGAACTTGGGCCTCAGAATCCGTGGGAGCAGAATCTTAGGCCAGAGTCAACCGCCAACCAGAGCAAGCACTAGCTGGAAGCCATAGAGGGAGGAGTCAAACCTGGGAGAGCAGAGGAACCCCCCACCCCCACCCTGGCTATTTACGTAGGAAAGGTTACTTAACTCTGTTGCTTTTCAGGCCACTGCCAGGGGGGGGGGGTCATAAAAGCCTTGGGAAGCTGACAACTGCCCAGAATGGGTGAGGAACTGGGATCTGGTAAGGTATTCCCAGTTACAAGTAAAAGGAACAAACACATTTCTTCTCTGTGAGAACAAAGCAGAACTGCTGATACCACAAACTTAGAAGCAGAAGCCAAACTCAAAGAACAGACTTCCCAATCAGGTAAAATTGTTTAAAAATTATACCTTTGTGCTAAAAGCAAAAGGAACTAATTATAAAACTTCATAGTTACATATAAACATATTGAAATCGATAATTTTAAAGAAATAAAACATATAGAGAAGAACACCACAGTGAAGACTTTTGGGGCTCTCCATATTTCTATTCTAAGGTTCAAGGGAGATGGAAGGTACAGGGCAAATTAAAACACGGCCGTTACAGCTATTGCAATATTAAGTTCCATTCTTATCCCAGTAAGCATTTTAGTTTGTTATGTCTTTTTGAGAAACAGGGCCTTAGGGAAAAAAAAGTCACCACGCTTAGAGGAGACTTTGTTAAAATTAATAAATCAGAATAAAGAAGATATTGAAATGTTAGAGATACAAAATAAAGAAAAAATAAAATATGGAAATAAAAATTAGAACAGCAGGTACAAAGTTCTATAGACCAGGTTGAACAAAATGCTAGAATGACAGACATATGAACACAAAAGAAATGTGAAATGTACACAGACCTAAAATAGGAGTTAATAAATAAAGATAAGAAAAGAATTCAAGGGCTGGAGAGATGACTCAGTGGTTAAGAGCACCACCTGCTCTTCTAGAGGTCCCGAGTTCAATTCCCAAAAATACATGGTAGCTCATAACCATCTATAATGAGATCTGGTGCCCTCTTTTGACCTGCTGGTGTACTTGCAGGCAGAACACTATACATAATAAATAAATAAATCTCTATTAGAACAAACTTTAGCTTATGCAGTTAGTACGCAGCAAAGGTCAGAAGATAAACATCATCCAGTGATGAACATGAATGGCACCCTATGGATGTGCTAGATTTGAGAATGTTTAGGAAACATGTCAATAACTACAGAATACATTCACCATTTGTAGAAGCAAATCTTGATTTCTTGGGCCAACAAAAGTAGAATAATCACCCAAGACTAGACAGACATAAAAAAAGCAATATGAGAAACAGGGCCACAGAAGGCCCTGGGTTCGGTTCCCAGCTCAAAAAAAAAAAAAAAAAAAAAAAAAAAAAACCGGGCCACAGTTGCAATGACTTTCATGGTGCAAAGAAGAGACTAAAGATATAGCACAGAAAAATAGGGCTAGAGGTGTCAATATTTCCAAAGACCAACTGCTAGGTGACTGAAGGTCAATATGCTAAGATAGAGATATAAGTCACATGTGACGAAGAAACCTTGACATTATATCGCATAGCAGCCTTAAGTGCCTGGGACAAGATTGAAGAAATAGGAAAATGACTTGAGCCTTTTACTCAGGTTGTACAAGGCCCCAAAGAAACATTCACTGACTGTTTTTACAAAGATTAACAAAGATAGAAAGGTATCAAATCCCTTAGTTAAAAAGGACTAATCGAATCTTTGGCTTTTGAAAATGCTAATGCTAACTGCAAAGAGGTGATCAGGATATTGAGGGTACATTCAGCACCTATTGACAAATGGATCAGGAATATGATTGGTGCTGTATCTTATTCTCCTGAGATAACCTGAATAGGAGAAGCTGAAAGGTAGAAGTTTTAAGGTTGGCCCCCTAGACAAAAGTTTAGAGCACAAGAAAGAAACTGGTCGGGTCCTGGAACTACAATTACACCAGCCGGTTTGGCAACTCTCAGGAACTAACTGACCATAAAGTTAGATTAAAATCTTAAAGAACAATCTTGAGAAACAGGAAGCTTCTCCAAGGAACTGGCTGGCCATAAAGTTAAACAATCTTGAGAAACAGGAAGCTTCTCTTTGTGATTTTTCACTGGTATTTTCGACATTTTCCAGTGACGCTCTCCCTACCCCCTTGGGTTGTGGTTTCTTCCTTTAAATAACTCTTCTCCCAGCCACTCAGGGTCAAACTTCTCTGCCCCTGCGTGGGATACGAGTCTCAACCCCAGTGCACTGGTTCCTATCAATAAACCTCGTATTTTTACAGCAAGGACGGTCTCATGTGAGTTCTTGGGGGGTCACATCATCCCGAGACTTGAGTGAGGGTCTTCCTGCTCGGGGGGGGTCTTTCAAAGTCATCCCTTTTACAGCAAGGACGGTCTCATGTGAGTTCTTGGGGGGTCACATCATCCCGAGACTTGAGTGAGGGTCTTCCTGCTCGGGGGGGGGAGGGTCTTTCAAAGTCATCCCTAGGGGTTATGAGAAAAGCCAAACTCACAAATATCTGGATTATGATGAACAAAGTCATTTCAAAAGAATTACAAAGAAAACCAAATTTAGTCCAAAAGAGAGCCATGCTGTCCAGTATAAGAAAGATGTGGCAAAGGCAGACATTGGACTAATAAGTGTAAGTCATCAACAGATAAATGGGGTAACATATTATCAGAAAACCCTCAATACCAAATTCAAATCAGCCAAGCCAGGGCAACAGTGGAAATACTCCTCTGCAGAACAATTAAACAACAGTGTCCTAAAAATAAACATTAAAAACCCAGATATCAAAAATCAAACCCACTTCAACAGATAAAACAAAACAAACCAGAAGCCAAAAAAACAAAAAAAAATTGACAAACGTCTATAGATGATCAAAGGCCCAAACTAAATATGTTAATAAATAATATTGAAGTTAAATGGTTGATACCGGAGCAGAGTAACCATAATCTCTCCAAGGTCATAGTCTCCAGCTTGGCCTCTTCAGGAGTTAGATGTCTAGTTTCAAAGAGTTGGAATTTTATTCCAGGTAAATCAAAGTATGAAATGGCTTAAATATATAGGGCCAGAAGCCACATATGGCTGATATAGCCATGGGTTTTGGATGGAAGAGATCTATTTCAGCAATGGGAGACACGGATTACTATTCTTCCAACTTGAGGGACAAGTGATAAAATAAATGTTCCTGATGAAAATGTTAAAGAATTTTAACAAGACTGTTACAGGCTGTCCAAATTGTCCATAAACAGGACACAACAAAAACTGACACTGCTGGTAGAATACCAAGAGCCCCACCACTAAGATGGTCAACTCACTTACCTATTTAGATTGAACAACAGCCTATGACAAAAGAAAAACTATGGGCACTAGAACAGTTAGTCCAAGGACAGCTGAAGGCTCAGCATATGGAAGAGTTCACCAGCCCTTGGGATTCTCTGATATTTGTCACTAAAAAGAAGTCTGGCAAATGGAGGATGTTGACAGATCTCAGAGCAATTAATAAAATCATTCGGTCAATGGGTCCTTTACAGCTTGGCACCCCATTGCCTCCATTGTTACCTCAGGAATGGCCGATCATAGTGATTGACCGAAAAGATTGCTCCTTCACAATTCCTTTACATGAACATGATAAGGAAAGGTTTTCTTTCTCAGTACCTTCTTTAATAAGGAGATGCTGTTGGAAAGGCCTGCCACAAGGGATGTTAAACAGCTCTGCTTTGTGCCAGTATTCTGTACAACAGCCATTGGAGATGATTTGTGAGCAATTTCCTCAATTCAGAATTCATCATTATATGGATGATTTAATATTGGCTGATCCAGACACAAATACCTTGAAAAGAGTGTTTTGATGAAATAAAAAACAAACAAAAACCTGACTTGTTAGGGGATGACAAATTGCCCCTGAAAAAATACAATGAGGAGAGTCTATTAAATCTAGGATATGCAATACTTTACAAACGGTTGGACCACCAATGTACAAATTAGGAGAGACCAGTTAAGGACTCTTAATGGTTTCCAGAAATTATTGGGATATATTAACTGGCTTCAGCCTACTATTGACTTGGCTACTCAAAAGCTGAGTAATTTATTTAAAGCCTTACAAGGTGATAAAGATTTAATTGGTCCAAGACAATTGTCGACTGAAGCTGAGAAGGAGTGGGCTTTGATAGAAAAGGAACTACAAGATGCACATCTAGATGGTACAGGTCTGCAGATGGCCTGCGTCTTGGTTAGCTCGCCTTCTACTCATTCTCCCGCAGGAACTCTCATGGAGAGGGAAGGTTATATCTTAGGATGGATATTTTTAGATCACAAACAGTAAAGTTAAAAACCTATATAGAGGGTTGGGGATTTAGCTCAGTGGTAGAGCGCTTGCCTAGGAAGCACAAGGCCCTGGGTTCGGTCCCCAGCTCCAAAAAAAAGAAGCAAAAAAAAAAAAAAAAACCTATATAGAAAACCTATGTAGAAAAGGTTTCTGAATTGATTCTAAATGGAAAAATGAGACTTTGCCAATTAGCTGGAATAGATCCAGCTGAGCTTGTGGTACCTTTTACTAATGCAGAAATTGCATTATGAGTACAAGATGAATATTGGCAAAGAGCTTGCAGTAATATTTGCAGGAGAAATTAACAACAAATACCCAAAACCCAAGTAGCTTCAGTTTATAAAAAGAACTAATTGGATTCTGCCTCACATAATTAAAACTCCAGTTTCTAGAACCCCTACATTTTATACTGATGCAAGTAAGTCAGGAAAGGCAAGGTATAAATCAGAAGATGTAAGGTGGTTGGAAGTCCTTATAATTCAGTTCAAAAACCAGAATTATATGCAATCCTTATGGTGTTACTAGATTTTTCAAGAATCTCTTAATATTGTAACCGACTCTCAATATGCAGAAAGAGTTGTCTTGCATATAGAAACTGATGAACTTATTCAGGATGATTCCAAATTGATTTCAGTGTTTATGCAACTGCAGCAAATGATCAGAAATGGAAACCATGCAATATATGGTTTCCATATATCAGATCCCATACGCGTCTACCAGGCCCTCTAGCACAAGGTAATGATGAAATTGATCAGCTCTTGATAAGAAATATGCTAGAAGCGGGGGCTGGAACAATGGCTCAGTGGTTAAGAGCACCGATTGCTCTTCCAGAGGTCCTGAGTTCAATTCCCAGCAACCACATGGTGGCTCACAACCATCTGTAGTGGGATCCGATGCCCTCTTCTGGTGTGTCTGAAGACAGCGATAGTGTATGCATATACATAAAATAAATAAATCAATTAAAAAAAGAAATATGCTAGAAGCTTCAGAATTTCATAAAAAACACAATGTTAATATCAAGTATTTAAAGAACGAATTCTATTGCTTGTCGACAAGCCAAGGAAATTATAAGGAAAAGTCCTACTTGTTCTTTACATAATCAAACTCCATTACTTGTAGGAAGTAATCCTAATGGTACTAAGAAAAAAATGAAATTTAACAAATGGATATGCTCCAGTTTACAGGGTTCCATAAACTGAAATATGTGCACCATATTACAGACACATATTCAGGATTTCAACGGGCAACTGCTTTGAGCTCTGAAAGGGCTGACTGTTATTACACATTTGTTAGAATGTATGGCAATTATGGGTATACCTAGACAAATTAAGGCTGGCAAGTCTCCAGTATATGTCTCTAATAAAATAAAAAAATACTTATTATAATATAAAGCATATTACAGGTGTACCCCACAATCCTACAGGATAAGTGGATTGGAAAGATCCAATCATACTTTAAAAGAAATGCTTAATAAATAGAGAGGGTATCAAAGCCCCCCTAAGATGGATTACATAATGCTTTGTTGACTTTAAATTTCTTAGATGCTAATGAACAAAATACAACAGCTGCTCAGAGACATCGGGTTATTTAAAAAAAACTGCTGAATTTTATCAACCTATTTATTTCAAAGATATATTAACCTCAGAACGGAGAGCAGGAAATGTGTTATGCTGGGGAGGGGCTTTGTATATGTCCATACAGGAGAATAAAAATGAGGGATTCTGTCCGAACTGATAAAAATCAGGTTTGATAGAGGAAGACCCCCTGAAGATGTTGGCTGCAGACAGGAAGAAAGAAATCAAAAAGACCAAACAGGACAGGTAACATGATTTGCTGATCCCTCTACATGGGAATAACCCTGAAAGTGCTTGAGACATAAAAAATGTCTCTAGCCAGAGCTTCAGCTGTACACAGCCAAAGAGTCTTGGTTACATCATGCCATCCTTCTGTATGGTACAAAGATTTATATTACAGTCTGGCTTTACGACCAAACCAACTCTTAAAGAAAGACAGCTGTCGGGGTTGGGGATTTAGCTCAGTGGTAGAGCGCTTGCCTAACAAGCGCAAGGCCCTGGGTTCGGTCCCCAGCTCCGGAAAAAAAAAAAAAAAAAAAAAAAAGAAAAGAAAAAAGAAAAAAGAAAGACAGCTGTCTTTCACCTGCTCAAACTAGGAACAGAAATCCATCTTTGACTGATCTGTGCACAGTGCACATACCATATACTATGTTAATACAGAAGAATATAAATCACCTTTAAAAGCCTTGTGTTTGCAGGAAAAAAGAGCAACCTAAAATGCAGCCCTGACTAGAGTCACCCTCAAGGATGCTGAGATGCAGGATCCAGCTTCAGATTGCTGCTGTTTCCTCAGGAGATTTGCTTCTAGAACAGCCTCAGGAAAGGCTGCCGGTCCCACATAACCTTGGTTCTTCCAGCCTTTCAGTCCGTCCCAGTCAGGACTTCAGTTAAGCCCTGACCTTTCTCAGCATGTAGAGACCGGACAGCAAACGATGTCAGCTAGCTTTCTTTTGCCTTAACCATTTTTCCAATTTCCTTTTGGGCCCCAGACAGGAATTCTACATCTCAATTCAGTAGGAGGCAATTATGAAGAGACCATCATCCCAGTCCCTTAAGTTGGGGCGGATGGTTTTGGTCATTTTATAAATTATACATATATTGTCATTTTTAGGGAATGGTTTACAAATAAGTCTTACAAAATAAGTCATGGACAGGGAGGAAACTACATAGGGGGATTAGACTCAGGGGTTCCTATCTTTCCCTTTTCCCTATCCTTTCTTAGGTAAAGGGTAGGGAGTTGAAAAGAAAAGTGGGGGATAGAGAAATATTATAAGACATTAGACAAATAGGTATGGATTATTGAATTTATTCTTAAGACCAAAAAATATTTTATACCCATAATCTTACAATGGTAAAGATCATTATATTTTGATGCAAAATTGAGGTCATAATTTGGCACATTGGCATATTGATACAAATTTAAGGTTATTTTTGGTATATAGAATGCATATATACTTTTAGAATTTATCTGAGGTATTATATTTAGATGAATTTTAACATTGCAATATAAAGTTGTAGTCCTTTTGAAAGCTGCTATTACAAACTGTTAGAGATGATAAAAAATACAAATTATGAACTATTAGGGATGGTTAAGAAATAACAAATCAATGGTTAGCTAGGCAAACTCACAGTCATATTAGATACTAGCTTAGTTAATTATAATAAAATGTTTTCAAGGTTAGTCAGATAGTAAATAGCTAAGAATAAACAATGTTTGTTATTTCAAATATACTATAGATAGTTGGTCTTCAAAAATCTGAGACTTACAGAATATGGAATTTAAACGTAACTCTTTTTCGTGATGCCTCCTAGGCGATCGGCTGTGTCAAGATGACACTGAACATCTCCGTCCCTGCCACTGGCTGTCAGAAACTCACAGAAGCGGATGACGAACACAAGCTTCGTACGTTCTATCAGAAGCGCATGGCCACAGAAGTAGCTGCTGATGCTCTTGGTGAAGAGTGGAAGGGTTATGAGGTCCAGATCAGCGGTGGGAATGACAAGATTTTCCCATGAAGCAAGGCGTTTTGACCTATGGCAGAGTGCGCCTGCTGTGGAGTAAGGGACATTCTTGTTATAGACCAAGGAGAACTGGAGAGAGGAAGTGCAAGTCTGTTTTTGTGGGTGCATTGTGGACGCCAACCTGAGTGTTCTCAACTTGGTTGTTGTTAAAAAAAAAAAAAGGAGAGAAGGATACTCCAGGACTGACAGATACCACTGTGCCTCATCGGTTGGGACCTAAAAGAGCTAATAGAATCCGAAAGCTTTTTAATCTCTCCAAAGAAGATGATGTCCGCCAATATGTTGTCAGAAAGCCCTTAAACAAAGAAGGTAAGAAGCCCAGAACCAAAGCACCAAGATTCAGCGTCCTGTTAGTCCCTGTGTCCTGCAACACGAATGCTGACATATTGGTCTGAAGAAGCAACATACTAAGAAAAGCAAGGAGGGGGTTGGGGATTTAGCTCAGTGGCGGAGCGCTTGCCTAGCAAGCACAAGGCCCTGGGTTCAGTTCCCAGCTCCGAATACGCTAAACTTTTGGCCAGGAGAATGAAGGAAGCCAAAGAAAAGTGCCAGGAACAGATTGCCAAGAGACATAGGCTGTCCTCGCTGAGAGCTTCCACTTCTAAATCTGAGTCCAGTCAAAAATAAGTCTTTAAGAGTAACAAATAAATAATCAGACCTTGAAAAAAACATAATTTTATTAATTTAAGATCTTTTGGCTATGAGGTAGGTCTGCTCCCAACGCTGCCCCATTGTACTTCAAAGATGATGATGAGCATCAAGAAAACCCATATGGAGTTGCTTCAACTGTGGCAAGCTAGCCACTGAGGGAAGAAAATGCCCTAACTTCATGTGCAGACAGAATGCTGCCCAGAAAGGACAAATGGCTTGCCCAGCTCTGCCAAGATAGTGTATGCAAGCCCTTATAATTCCTGCTTCACAAAAGGTCTGTCAGATACTCTGGGCCAGAAGGCTGACTATTATTATTATATTATTGATAATATAATAATAATAACACTATAGAGAATATTGGGACTGTCCAGGCAGTCAGCTGTCTCCGTCATTTCTGCATAGTCAGGTAATATTTAATTCCTTCTTGGGTCTCTGATGGGGTTAAAGACTAGATAGCAATAGTCTTAGTATAAGCTTAAGTCGCTTAAAATGTAAGAAGATGTTCTAGGTCTAAAAAGACATTTTTAAAATGGTAATACAAAGAAGTGAATTGAATACAGAACTCTGAACTCGTCGAGATAAGGTAGATAATAGAACACTTTATTTACTTGACAAAAATAGTGGACTGGAGATTGTGAAAGCAACTCTTATGTAATACTTTTCATAACTGCTCCTACTGTACGCTGTTTATTATTATAGGAAAAAGAGCCTTTTTCTAGACAAAAGGTGGAAATGTAAGCATGATGACTTTGTACACTGTGTAAGTTTTACCCTTGTGTTATTCAAATGCTCATTTCTCTGCCCTCATGTCTTGTTTCAATCTGGACATGGCATTGTAACGCCTTTATTATACCAAGAATCCCCTGTCTCAAGTTTGTGTAAACAATTCTTAGCATCGTTTATTTTCTGCCTCGTCAATAAATGCTGATCACCCAATAGCTGGGAAGAGTAGAGAATAGGGTGGGATGTTCACCAACCAGAGGAAGGAGAGAAGAGAGAAGGCGATTTAGATCATCAAGGAAGATGGAGGATTTGGAGCCATAAGGAAGGAGTCTGACGAGAGATCATGGAAACACAACCAAAGCCCAAAGAGCCAGATCAATAATAATAATGTGCAAGTGTCATGGGATGGGGCTGAGAGGTAACCAGATTAGCATAGGAGGCAAAGGTCGATCATTTAACTGCTCAGCTATTGAGGTGCATTTAAAAATAAATATTGGTTTCTATGTGTGGTTATTGGGGGCTAGAATAAAGTAAAAACAAAAGCAGTTGCCAGATTTTTTAAATTAATTAATTAATTAATCTATTTATGAATATGAGTACACTTAAAAGATAAAAGTTTTAAAGTTGCCCCCCTAGACAAAGTTTAGAGCAGAAAAAAAACAGGTTAGGCCCCAGAATTGTATGTTCCAAAAAGTCTCTCCTAGGGGTATAGAATGGATAATTACATTGGCCAGCTCAACAGCTTTCTCCCAGAAACTAGCTGACCATAAATCTTAGAGAACAATCTTGAGAAGCAGGAAACAACTTCTCTTAGGAACTAGCGGACCATGAAGTTAAACAATCTGAGAAGTAAGAGACAGCTTCTCCTAGGAAACAATCTTGGGAGACAGAGAGTTCTTCCTTGTGATTTTTCACTGTTATTCCATCCCTGCCCCCTCGGGTTGTGGTTTCTCCCTTTAAATACCTCTTCTCCCAGCCTCTCTGGGTCGAACTCCACTGCCCCTGCGTGGGATACGAGTCTCGACCCCAGTGCACTGGTTGCTATCTATAAACCTCATGTGATTACAACAAGGACGGTCTTGTGTGAGTTCTTGGGGGGTTGCGTCATCCCGAGACTTGAGTGAGGGTCTCCCCACTCTGGGGGTCTTTCACACTGTCGCTGTCTTCAGACACACCAGAAGAGGGCATCAGATCCCATTACAGATGGTTGTGAGCCTCCATGTGGTTGCTGGGAATTGAACTCAGGACCTCCGGAAGAGCAGTCAGTGCTCTTAACCTCTGAGCCATCTCTCCAGCCCCAGTTGCCAGATTTAATTCACTGTTCACATTTATGTGAAGAATGATTCATTTATACACATAACCTGGGTTACACAATACAGGTTAAAAACCAACAAAAATTTAGCAATGATGAATTCATTAATATCAATGTCCTATTGTTATAAAAAGAAATATAATTTCCAAAACAAGAGTAAATTATATTTATACATTTTTGTAGTTGCCATAAATTGCCAGTTGTGTAAATAGCATAATTTACTGTTCTGCTGGTGATACATGTCTAGGTTTACCATTGATGCTGCATAGGTGTTTTGGGGGAAGTGTATTTAATGGATCTCTAAAAATGAATCTGCTCACACATCCTGCTTTTATACACATCGTGAAAAGATTCTTTGAAATGATGGTACCACTTTACATTTATAATTAGCCTACATGTCCACCGACTGTTGAATGGATAATGAAATGATCCATTCGGCTGTAAAAAGCACATCTGAGCACGTGTATAGAGATTAGAAGCCGGGATCAATACGCAAGAAGGTCTGAGGTACTTCCCTTCTGAGCCTGGGACTCTCGCTCACCATGGCGTCTTCCCCTTCCACCCCCTCATTCTCCCTACGCTTTCTGATTCTTTACTGCAGTTATTGATAAAGCAACCATGGAGAATTCAGACTGATGGAGACTTTAACTTAAAGACCTACTTTCAGCTGAAGGGTGGTGCACACTTTTAATGCCAGCACCCGGGAGGCAGAGGCAGGAGGATCTCTGTGAGTTCAAGGCTAGCCTTGTCTACAGATCGAGTTCAAGGACAGCCAGAGCTACATAGAGAAAAAAACAGAAAACCAAAAAAAAAAAAAAAAAAAAAAAAAAAACCAAACCAAAACAAAACAAAAAAACCCAAAAAACAAAACAAACAAAAAAAAAAAAACAAAACAAAAAAAACCCAACCAAACAAACAAAAAACCCAAAATCCAAACAAAAAAACAAAAAAACCCCCAAAACCAAAAACCAACCTCCCCACTTAACCCTCTAGAAAAATTAAAGCAAATCTTTCCTTGCTTGCTACAAAAAAGAAAAGAAAGTTCATGTATTCATTTTGTTTCTAGAAGCAAAACTGAACATCAAGAAATGTTTTGTTTCCACCTAGAGTCTGTCTGTGTACATTGGTTGGTGGTCCTGTCCCCTCAGATCAGGCTCTGCATTAATTTTACAGTATAAATACTTGTACTGCCTTAATGATAAGGAGGCACTTAGTGAACTCCTTAAGTTCCCTTTGGGATGATTAGTGCACTGTTTGGGCTGGCCAGTCTTCTGTGCATGTAGCTTGAAAATTAAGCACAGACAGGCACTTGTATTAAAATTAAAAAAAAAAAGGAAAAACAAAGTCAAAGTCTGTTTAGATGGGGTCAGTTGGTCAGTGTAAATTAAAATAGCTGCTTTACTGAAAACAAACAGGTTTAAAATGTGTCTACCTCAGGACGATATGCAGAAAAACAGGCCAAGGATAAACTAGGCTGTTGGTTCACTCTAGCACAGTGAAATGTCAGGCTGTCACCAGCCACATGAAGTTTTAGTAGGCTTCCATCAAGGGAGCACCTTTAGACTCCGTTTTTAACACCTTTCAAACATCACTCAGAACTGGCAAGATAGGCGGTGGCTGTGGACCTCTGCGGAACCATCAGCTGCTCAAGAACATCATTCCAACTTGTAAATACGAATCTTCCCTCCCACCCCGAATAAAAAGACTATTAACTAAAGAAAGAAAGGAAGGAAGGAAGAAAGAAAGAAAGACAGAAAGAAAGACAGAAAGAAGGAAGGAAGGAAGGAAGGAAACAAGCACCACGACTTAAACCACTGAGGGCTGCTACTGCTGCACCTGGTACTGCTGAAGCCTCTGCCCAGGCCAACACTGTAGCCATAGGCACTTCTGAGTCTGATAAACCACGGGAGCCACTGGCCTTGTGGAAGGTGGGGAGAAAAGGCTCACACTCCAAGACATCACCTCTACATGTAGTGGAAGCCAGAGCAGATAAATAGTTATTTTTCCCTTGGTAAGGCCACATTTGTGTGTGTGTGTGTGTGTGTGTGTGTGTGTGTGTGTGTGTGTGTGTGTGTCTGCCTGCCTGCCTGTCTGCCTGTCTGCCTGCCTGCCTGCCTGTCTGTCTGTCTGTCTGTCTGTCCCATCTTGGTGCTGGAGATAAATCCGAAGGGCTTGAACATGCTAGACAAGCATCCTACCACTGAGCCACTCCTACCATCTCCATCCCTACTCATTTTTTAATTTCTTTCTTTCTTTCCTTTTTCATTTTTTAATGTCTTTTGAGACAGGATTTCTCTGTGCAGTCCTGGCCATCCTGAAACCAGTCTGACCTTGAACTCAGAGACTCAACTGCCTCTGCCTCCTGAGTCCTGGAACCAAAGGTATGCACATCCACCACCATTTCAATTTAAAAAATGTGCTTTTTTTGTGACTGGCTGGGTCTCAGCAGGAGAGGATGTGCTAGGTCCTGCTGTGGAGTGGGGTGGTGCCCAAGGGGAGGGGGTAATGGGGGTAGTTGTAAGGGTGGGACTGGGAGGAGAGGAGGGAGAGGGTGCTGAGACTGGGATGTAAAGTGGATAAATGTAATGGAAAAAAAATCTGTTTTAATATATACGTGTGTGAGTGTGAATGCCCACAAAGACCTTAAGAGGCCCTCAGATCCCTTTTATAATTACAGGCAGGCGTGGGCTGATGACAGGCATGGCTGCTAAGGACTGAACTCTGGACTGTCTGGGAGCAGTGTGTGCTTTTAACCACTGAGCTATCTTCTCTCCAGAGGGCTACCTCTCTCTTTAAAAAGTTTTTAAGTTTTTGAAAAATATTTATTTATTATTTTATGTGTACGAGAATTTTGCTTGTGTGTATGGAAGTATGGGTACCATGTATGTGTCTGTTTTTTTTTTTTAGATGACTCAGGACCATCTGCCCTGGGGTGGCATCACTCACAGTGGGTGGAACCCTCCCACATCAGTCATTAATTAAGAATGTGCCACAAACTGGATGTTTGTGAGCCACCATGTTGGTGTTTGGAACTGAACCTGGGTTCTCTGTTCTGGGGCAGTGAAAGATACCTTGGTTCCTGGTTGAGGAGGTTTGAAAGCCCAGTGACCCTGAATGAGAGCAATAGGTGTTTCATCTGACTTCCAGGAAACCAGGCCAGCTACTGGCCCACAGCCCTCCATAGATTTGTGACCATCAGTCACATAAAGGCAATCCCCCAAGCCCCTTCACCGGTAGAGGACATGACCATAGGTCACACAGGCTCAAGACAGATCTCCATTAGAATGAGGTACCTAAAGGCCAATGAATTTCCCTTCCCAGACACTCCTCCCTGCAAAAGATATTTAATCTCAGCCCATTCTGAGAAATGGGGTACGGTTTTACTCATCCACCTTCCGCCATGACAATAAATGTCTTAAAACCATGGACTGCCTCTTTCATTGGGATCTGCCGTAAGGACCCATAGAGAAGGCCTTCGTCTACAGAGCCACCATCTAATCTCCTGAAGAAAGCCTCCCTGTGCTCCCAGCTGCAGCAGCCACCAAGCTCAAGCCTACCACTGTCAAGCCGAGAACTTTCCCCCAGCAAGACCAACCCTGTTCCTCCTCGGCCTGGGCTAGATCCAGCCCCATGGCCCACACTCCGTTCTCAGCTCTTCCGTGGTTTCCAGCGGTACCTGGATGCCCAAGAGTCTGAGAACCAGCTGGCCCTTGCTGATCCCCGAGCCAGCTCCAGCTGTGTCCGGCGGCTCAGACCATGCTTCCCGATCCCTCGAGTGGTGTCCTGCAGCTTTCCACTGCCTGACACCCATCTGGCTGTGGCATTGGGTAAGCGCAGCCAACTTTTCATATTCTGCCTCCCACAGAGGCTGAGCAGATGCGTGACCCCACTAACCTACACTCTGTAAGAGGAACGGGTACTCTTAACTGCTGAGCCATCTCTTCACATCCACCATACTTCTTGAGACATTGTGAGCAAACACGGACTTCACCTATTCTAGTCAACAAGAGGATTTACCATGGGGGGTTGGAGAGAGGGTTCAGAGGTTAAGACTTCACACTGCTCTTGCAGAGGGACTGGGTCCAGTTTCCAGCACCCACAATGTCTGACTCACGACTACCTCTAACTCCTCTAGAGGGTCTCTGTGGACTCCAGGGGCACTGCATTTACACACAGTCACATGCATGTATACACGTAATAGTAAAAATAAAATCTTCAGGACAAATCAAACAAAAACTTTTTTTTTCCAGTTCCTTTTTATTAACACACACACAACTACTTCTGGTTTGTTGAAACAGTAAGTCAGATAACACTTGCAAATAAAAAACTTTTAAAGAGATATTTTACCATGAGTGGTTTTGGCTTCCATCAAATGTTTTACCTGCATCCCCACTCCCAACACACTTGTATTAATTATTTGGGAATTTCGTACAATAAATCCTGATCGCACTCGTTTCCCATTCCTCCCAGGTCTACCCTCCTACCCTTGCTCCAAACAAAACAAAACATCTAGTTCAACACGTGTTGCCCGCACTCATTGGAAGATGGTCAAATTCACAGCAGTCAGCCCCTTAAAGAAAACCGAGTCCTCACCCTCCCTGCCCCTCATCCCAGAAACCATCAACAGTGAAGAACTACACTTCAGCATCTTCATCACCGGTTGGGGGTGGGGGTTGGGGGGAGGGGCGCATCACAGAAGCCTTTACGGTCTCTCCTTCTCAGTTATGAGTCTGCAGTCCTGGATACCACTGCAGAAGAAGTGGCCATTTTGATGGCAATGGTCCATGCTCCAGACAGGAGACATGTTTGAGTCCACGATCTGACCCCTGTTGTCTGGGAAACCCTTGGGTGTCCAGGAACTCATTCTGTAGGTCAGACTGGCCTCGAACTCAGAGATCCTCCCATTTCTGCCTCCTGAGTGCTGGAAATAAAGGTATGTGCCATCACACCCAGCCGATTTTGGGGGGTTACTTCGTTTTTAAAGGTGGAGTCTTAGCATGTTACTGAGGCTGGTGTGGAACACTAGGGCTCAATCTTCCTTGCTCAGCTTCCGGAGTTGCTGAGATTACAGGCACGCGCCACTACACACATTGTGTTTTGTTTTCTCGTTGTTTTTGTTTTCTTTTCTTTTCTTTTCTTTTTTTTCGGAGCTGGGGACTGAACCCAGGGCCTTGCGCTTGCTAGGCAAGCGCTCTACCACTGAGCTAAATCCCCAACCCCTGTTTTCTCATTTTTGTCTTGAGACTATTTTGCATTTGTATTTTTTTCCTTCTGTGAGACATAGCAGAGCCCTAGTTGTTCTGGAACTCGCTTTGTATAACCAGGCTACCTCAAACTCTGCCTCCCGAGTGCTGGAATTAAAGGCCTGCACCACCATGCCCAGCTGTGTGAAATCTTAAAAAATAATATTTAATTAGTTTAAGAGTAGCAGGTTTCCTTAGGGCTTTTTCATCCATCCTTAGTGTTGGCCAAGCTTCCTACCTCCTTCTCACCCCCTCATCTCTGCTCCATCACCTGAGCATTTCTACTCTCAGTTCTCCCTAGTCACCTCATATTACATGTATGCTAGTGTAACACACACACACACACACACACACACACACACACACACACAGAAGCAGCTTTGAGAAAAGGAAAAGGCAAGGTGCACTCCCGTTCTAGTTTCTTGCCCTCTACACGTAGTCTCTCCCACATAAAGGCACATACATAAAAATTAGAATCTGCGAGATCTGGGATCTGCGTGAGAGAACATTCGGAGTTTGTCTTTCTGGCCTGGGTTACTCAATGCAATATTTTCCAGTTCCATTTTTCCTGCAAATTACATTTTTCTTTATGGATGGATATAATTCATATATATATGTATATATACATACATATATATACATATATGTGAATATATATTTGGGGGTTCTTTTGCTGTAATAAAACATCATAACTAAAAGCAACTAAGGAAGGAAGGACTTATTTTACCTAGAACCCCTAAGTCATGTTTTGTCACCAAGAAAAGTCGGGGCAAGAACCTGGAGGCAGAAACTGAAGCCAAAGCCACAGAGGAGTGCTGCTTACTAATTAACTGCTCAGTCTGTTTTCTTCTACGAGTCAGGACCATCTTCCCAGGGAGGACACCGCCCATGAGTGGCCTAGGTCCTCCCACATCGATCACCACTAGTCAAGAACATGCCCTACAGTCTTGCCTATAGGCCAATCTGGGAACATTTTCTTAATTATCTCTTCCCAGCCAACTTTAGCCTGTGTGGAGTTGACAAACAAACAAACAAGGATATATATGTATCATATTTTTATTTCCCATTCACCAATTGACAGACATCTGGCTGATTCCACATCCTAGCTATCGTGGCTAGAACAGCACGGAATGGTGAGTGTCTATGTGGTAGGACATGGAGTCCTTTGGGTGTGTGCCCAGGAACAGAATAGCTAGGTCATAGAGGTGGTTCTATTTCCGGCGTGTCGAGAGCGCTCAAGGATTCCCATGGTAGTCAGACCAGCTCACATTCCCAGCAGCAGTGAATACGGGTCCCCTTTCTTCCCAGCATGTGTTGTCATTTGTCCTCTCATTGATGGTCATTCTGATCGGGGTGAAATAGAATCTCTCAACGTAGTTTTAGTTTGCTAGTTTTCGTTTGTAGTTTAGTTTGGTAGCTCAGGAAGTTTTCCTTGCCAAGTAAGGATATTGAACCGTTTTAAAAACATTTATTGGTCATTTGTAATTTTTTTTTCTTTTGAGAATATGTTCTTCAATCAGGCGTATATTCTTTAGATTTTTAAAGAGTATTTATTTGTGTGTTTCTGTGAGAGTGCATGGCCATGTGTGTATTTAGGCATACCGCTCTGTACAATTGAGAACAGAGATGGCACTGGGGTCTTCCTCCATCACTCTCTGCCTATTCCTTTGAGACAGGGTCTCCCCCTGATCTTAGGGCTCCTGTCTCAGGTAAGCTGGGAGCAAGCAAGCCCCAGAGGTTCTCTGGTCTCTGCCCCCTGCGAGCTAAGGTTACAGGCATTTGTGGGGGTGCCTAACTTGTTCGGTGGATCATCGTGATTGCAGAACAGGGCCTCTTCATCGTTGAAACATCGTTCTAGCTCTTTCGTTTTGCTTGTAATTCTTCACATTAATCTTTTCACAGACATACAGTTGGCAGAGATTTTTCTCCTAGTCTCCAACCTATCCCTTAATAAAATATTAAATATTAATTAATTATTTTGTTTGCTGTACAAAGCTTTTTAATTTCAATGTGGTCTTATTTATTGACTGTTGGCCTTACTTCCAGAATGAACGACTGGGTCCTAGTCAGAGAGTCGGCACCCATGCCTATAACTTCTTCTCTCTACTTCTTCCTCAGTTTCTGATTTTCAGGTCTCACATGCAGGTCTTTGACCCATTTGGAGTTGTTTTATTGGGCAAAGTAAAAGATAAGGGTGTGGTTTGACTGTTCTACATCTCCCCCAGCACCACCTGTTAAAGATACTGTCTTTCTTTAGTGTGTATTTGTGGAAACTCAGGAGGCCATAGCTGTGTGGCCATAACATCTGGGCTTTAATTGATTTCATTGATCCGCGTGTCTGTTTTTATCCCGGCATCATGATGTTTTTAATCACTGTGCTTTGAATTATAACCTGAAATAAGATGATACCTCTAGCACCATTTTTATACACAGTTCTGTATATATTCATGGTGTGGGCACATGTGCGCGGGTAGCATGTTGCACACAGGAAGGAGTTCAGAGTCGGTTTTCTCCTTCTACAATGTAGATTCTGGGGGCTGACCCCAGCTTGTTTGGCTTGGTAACAAACACCTTTACCCATTGAGCAGCCTCACTGCTCTTGAGACAGACAGACAGACAACAACAACAAAAGCAAAACAACAAAATATATAATAAATAAATACACCTCCCGTTATAACAAATAGCTTCTTATTCAATTTAACTTTAGGCCAATCCCAAAACTGCGTGCGACCGTCACTCCAAGGCCAGCCCACACGGAGCCGAGAGTAATGTTGGGAGGAGCAGAAAGGAAGCTGCATCAAGCAACCGTGGAGCTTGCCCTTGCATTTTATAATGATGTGCTGACCACGCAGCTTGGGTCCTTTAGGGTTCAGAAGGAGCTTGAAGCTTAACTTAGCTTTACCAGAAGGGAGCTTGTATTCTGGGTGTCTCCTCAGTTCCGTCTGTCAGAGGCCCAGAAGTCTAAAATCCTTCCCCGGGCAGAGTACGCTGTTCATGGCTCCCACGGAGTTCTCCCGGTCCACACTGCTGCCCGAGGCGGCACACACTTACCAGGCTCTTGGTGTGGTGCTTACGTTCGGCTCAGCTTCGGTGCTGGGACTGCACCCAGCACTTCGCCTGGCACTGCTATTCTTAGGGCTCTTTACTCCTGGTTCACATCTCCTCCAAAGCCAGGACAAATGTCATTTCCTCTGCCAGACCTTTGCTAACTCCACTGGCCGAATACCTGCAGCCACAGCTGTCTTTCCTCTTTTCTTTTGTATTTGTTTTGTTGTTGTTTGTTTTGTTTTGTTTCTGAGACGTGATCTCTCAGTGTAGCCCTGGCTGTTCTGAAACTCACTCTGTAGACCAGGTTGGCCATGAACTCACAGAGATCTGCCTGCCTCTGCCTCCCACGCGCTGAGATTAAAGGTGTGCAGCACAGCTGCCTTTTGAGAAAGGGTCTCCACGTGGAGCCCTAGGTGGCCTGGAACTTGCCTTGTAGGCAGGTGTGAGCCTATCATGCCTGCAGTCTAAATAGTGAGTGCCATATTTTACATTTGTCTCACACACTACCAGCAAAAGCCAAGGGCAGAAAGTTTATTCTTACAAGTGCCTATGGCAGTGCCTGGCACCTCATAGAGACTATGTCGTGGACATCTCTAGGATGGAGTCTCTGTGTTCCTTCCAGGGTGCTGGCTCTTGGCTATTTGCTTGACTCATGAAACTGGGTGTGGTGTTTCATGCTTGTAACCCCAGCTCCTGGGAGGTGGAACAAGAGGATCATTGCAAGTTCCAGGCCCGTTTGTGCTAGAGTGAGAGCTTGTCTCAAAACACATCGAAACGCACTAGGCATGGTGGCACATTGCCTGTAATCCCAGTTTGCAATCCTACATTTGGGAGGCTGCAGCAGGAGGATGGCTATGAATTTGAGTCCAGCTTGAGTAACAGAATGAGACTTAGTCTCCCAAACAAACAATAAAACAGAGAGTTGGGGATTTAGCTCAGTGGTAGAGCAGTGGTAATGGGTTCAGCCCCTAGCACCAGAAACAAAGCAAAATAAAATAAAACCCTCACTCCATTAAGAGTTCTGTGTTTGGGATGTCAACACGACATTTCTGGGGTATCATGCAGTGTGTGGATAATAAATAGTGATACTCAACCTGACCCCTCTAGCAGTAAGGACATGTAAGGAGTTGGTCACTATCCAAGACTTGGTGAGGGCTCATTTGTGCTAAGAACTAGTTTCCTTTTTAAACGTGCTCCTTTAAGACCCAAGGCAAACAAAGGCTCATAGGGCAGGCAGGCCTGTAATCCCAATTCCATGAAAGGCTGAGGCAGAAGGATCACAAATTCAAGGACAGCATGTATAACTTAGTGAGATCCTATCTCAAACTTAAAAGCATGTAAAAGGGCCAGGGATGTAGCTCACTGTTCCAGTGTTTATACTCTGGTGAGTGTGAGACTCTAGGCTTAATCCCCAGCACCCAACACCCCAAACCCCCAAAACCAAAACATAGCAATCCTGTGAGGTGGTCCTATCATTCTCTCCCCTTTTATCATCGTCATCATCGTCATTGTCTTCCTCTTTTTTTTTTTTTTTTAAAGGAACCTAGCAGGAGGCTCATCCCCAAGGAAGTTGAGCACAGGCGAGAGGAGAGGGCACGCGGCACTGCCTGCGGGCGGCTCTGGTGCAGCGCCCCCTCCTGGCCGCAGAACACATCGCTCTAGGTTGCTGAGGTTGATGAGCAGCAGCACCTCGTCCCATTGAAGTTGTCCACGTCCGAACACCAGGGGGAGCGATCAACCTAGCTTTTGGGAGCAGGGTGAGGCTGCCAGCCTGAAGAAGCCTGCTTGGCATTTGTGCTCAGCAGTGGCATCAGAACCAGCGTCCTTTAATCCAGACGTGCAAGTTTAGTTCAGACGTGCAAGTTTGTCTTCCCTACCCTGCAACTCCAATGGACAAGGGCAGATAACCTACAGACTAGCTGCTGTGTGCTAGGCAGAAATCCCAATGGGAAGAGGGCAAGCTACTGGAAGAGGTAGCTCACATCGTCGTCACTTCCCTGGGTTCCATAGAGAACGACAATATTGTTATTCTTTTTTTTTTTCTATTCTTTTTTTTTTTTCGGAGCTGGGGATCGAACCCAGGCAAGCGCTCTACCACTGAGCCAAATCCCCAACCCCCAATATTGTTATTCTTAATGTCTTTTGGGTCCAAATTCCTTTTGCACCCAAGATACCTCTCCCTTCTGCCTGAGTGAATTATAAATCTTTAAGCCCTCTGATCCTGCTCTCCTTTTAGGCTCTTGGACAGCCCCCACCCCAACCTGAGACACCTACTATGTCTCAAGACGTGCATTATTGTAAGATGTCACTATGTGTGACTCATCCCCACCACCAAAGTGTAAACTGCAGCACTTAGTGTGTGTGTGTGTGTGTGTGTGTGTTTCTAGATCCAGCTCAAGGTTACATAAGAGCCACCAACAACAAACAACTGGCTTTCACCTGTATTTATTTCCTTTCAATACAGTATCTTGCTATGTAACCCAGGCTGTCCTTCAACTTGGCATCACAGACTTATGCCAGCACGCCCACAGATCTCTATTGGATATGCAAATGAGGACTCACGAATGTATCATTTCTATTTTGTTCTGGGTCCTCTATGTCCACAGCCGGCTGGGATTACCCTACTCCCCAGAAAGCAAGAGTGAGGAATGTAGACTGATGTGGTGTTGGGGAGTTGGGGTGGGGGTTGGGGCGTGGAGGCCCGGGGCAGGGAGCAGAGCTTTCCCATGGTGAGAATAAGGCCCACATAGAGAATAAGGGAGGGAGAGAGGCCAAGATCTGAGTTATAGCAGAAGGAAGCTGAGCCCTGAATGGGAGCCTTGTGTGTGGCCCTGTGCTGCTGACTCACCAGGCTGAGAGGAGGGATGGAGAAGGGGCCTGTTTATGCCCTGCCACCACCTCCAAACCACCCTGCCTCCCCAGATGCCTTTTGGTCAGGGGCTTCCTGAGGATACCAGCTGCCCTGAGGTACAAACAGTCCTGGAAGGCTGTGATTTAGGTGGGACAGGCAGGGAAGAGGAGAGGGAGCACACAGCAGCTAAGAGAGATGGGGAGTTTTAGGAATGCAAAAGGCAGTTTAAGGAGGAGCTTAGGGTCTGAGTTCTGATGGAGAAAGGGGGCGGAGGAAGGTATCTCTCCTTAAGCATTTGGCCGCCCTTCCCCACAGGCAGGTGTGGCAAGTCAGACACAGAGCAGGGAGGAGACAGATGCTTAGTTTCTGTGGCTTCCCGGCTCTACCTGAGGAGCAAGCTTGCTTGTGAGCTTCCCAGGCCTGAGGCCACACAGAGGGCCAGCCTGGGAGCAGAAGCCCTGTCATGCTTCTCATTCCTGCCTTTACCCCCACTGTCAAACCTGTTCAGAGACTTGAGGACAGGATTCTTGTGGCAATCGGGGTGGTGGGCAGCCTGAGGCAGCCTAGGTAAGCAAGATCAAAGCCAAGCTTTGTGGAGAAGCAGGAGAGAGGAGAGAGGGTAGGTCTGAGGGAGTAGCCAGGGTCAGACTGGGAACTGCTGGTCCAAGGTCAGCTCAGGAGAAGATGAGGCTGAAGTGGTGGGCGGGGGTGGGGACTACAGTTTACTGTGTGGGCTCTGCCATGAACTGAACTTGGGTAGTCTCTTGACCTTTCTAGGACTCATTTTTAACACAGGAGACCTACCCAGAGGTTTTCTAAGTTTCTCTGGTTTGATCCCATGTGAGTACACAAATTACCCTTTCTCCTCATTAAAATCCAGGTTTTCTTGTTTTTGTTTTTCCCTGTGTCCTGTTCTCAGCTGAAGAGCTTAAAAGAAAAATACCAGTGGACTCACTTGGGAGCATGACTGACAGTCAGCTAGTGTCCTAACTCCCTACAGGCATTGCTGGCTTTGCTTGTTCTTGGTGCTGGGGATTTAATATCCTGGGGCTTTTTTGTTTGCTTGTTTGTTTTCAAGACAGAGTTTCTTTGGGTATCCTTGGATGTCCTGGAATTCAATATGCAGAGTACTTTTGCCTCCAACTCAGAGATCCGCCTGCCTCTGCCTCCCCAGTGCTGGGGTCAAAGGTGTGAGCTATCTATCACAGGTGGCCCCAGGGCTTTCAGAAGGCGGAGTGAGCCCCTGGTTGCAACCCTCTGACCTGTTCAAGATGGTAGTGTGGCCAGCGGAAGGGATGCGGCCTTGAAACCAAACGGCTATGGGTTTGAATCCCAGCTGCAGGACTGAGGATGGCGTTCAGTGGTGGAATAAACACCTAGCATATGGTGGTCCCTAGCACCACCCAAACACATCACAACTCAACACAAACTAGGCAACGGTTAGTAGCATTTCTCAACCAGGAGCAGTCCTTCTCGAGACCTTGACTTGCAGCTATGACTACATCTCAGCCTGGCTCTGCTGTAGGATCTTTGGCCAATTTATGGTTTGTGAGTTACTGTATGTTAGGTAGGAGGACCATACTAAGTAGCTATGTAGACTAAAGGAAGTAACACAAGTTGGCTACTTGACAAATATTTTCAAAACTACATTCCCTCCTTTACGGAACTTAATCAGAACCAAAAGGAAGAGTGTGGGTGTGGCTAGAGGTCTTCTGCATGGAAGCTAGTCACACCAGGAAGCAGAAAGGGAAGTGGAGCGGGATGGGCAGAGGGAGAAACTGAGTCGCTAGGTATCAGGAAGGCCACAGACAACCCTCATGCATTTTTGACAGTTGCACTATTTGTTGGCATTTGAATGTGTGCTGAGGTTCAAATCCAACACTTCACGCACTTTACCTCTAAGCTCAACCGCCAGCCCTCACACGGTTTTGAGGCTGAGATGACCCTTCAGAGTTTTCCTTAGTTGGGACAAGGAGACAAACAGTAAACTGGAGTCAGCATAGTTGTGATCTCAGCATTTAGGAGGCTGAAGATGGGAAACTGCTAATTGAGAACAGAGTATGCATGCCTATACAGTAGGAACACAGAGCATGCACACACCAATCTGTCCTTGGTATGAGCTCAGTATAAGAGAAATGACCTTGGAGAAGCTTTCTTCCCCCTCCCTAGTAAATGTAGCTCCTATATGAGGGCAACAGCCTAACCCAACACTCCCTGTGACTAGGACATTCTAGTTAGCTCATATTGAGCTGGGAGAAGTCTTCATTGTGCTGCGCGGGGGATTAAGCCCATAGCCTCACATGTGCTAGCAGGAGCACTTTTGCCCACTGACTCGAAGCCCAGCCAGCCTGTGTGACTAAGTGGGTGGCTCTCCAAGATAAGGCCTATCTTACCATTTCAGGGGCTGCCGAGATGGCTCAGCAGCTAAGAATGCTTGCTGCTCTTTCAGAGGACCGAGTTCAGCACTCACATCAGGCCGTTCGCCATTACTGTATCTCCAGGGGATCCGACTGCCTCTCTGGGCTCCCACAGCTGTGGAGCACACATCAAACAAAAATAAAAAAAAAAAAATTAAACTCTGCTTGATGGTGGTGGTGCATGCCTTTAACTCCAGCAGAGGCAGGGGGATTATCTCCGAGCTCCAGATCAGCCTGGTCTACAGGGTGAGTTCCCGGCCTGCCAGGGCTACACAGAGAAATCCTGTCTTGAAAAACAAAACAAAACAAAAAATTCAGTGTCTTCTTGGTATCAGACCTTTGCCAGGGATGTGGAAACACCCTCCAGGCAGCAACAATGGCCGTGGTATGGAGAGGCAGACTTCACTTTTCCATCCTCTGATGGAGCCACTTGCAAGGTTCCAGGAGCCTGCATTTGATCTTTTACAACCATTTTACTCTTTTGTTTAGAGATTTAGACAGTAAGGAGGGAGATGGGCAAGAGAGACCGTTTCTGGGTGATGCATTTTGCAAAAGACAGCACCTTTTCACCCTGCCACAGGACTGTGCCGTGGATTTGAGTTTCTTAAACTGATCCCAGACCTTGCAGAAATTACACACAGGTGCTGGTCATTCTTCCTCAAGTGAGACTGGGCTCTGTGAATCAAGGCTGAACCCTAAAACAAACATGGGGAGATGAGGCAGAACTCCCAGACAACTGCTTTGGCGACAGGAGACTTTACTGGCCTCCTAGTAAACATTTTCGTCCCCTCCCTCATCCGAAGACCTGCTAGAGCTCTTCCTAAGAGCGCTGTGCTAAGGGAAGTACTAGGGGCGTCCTTCTAAAGCGTTTTCAGTAATACATGCCTTTTATCTTTTCTTTTAAAAGTTGGATGATCTCCCTGTTGCCCTAACTGGCCTAGGACTCAAGATCCTCCTAGAATCAAGTAAATTTGTGTGTGTGTGTGTGTGTGTGTGTGTGTGTGTGTGTGTGTGTGTGTGTGTGTGCTGTGTTTTTCCAGCTAAATCGAGAGTACCTTCCCAGCTTATAACAGGTTTAAACTTGTGTCTGTAATAGCTACTTTGGTTTCTGGCTTTCCTTGGATCCTTCAGAAACCTGTTGTTAGAGAGGAATTAATTAAGGCCTTTGTTTTTGCTTCCTTTATCTCAAGACTCCAGGCTCTGGTTAGGTCTGATAAGGCACTTGAGTGGAGCCTGACAGGGTTTTCTGACCTCGTTCAATCGTAGTTCCTTGGTTAGAGGCCCATCTTGGCCTAATGAATCAGCAGTGAGCATCTGAGACTCTGTAGGTTTCCTCTGTGTCACGTGATGGTGATGGCTTTGTCCAAGACAGAATCTGCTATGTAGTCTAGGCAGGATTTGAATTTGTGGCAATTTTCCTGCCTCTGCTAGGGTAATAGACCACCACACTCCGAATTTGGGAAACACAGATACTTTGGGAGCAAAACATTTTGATGAAGATTTCACATGGCTGTTTTGGACTAGGTTCCTAACCCAGGCCCCTAGGGACCAGGTTAAAAATCAAAAGCACTCACACAGAAGCTCCCTCATCAAGATAACCTTATCTGACTTGCAGAGGAGCACAGAGGACAGCCACATTCTTAGTCGGGCTGAGTCCACCAGTGTGGTTTCTTTTAGCTTTAGGTTGATCTGACTTTGTTTTGCCTTACAAGTAACTTTGCAATGACCAAACTACATCCTGCTCCCTTCAGCTTGGTAATCCCCACAAAGTCTTTGCCTGGTGTATTCCCATAACTTATTCTAACTTACACTTGTTAAACAGGGCCAATGAAGATCTCTAGCCTGTTATAGCTTTGACGTTTGGGTGGCATGGTGCAGGGAGTTGTATCTAAGAGCTCATGCATGCTAAGCCGGCCGCCTTTTTCTTTTTTAGATGCTCTCTTTACATGCACTGGCATCTTGCCTGCATGTAAATCTGTGTCAGGTCCCTGAAGTGAGGTTGCAGATAAGCTGCGAGCTGCCATGTGGTGCTGGGAATTGAACCCAGGTCTCTGAAGGAACAGCCACTGCTCTTAACTGCTGAGCCATCTCCCCAGCATCCCGCTCTGCCCTCTTTTTAAAAAGCTCTGTGTAGATCTGGGTGACTTGGAACTCACTACGTTGACCCGCCTTTTGAAGGAGCTAAACCCAAACTCCTGGGACTGACCCAAGCTCTACAATAAGCAGGTTTAGCAAGCTATTACAGATGCTGGCAGGAAAACAAAGGACCCACATTTGGGCAGAGGGAAAGTGACCACGAGACCCAGGGCTGAGGGGTCTTTACAGAGTCTGCTCATTCATTATCATTTGGAGGGGGGTGGGGCAGGTTAGGTTCCTCTGTGTGTGTGCACGTGCGCCCAAGTGTGTATAGGTATGTTTTCAGAGGCCTCACGGGATCCCTTGGTGCTGGAGTTACAGGAAGACCTGGACCTCTGTAGGAGTGGCAAGCACTTTTAACTAGTTCTTCTCTAGACAGGTTCTCAAAAAGCCCAGGCTAGCCTCAAACTCTTTAAGTAGATGAAGTGACCTAGAACTCACAAGTTAAGAGATTGCAGGTGTGTGCAAACTTGCACAACTAAAGAGTGCTTTTATGAACAGTGTTTCCGATGAAACTGCGTGACTATTAAGGAGGAACAGATTGTATGAAGCGGAATGATTTTGTGGGAAGGCAGTCCACAGGTGAAACTATTGGTTCTGAACTGATTGTCCGTCACAGTTTTAGTCTATGTAGAACAGGTGCCATCACCCTGGTGGTGAGCCATGAGACTTTAACACATCTTCAAAGACACAAGAGAGGGTTTGAGGCCAGCCTCGTCTACAGAGTGAGCCCCAGGTCAGTCAAGTCTGCGCAGGGAGACTCTGTTTTCAGCCTGTAGAGGGTTTTAAGGTTATTTTTTCTGTGTATGCGGGTTCTGCCCTCATGTATGTAACATCCATGCAGTGCCTGCACAGGTTAGGAGAGGGCACTGGAACCTTTGGCAATGGAGTTACAGGGTTGTTAGCCACACTGTGTGCTTGGAAATGAACCCGAGTCTTCGGCAATAGCACCAAGTGTTCCTAGTCACAAGCCGTTTCTCCAGCCTCAGTCTTAGACTACTCTCCCTCCTCTTCTGACCAGGGTTCTGACCTTGGTCATATTTGGGGCACCCGAGTTTTTCAGTAACAGATGTGCAATCCTGGTTGTCACTTAACCTGGAGCTGTTGCACCGATCTCTTGTCCTCCATCACCAATCAGCTCACTAGAGATAACAGGTCACAGGAGGATCAGTATAAAGAGTGGTATTCATGTCCGAGCATTCCCTTGGGGCCTGGTACCTCGCAGGTCCTTCTCGAAATGTAACTGACATTCTGGCAGGATTCTCAGAAGCTAAGACTTGTCCTTACACAATGGGCAGAAAAGTCACAAAGAGAACAAGAGAGGGATATGAAGCACTACTTACCAAAATGCAGTCCTTAGACCTCACTGGCCATCATTCTTAGCAGGCTTCCCAGGTTATACACAAGCACAGTGAGTTTGAGGAGCCCCAACCCAGGGTGTTTCCTGCTTTTGGTAATGATGTGCCCATTGATAGGCAAATAGATAGATGGACTCTCAAATTTTCTCAACTAGTTTAAATAGTAGTTAAAAATTAAAAATGACTCCCATGAAATACTGCTCATTATCTCCCCGATTCATTTTTGAAAATGTGTCTCATTCCACCCCAGAGCTGTGGGTGGGACCCAGGGCTTAGCGTGTGCTAGGCAACCATATCACCAGAGCCAGCCTAGCTCCACACCCCAACCCAAAGCCAGCATTTCAGGACACTGGAGATTGTTTCAAGGAATACCTAGACATTAGAAAAACTACCCCCCCCCACACACACACATACACAGCAGCAGCAGTTGCCTGAGGCCGTCATGGGAAACTGGATATTGCTGGTGTTTGTTGAATGGATCATTAATGAGCTTACTTAAGATATGTAAACATCCACACTGTTTGCACATCTTCTGTACATCAAAGGTTTTCAAGTACTTTCGTCTGGCTACAACTTACAATGGCAAATGTGGAGTAGCAGCAAAGGCAGGGACTAGTAAACTTAAGGGAAGCATTAGTCATTTGTGAAATGAGAGGGCAAGGCAAGATCAGGCATTGAAGCTGGAGCCCATGAGTCACTGGTGGCTTCTGGTCTGGTTCCAGTGAAACCATCAACTACCTTTAGCAGACAGGCACATCTACTTTTCTGAAACTACAATATATAGCCTTTGTAAGATTTTCAACAGGCCCAGAACCCCCAAAGAGTTATAAAACTATTAGTAACTGGTCCAGCAAGATATGCCCGTGGTGCATCAGTGGCGAAAATGTAGTGACCTGTTGCTTTCTGGTTGCATTTAGGACCTGCCCTCGCAGGAGAAAATTCCATGCAAGGCAGTGTAAATCTGGCCAAGAACCCACTGGGTTCTATCACTCATAGGCCCTAGGGGTGATTTGCTAAGAGGACGCAGTGCCAACGTGCTATATGTATCCTTATATAGAGAGTAATGCAGCGTTCAGCACCTCTCAGAGAAGCTTCCTTGTGTGGGGGTCAGTGGTTATCACAGGAACTGACAACTGGTGAAGGTCAGTGAATCGCCCAAGTGGAGAGCTCAGCCGTAAGTGTGTATTGCCCCTCTCCCAAGGTTCAGGGGACAACATGGAAGGGGCAGAAAGAGTCTGAAAGCCAGAGGTTCCAAAGGATGGAGACAAATCTGTCTTCTGGACATGACAGGACCTGTACTCATGGACTCAGTAGCTGTGGCTGCCTGCACAGATTAAGCCAGCCACACTGCAGCATGGCCTCCCAAGCTCCTACCCTAGCTGAGTGTTAATGGCAGCCGATGGCTACTAGAGAGGAAGTGACAGTTTTCTGGCAGGAAGACATGCTCCAGTGGATGTCCCTATATCTGCATACATGTATTAGAGTCCCAGTGAGTAAAAGTACATGACAAGTTACTTAAGACTAGACTATTGGAACCCTACCCCCAGCTCTATGTTTCACAAGAAAGCCAACGTCTTAATTTTTGGGGACTTCTAACCTGGATGCCGCCATTGAGTCTGAGTGTTTCAAGTGTTGCTTGTATCACACACTCCCCTTTGTAATAAAATAAACCCGAGCTTTATGGTGTTCTTTGTTTTGTAGACAAGACTTTGCCCAGACAGTGATTTAACTTGTTTTAATGCAGTCTGCTATAAAAATGAAGACTTCTGCATGGTACACTTGGCCTTACAAATGTTAATGGCTAGTTAATGTTTGTGCCACACCTAGCGCATCATAGATTCTGCTGACCAGTAACAGCTTCTCTGACATGGTTAACACCCAAATTGTGAATCATGGAACTTTTACTTAGTGCACACACAATCTACTGCAAACTGAAATACTAATCTATAACATCTAGCTGAATTATTGGATCCATTTCAGGATTGTGCTTATTATCTCAGAAGATAGGAACTAGCAAAAATACACATTCCTTTTGCATATCCCCACCCCTGTATTACGCTGTAAAAGAAATATTGTTCAGTGCACCCCCTAAGAAATAAACTTCCTTATAGTATTTCTCTCTTTCTCTCTCTATATATATCTATCTCCAAACAGAGGAAGAGCACAATGCAACTTTTAAGATTACCACTTAAAGCAAGAGAGGTAAGAACACTCAGGTACTGCAGTCGCTCCTGACTGGAAGGTTCGGTTTTTGATCATCACTGGTCCGTTTGGCTCGCAATAGGAATAAATTCAATGCAGGACTGCTCTAGTTCCCCACGTCTCTGTCATTTCTGTAGTCACACTTCCTAGGACATCAGCCACACTTTCATGTGCATGCACTGACCTTAATCATTTAGACTGTGAGCTGTAGAGACAACAGTGTACTCTTCTGTTGACTTGCCCACTGACTCAATGGGCTAATAAAAATATAATTAAAGGTTATTAACAACTAAATTATTAGGGAGACATTTTGTCTTCAGCTCTGTGGTTCAAGAAGAAAATCAATGTCTAATTCCTTGTGAGTTATCTAACCTGGATGGGTCCACTGAATCCTTTGGTTTTTCAAACACATGATCAGGTCTTCTCACATGATCACCCATTCTCCTTCCCAATAAAAGGTTACAGAAGGCCAGGGGCTTCTGGGTAGATGTTGGCCAGAACAATGTATGTAGACACCAAAGCCTGCCTCTCTCCCACTCTGGATACAAAACTGTAACCAGTGTCCTGAGCTGATCAGTCGGGAGTTCTGCTTGCCAAGAGCAAGACTGTTCTGTTCTGTGGACTTGGTCAGATGTGGCTGACACAGTGGAGAGGCCGGGAGGCTTCTGTCTATACAAACTCGCTACGAGGGAAACAGCATAAGTTCTAGGAAGGGAGAGGCTGCAGTGTGGTAGCTTGCAAGCTAAAATCAGCTGTAGCCATGTTTGTCTAATTAGCAGCATTTGAAAACATTTAGTCAGTTCCTGGTACTTAAAAAAAAACAAATTTTTGAATGAGAATCTTCTTGTGGGGATTTAAATTCCATAAAAGTTTAGAGAACTGGTAACTGTGATCTGCAATTTTTGCATGGTGGCAGCTGGGGCTCAAAGGGTTGGCCCTATTACACACGACTAGGACACTGTGGCTTGCCACTGCCCCTTCTACTCTGAGTGGACAGCACGTGAGGGACTGTGCTGTCTCACTCACTCACTTGGCCAGCTGAGTTCTGTGGCACTAGGACTACTTTTGTGGTGCTTTCCTACCATGCTGACGATGTGAGCTTCATTTGGGATTGAAAACTTCCCTGTCTAATGGATTCCTGTTGACTGGCTGGCTCTAACTGCTTTGGTAGGTAATCTTAACATGCAATTCTGATTCTACTTGTACTGCAAACTCCAAAGCTACAATCACACTAACAGTTATGTGCTTAAGTGTGAGAATGGTGAACATGTAAGGGGCATGTATCATACACATACAGGTACACTTCCATTTGGGCAAAAGTTAATTTGGTTCCATAGATAGAAGTGCTGGCAGCATGAGAATAAATGTAACAATTTGGTAAACTCTATAATTCTGACTTACAATATTACAAAGAGTGACTTTTAAGTTATTGCTTTCTGATCACAGAATGAAGAGTTCATCGTGTCACTTCCTAGTCAAGTAAAAGCAACAGAACCAGAAGGTCCCGTGGCGATGCTTGAGGATGGTTTTGAATGGAGATGTGATTTCACTGTTCAAAACCTGATGCAGGAAACTGAGAATGACTTGATTTTTCATGAGAAAATCAGCACCCCAACTGCTAAGTGCTCTGGAGGGTTTCTCAAGGGCTTTACAGAGCTCAGCCTGACGGAGTTCACGCCCTTCAGAAGGATTCCACTGTACTTATGCAAACCTCGTTTCAGAACACAAAGCTGGCATTAAACAGTCAGAGAGGATTAAAAGCAGTGTTGGTTTTTGACATTCATATTCACAGAGGATCTTATTTTCTGCAAGAAATGCTATGTCTTTTGTTTCTGCCGAAGAATCACATTCATGTGGCAGTGGATTTCAGGCACTTTTAAAACATGTTCATCTGGAATAAAAATCTGCACAAACCACTTCTGCATACTTTGAAATGAGTGCTGAGTAGTTCTAGCTCCCAAACTGACAGCAGAGCACAGCCTGCCTCAGTCAGCTTTCCCATCGCAGCATGCTGGTGACTGTTGACTTGAGATGCACGGTGTCTGAGTCCCCCTCTAGCTTAGTACAAAGAGGTGAAACCCAAAGTACTCAGTTTCTACTTAAAAAAGTACAAAAAGTAAATACACTGAATGTACTACACATACGGCCGTAGCTACTATCAAATAAATAACAGATCTGACTCCAGGGCTTCACTCTGCGGCCTTGGACGAGTCTGGTGGAATGTCAAGTGTCGAGACTCACTCCTGGGGACTAGCTGCTGGTGGGCACAAGCATCTCAACATCTTTGCCATTGGCCACCACGGCACTGGGAGAGCAGCTGCTGGCAAGGTCTTCTGTGGTGGTCAAGGAGGATGCCTGGGAATGAGTCTTGGTCCCTGGAGTGGCGACAGACTGTGAAGGAGTGAGGCCAGGTTTTTTGGGTGGGATTGGTGGAGGGTTTCCTCTCTCAGCTCTGGGGATGGTTGGGGACTTGATTCCCGGAGAAAGGGGGCTCAGAGGGCTGGACACCTTCCCTGGAGTAGGTGAATGGCTGGTGTCGCCTCTAGGATTGGCAGTGCTGACCAGATTTCGGTAGTCTGTCCCAAAAGGAGAACTGTTGGGAGAGACTGGCTTAATTGGCCCTTGGTTAGTGAACCTGGAGAGCACCTGAGTGACAGTGTTTCGGGCCAGCTGCTTGGCAGCAGAGTTGTCTAATAGGGTAGGGGACAGGTCCCTGGATGGAGGGCTCTGGAGACCACTGGCTTGCTGATCCTGATCTGCCTGGGACTGAAATCTGTGCCGAGCTGCATGGAAACGCTGGTTGACCCCTACTTGGTAGGAAGACTGGTAGCCTGGGCTGCTGACTGATGACCCCAAGAGACGCTTGGTTAGAACTGGTGAAGAGCAAGGAGATGATGTCAGAGAGGACGAGGCAGTGCTGCTGGGAGACAGTGAGCTGCCACTGGAAGGGAGATGACTGGGCATTGTGACTGGAATCTCAGTTCCTACAGGACACCCACCATTCTCCATCGGTTTCTCCTGGGCCGGTACTGCCGATTTCTCCCGTGGAGGCCCTTGGTTTTCTGTGCTGCTGTCTGAGGTCAGCTCCCTGGTAGTCTGTGTCTCGGGGTCACAGTGGCCATTAGCTTTTGCATATGGGTAAGGAGCACTGCTGGGACCTGGAAGCCCAGTGTCTGTCAGCTTGGTCATGATGCTGCTGTGGCTTCTTTCTGTCTGAATGCTCTCTGTTTGGCAAAACACAGACACTCGCATGGGAGGCTCTGTGGCTGTGCCTCTGGATGTGGTCACTGGCTCCCGGCCCTGCTCACTGCTGTTGCTGTGCTGCTGGGCTGCCTCTAGGTCTTTCACAAGCTTCTTCAAGCTCTCCATCTCTTCCTTCAGGGCTCGGGTCCGGTTCTCCTCTCGGTTCAGTTTGGCTCTCAGCTGCTCCCGTTCGATATCAAACTCAGACAACTGCTTCTCCACCTGGGCCTCTGTCTGCAGGCCCCGCTTCCGCTCGGCTGCCAACTCTTCCTCTAGTTTACTCGCCCGGCTCTTCTCCTTCTCCAGCTTCAGACTCAGCTCTCCAGCCTTCTGCCCCTCCTCGGCTGCCTTGCTGGTGGCCTTCTTGCACTCAAGCACCAGCATGGAAGACAGCTGCTTGTGGCGGGAACGCTCCTCCTCCAGCTGACTAGATAGCTTCTTCTGTTCTTTTTCAAACTTCTTCACTTGGGACTTTTCAAATTCCAACTAGGAAAAAAAAATGCCATCACACATCTTGATTAGAGTAGGAAAACAACAGGATGCACTGAAAATTACGATGGCGCAGAGCGCGCTCACTGGCTGCTCTCCGGTATTAGTTTGTACGCCATGGTGCTTAGGTTAATTAGTATTTTTGAAGTATGAGAACAGCCCACACAGAACCCCCACACACTATGATTTAATCTTTTCTTGATGACTTGGGAGGCATTTGAGTTCCTAACTGCCTCAGGGTGCACAGCGGGAATATGACGCACCGTTGTGTTTTAGGTATGCGGAGAGGCCATAGACTCAGCCAAAACAAATAACAGAATACCATGTAAGCTGGATCTGGGCATGGACGCTGTTGGAAATCAAACTTAAAGTTGCAGCAATCATTTTGTCTGACCTTAAAAAGAAAGTAAGAAATACAGACAGCTGCAATGAAACTGCTGCTTCTGTTGTCTAAGACTCACTTTCAAATTGAAATCCTCCTTCCATCTGGCAGAACCACCATCCTTGGATCTGTTTTACTGTCTAACATTATCATACAGACTCTGGATGAGAGGGAACAGGGTGATCGAACCCTTCTAATCAGGAATTCCCAATTCAAGACATACTCATAGCTGGGGAAACCAGTTCAGTACCATCACCACCACATAGTACAAGAATAAACAAACAGTTGGTTCATGTCCTGTGATCTTTGTGTTGAGGAAATGATTTAATCCCAATCTGGGGTTTCTACCCCACCTTTATCATTCAGTTTCTGGATAAAACACACACACCCTTTGTATTTACGATAAGCCTTAGTCAACACCAGAGCTGGACAGACATCTACCCTCTGTGCTTTTAGAGTCTACTTTCCTATTGGTAACTCCGACTTATTTACTTCCTATTGGTAACTCAGACTTATTTACTTACTGTGTTGCATCTGTGCTGTTCTTAACTCCAATTGGCCAGTCCTCAGGGCCACGTTTTCATGGCTCACCTAAGCCATGGTGGCTTCTCCTCTATCCCTCTCCTGTCTTCTTTTTCTCGTGGTTCTCCTCTGACCCCCAAGCCTGGGAACTGTAAACCCTGCCTATGTCTCGTCTGCCCAGCTATTGTCTGTCAGCATCGTTATTCACCAATCAAATATAACCTGGGGGCAAGATTACACAGTGTCACTGGGGTCTACATGTAGATTGTCTCATCTCTGGGACAACCAGATCTTAGGGACCCAATATGAGCATTAAAATACATGCAAGACCAAACCTCAACACTCTGCTTCAGGCATACTGGTTTGTGACAGGCCATGCTGTCACTGTAGGTTGTGCAACAACGAAAAGCCTGAAACTCAGAGACCTCTAAAGGATGCACAGGAATGACAGTTCCACAGGTGATCTATGTTTGTTTAATTTTTAAAATTATGTATGCTTGTGTGTGTGTGTATGTGAGTGTGTGTGTATGTCTGTGTGTAAGTGTGTGTGTGAGTGTGTGTATGTGTGTGATTGTGTGTGTGTTTGAGTAAGTGTGTGTGTATGTGAGTATGTATGTATGTGAGTGTATGTGTGTGATTGTGTGTGAGTGTGTTTGAGTGTGTGAGTATGTGAGTGTGTATGTATGTGAGTGTGTGTGAGTGTGTATGTGTGTATCTGTGTGTGTGTGTGTTTGAGTAAGTGTGTGTGTGAGTATGTGTGTATGTATGTGAGTGTGTATGTGTGTGAGTGTGTGTCTGTGTGAGTGTGTGTGTGTGAGTTTGAGTAAGTGTGTGTGTGTGTGTGTGTGTGTGTGTGTGTGTGTGAGAGACATAGGCGATGTGTTACTGTAGACAAGAGGAGGGCAGCAGATGCCCTGGAGTTGGAGTTACAGGCAGGTATGAGACACCTGATATGGATGTCAGGAACCAAACATGGGTCCTCTGCAAGAGCAGTGCTTGCTCTTAAGGGCCATGTCTCCAACCCCAAGTTATCCATGTTTAAAAAAAAAAAAAAAAAGAAAGGCATTTTGGAAATAGATGTGATAAACCTGGAACATTTTGTCTTTTTTTTAAAAAGACTTATAATGTAATTCTGCACACTGAAGTAAACCTAAGTGTCACTCTAGGCAGAGTCATCATGATCCCTCTTCCTGATTACCTGTTGCGTCAGTCTCTCCCTCTCCTTCTCCAGCATGTAGGTGACATCATCTCCTTCCGCGGTATCTTGTGCATGCCTCTGTCTTTCTTCTTCAAGATCCAGGATCACCTGTAAAGGATTTTCAAGCATTAACTTCCAAATATCAACTCAACACTTAGACCACTCAACATCTAAGGGTTCCAGTTAAATAAGCAAACAAAGGAAATCAGCCAGGCTGTGGAGGCGCGTGCTATCTAGCAGGGTGAGAGACAAGTGAGCTACGTGCTAGAAAACAGCATTTACTTTGTTGAAGCATGTGCTGAAGAATGCAAACAGAGACATGAGAGAAACTAATGAGCTGTGGGGGTTGGGAAGGTTTGAGAACCAACAGAATTCCGGGAAATTATATGTAGTTTGGTAGGACTAGGGACCATCTACTGGTGTGAGCACTGTGGGGGTGGGTGGTACCACACCAGGCTGAGGTGTTCCTCTCAATGCTGTCATGGAAGGGACCAAAGCTCAAGCTCGAAACTAAAGATCAAGTCAAACAGAACACCCAGTGCCTTGCTTAACTAATAACACACGTTTGCACAGCCAGATTAGCTGAGAAAGACTCTGACTTCGCTCTATGTGCAGAAAGCTCAGCTATCAGGATCCTACCTGGTGACTATTCACAAGAACTTAACGACCTGCACATTTATCCTATTTCATCTATCCTGGTGCTGAAGGATCTAAACCAGTTCTATGAAAATACTAGCAGAAATGGACATTTCCCATGTGTTGGGCCCAAACCACACAGCACCCAACATGCGAAGGCATCATTCGGGAGCGCCTGTTTCAGAGGTGGCCAGCCTGGACCTCCAGGGCTGTCAGTTACCTTGAAGGGCAACTCTCATGATGTCTCAGAACAATTTTAGGAATGAAGAAAGAAATTTTCTATAACACGAAACCACATTTTAAAGTTTAAAATGAAAACAAAAGAACAAACATGGTGACACATGCCTGTCATCTCAGTACTCAGAAGGCAGAGGCAGGTGGATTTCCATGACTGTGAGGTTAGCCTTGTCTACACAATGAGTTTGAAGCCAGTCAAAACTCTACAGACACAGGGAGATCTAGCATAAAAAAAAAGTTTCTATATACATATACATGTATATATAAACTAAAATTAAGATGTATTAGTATACTTCCTGTTGCGCTAAAAAAAAATCTAGTTTTTAAATTAAATAGAAAGCCTTTGGTTAAATGTATTGTCTAGTTTGAGAGCACTTTAAGATTACAGAAAGGAATAAAAAGACTACAGAGTCTCAGAGATGAGAGACTTAAGAATGTTTTTTAAAGGATTTATTGTGCTTATTTATGCCTGAGTGTGTGTGAGTGCCACATGAGCGTAGTTGCTCACGGAGGCCAGAAGCACTGGATTCTACGGAGCTAGAGTTACAGGTGGTTGTGAGCCGCCTGACGTGCGTGTGTTAGAGCTGAACTGGGTCCTTCGGAAGAGCAATCAGTGCCCTTCACTGCTTAGCCGTCTCTCCCGGCTCCAGACGGGAAGTTTTAAGAACATTCTGAAATGGCAAGCAAGCTTGGGGAGAGGCAGCGAGCGCTTCAGTACGGGAGTGAGGCATCTCACCCCGAAGGCTCCCAAAGAGCTGGAACCTGGAAATAGCAGGTGCTTCAGGAAATCTGGTTCAGAGTCTGGATTTTCAAAAGATTAGATAAAGACTCTTCCTTAAACTTGGCAGGGGAAACAGTATCTGCAATCCCAGTGCTTGAGAGATAAAGTCAAAAGGTCATCTTCAGCTATCCAATGACTTAAAGGCTGAGGAGGGTGGTGATGGTGGTGGTGGTGTGTATGTGTGTGTCACACAAATCCATGTTTCAAATAACAAAGGTAAAGCTACCTTTGAGTACTGGGGGCATTGAGAAAAGGGAAAAAGATGTATGTACCTGAGGAACTCTCCTTCCACTGCAAGCAGCATGACCAGATCATCTGCTGTTGAGATCCTGATCTTTCTGAGAGGACCAGGGGTTAGTTATTAGCCACAGCACAACAAAGGGTAGATACAAGGAGTCTTTGGCAAACTTGGACGATAAGCTTACTCTACTTACGGACCTCTAAGTACTAACTCATTACAGGCAAATTTAGTGCCCAGCTTGGGTAAACACCCAAGAGCAGATAGGTACTTTTTTTTGGCATGGTAAAGCCTACCTTCCCAAGTACAAAAGGTCATCAATGGTGATACAGCACGAGCCTAAGGTCACCCTGGGCTGCAAGAGACTGCCACAGAAACCAATCAACAGACCAAATCAGGTAAACTACTTAGTCTCAAAATTTAATGCTACTTAAAACAAATTGAGACAGAGTGTATTAAGGAATTTTCAATTATTTTTAACTTTCTCCTCTCTCTAATTACCTAGATCAGCAAACTATAATACACCTTCCATGACACCTAGGACATGACACCTACACCATTCAGTACAGGTCAATTCTTCTGTATGAACTGCAAATAAGACTGCCACCATAAAGGATCTGGTGAAAATTTTCTTAGTTACTGCCACAACTTAGGCCGTGTTTCACCACACTGCTATTAATGCTCTAGATGACACACTGGGTTAGACACACTGGACAGATGTTCTAGATGACACACTGGGTTAGACACACTGGACAGATGCTCTAGATGACACACTGGGTTAGACACACTGCCAAGGATGTTCTAGAAGACACACTGGGTTAGACACGCTGCACAGATGTTCTAGAAGACACACAGGGTTAGACACACTGCCACAGATGTTCTAGATGACACACTGGGTTAGACACGCTGCCACAGATGCTCTAGATGACACACTGGGTTAGATACACTGCACAGATGCTCTAGATGACACACTGGTTTAGACACACTGCCAAGGATGTTCTAGAAGACACACTGGGTTAGACACACTGCCACAGATGCTCTAGATGACACACTGGGTTAGACACACTGCACAGATGTTCTAGATGACATATTCTGGGTTAGACACACTGCCACATATGACACATTTAGGTTAGGCTCTTTTAGGCCATAGGCAACTTTTGGAATTTGACTAAAAGTATAAAAAATACCCACTTTCCATAAAAATGCATACAGTTCTGATGTTTTAGGTATTTCCGGGGCCTTGTGGATGGAGTGTGACCTATGGTGGTTAAGGACTTATCCTCTGGACTCAGTGAAGAGACAAGGGCTAACAGGCAAGAAGACGCAGCTCAGGGGCAACAGATGTGGCGTTAGCAGAGAGCGCCCGTGGAGATAACCATGAGAACAAACTAATGTCTACTAAGTTTGCTGATGTCATTTTCCTGACTAAAATGTCTCCTACAAGCCATTGTGTTTGCCTATCTTGTAGGTCTAAATTTAAATGGATAGCTTTTTAAAATGCAGATTCTTGCCAAACCTCACTTGCAGGCAAAGAACAAGCCAGAGAATGAATGCACACGCTGGAATTCTCAAACATGAGACTGCAGGGAGCACAGGTTGGCCCTCCTACCTTGGAGCTATCAGTACCAGAGTGCCTGGCCCACACTCCCAATCCAGTATAGAAAAAACTTAAAGGCAAGCCATCCCAGAAGCCGTTTGCAGCCTTACACCTTGTGATGAAGTGAGAAGTCAGAATGAATGGAAACAATCTCCATGCTTGCAAGGTTAGTACCAGCTGGGTTTATACTCTCTCTCTTCCCCAAATACCTGTTAATCTTTTTATTTATCACTTAAATAAGCAGAGAATGCTATGTTCAGCTACAAGCTTGGTTAAACACCAGCTTGCTGCTAGAGTCTGGAAGACCAAGACTTGGAAAAAGAAAAAGCACCAAGTATTCTGGAGAGACACATCTCGAATGAATGTCATCTTTAGTAATGTCTGGACCTGTGCAATGATCTGTTTCTCTTTGTGCCCTGACTCCTGTGTAACCGAAGAGTCTTTATGATACTCACAAGCTCCCCAGCCCCTCCAATGCCCATGAACACTGGTGGCTGGCCTGAGTCCTCTGAGGACTTCTGAAGCACATGTCTGCCTATGGGCAAGCCTACCTTGCGGTGCCGGCTCTCGGCAGCAGCCAGCTGGGACAGCATGCGCTCCTGCATGTTCTTGCACTGCTTCATCACTGCCTTGAGGATAGAGAGGGGGTTTGTGCACACTGGCTGCTTCTCACTGTCATTTTTCTCTTTCAGTGTTTCAAAATCTCTCTGAAGAGCCATTAGAGGATCACTGATATTGTATTTTCCATAGCGTTCTTCAATGAAAGTATCTCTGTGTTGGGCCTGAGGATAAGAAAAAACAAACAAGAAACCAAAACCATTAAAGAGAGGAATGTGCTGCAATACCAAAGGTGGTAGCATTAGTGTAAACCTGACTACAAATCAGGAGACATCAGGAGGTGGCGCCGCGCAGCAATACAAACACTGACCCAGTATTAGACACTGTGCAGAGCAGGTATGGCCATATCAACTTGGGTGATTTCATAGCCTTATAAGGTAGCACTAGTTATCTCCACCATGCAGTGAGAAAACCATCAGAAAGAGGCTAGTTACTCGTTTAGCTGACTGTCAGAAGAGGTACTTAAACCCAGTTAGCATGGCCCTGAAAGTCCCAAGTCTTAAAGCAGCAAATCCACTGCCTCCACTTGTCTGTGTTACCTTCAGGTTTATCTTATCTTTCTTCTGTATGGCATTTGCATTCCTAAAGTGTTAAGCCGATGACTTTATCGGTTTATATACTTAGAGACAAACGAGGTGCCAGCAGGCATGCGAAGATGCCAGTGTGGACAGAGGACAGCTCAGGTGATCTGTACGGAGAGAACTTGGTGTACTGCTGATGGGTCAAGAGCGGGTAGGTACATATAACGACAGCCGCAGATAAAACCCCTTCTACCTCCTCCAAATTCTACCCCCTTCACAATCTCCGATCACGTTCCTTAAGTCCTTTCTGTTCCCCCAGGTATCTAAGGATCAATAAATGTTTGGAAAGATACTCCAAAGTTTCCTTATCTTACCTCTGTCCAGGGAAGCTTTAGGAATTACATGGTATGAGCAACAAGTACCTCATGTATGTAAACAATGGCATTAGCAGTTTCTACACAGGCTGGGCATGGGAACCTATGCTTTTATGCCCCAGCACTCAGGAGGCAGAGGCAGGTGGACCTCTGTGAGCCTGAGGCAAGCCTGAGCAACATTCTGAGACCCTGTCTCAAAACAACTAACAAACAAAAGTGACAACAAACTATGAAGAAACCCCCAATGCTGGCCATGGTGGCACAAACCCACAACTTTGCATGAGAGGCTGAGATGAGGAGATCCTAAACTGAGGTCAATCTGGGCTATCCAGTGAGACCCTGCCTCAAAACAAACATGGTTTCTGTTGGACTTCTGGTTTGACCTGCAGCCATCCTGTCATGGATGATTGGAGAAGTGTGAGGATATTTGCAGTAGATGCAGACATTCAAGTGGAAGTGCCCTTCTTTCTCTTTAAAAATCCCTGTGTGGGCTGGAGTATGGAGGAGGCCCGTGGCTGGGGAGGAGGCTGGCCTTGGACTCTGGCGGGACTGACAGGCAGGAGCCACTGTACTTGGCCTCTTTCCTGGAGTCTCCGATAGCTCCTGCCCTTCTTATAAAAGCAAGTCTGCATCATTAGCGAAGTAAGTGAATGTTACTGTCACTGAGATTGGTTTTGTAGCCCGAAAGAAAGAGAGTAAGCTGGAGTCTTTTTAAATGTTATGTTAATGACATTTTCTTTTCAAAACACTGTGGAGAGTTGGGATGGGTGAGCAGAAGCTGGGACATTGACTCTGGTCATGGAACAATTGGTGACCCGATGCTAGTTCTGCCAAGAAGCTGCTTGTCAGGTTTGAATGTAGAGTTAACTAATCCTAGAACTCAACTTTAAAAACCTACATGGTGATAATCCCGTGTGACCAGTAGGCATCAGAGTCATAAGCAGTAGTAGCTTCTCTGCTGAGGCCACTCAAGCCTGAGAACATTGTTAGGCTGTCTGCCTTCTGATACTTCAGAGTGACTCCATAGTCATCTGCATGGTTAATTACAACCCACACCAGCACAACCCACACCAACACACAGCTACACCTACAAATCTAAAGTCGTTGTGGACAGACAAAAAGGCTCTGGTCACACAGCAATTCCACCACAGGGTCAAACACAGAAAAGGTCAGCTCCAAGGTTGCATTTATGATATCTAACACCAGGAAAACGAGAGACATTCATTTTTCAACCAACTTAAGGGTTACATGCCTAACTGTAAATAACAGTACTAAGCAAAACTAAAATTCTAAAATGTAATGAAAATCACTTTCATGGGGTGTGTGCTGGCTGCGGCTGGTGCCTAACGAGCAACGACTTCAGCCTAAATGAAACTCACTTTACCTCACGTGTTACCTGATGGCCAGGAACCTAGGACCAGGGGTTAGCTGGGTAGTTCTGGATTGCGATCGCTAGTCACCATGGCTTAAGTGTTGGTTTCCCACAGTGTATGAACAGTGTCCATGTAACAAGACCATCATCTCAGGAGTGCAGCCCAACCTTGGAACATTCCAAATGGGACCACACAGGGTATGAGTATCAGGAGGGAGCTCACTGAGGCTGGCCACAGTCAAGGACTGAGATATGCTGCCACCACATTACATTACAGGGTAAAATATCGTTAATATTTTAGATACTTGTAGCTATTAAAAATGTACTTGAGGGGCCAGGTATTATCTTGGGTTTGAGCTTTGGAGAAACTTGGTAATAAACTTAAAACCAATCAATTTCCTATTTCCGAATTTTTGCTTCAATGACAATATAAACTTCAGCTGAACAGAAATTCCTACATTGTCAGAAAAGACGGTCTTTCATTTCAGAGAAAAGGAAAATTCTGGCTTGCTAGACAGACTGACGACAGAGGTACGATCAACAGCTAGAGCAGCAGTCACCTATTACTCCTTCATTTCCACTTCGCAGGCTGGAGGAAACCCACCAGTAAAGAAAGCTTAAAATAACGTCACAGACCAGCCTTGGAGACGCCATGCCTAGTCTCCAAAGCCCCAGCTGTGTTATCACTGTCTTCAAAAAGAGAGCCAGACACTCCGACTGCGGCAGGAGAACTGAGGGTTCCCAGCCAGCCCGAGTCACATGAGCCACACAGAAGATTTTGTTTCAAGGAGTCACCCCCCCCACCCCAAAGAAATAAAGCCGTTCCCTTTTCTGCCTTCCTGGTGTAACATGTGTAATGACACACGAGTGTGCATATCCCACTCTCGGGCAGGACACCAGTCACTTTACTCTTTGGATGAGAAGTGGTCTGAATCTAAAGGTAAAGAATTAGTCTAGGACAGTTCAGTTGGTTGCTTGCCTAGCATGCATGGAGCCCCGTGTTTCATCCACAGCATAGCACAAGACTGGGTGTGGTGATGCAAGTTTGCTGTTTTGGTACTTGTGAGGTGAAGGTGGTGGATCAGAAGTTCAAGGTCATTTCTAGCTAAATATTAAGTTTGGGGCCAGCCTGGGCTACACAAGAGCCTGTCTTAAAGCAATGCAAAAACAAATCAGTAACTTGGCACACAAGATGGCTTAGCTGGAAAAGGTACTGCTGCCAAGCTTAATGCCCTCAGTTTGATCTTTGAGACCTGAACTGTGGGAGAACCGATCCTGTAAGTTGTCCTCTAACTTCTACAAGAGCGCGGTGGCATGTGTCCCCCCAAATAAAAAAAGTATTTCAACTGCCTTTGAAGTAGGATGAACTTCAAACACTCCCTTCAAAGTAGTCTTCAGGCACATATATTTATGAAGGCAATTATTGACATAAGATTAGACAATTATTTATTATTATTTGACCACAGCGTCCTAAATTCTATTCAGGACTGAGAGTGGATTTAATCCAAGTAGCTGTAAGTGTAGCTGCAAGGAGTGGTATCAACACCCTAATTCCAAAGTCTGTGACAGCTTCTGAAGAAACCAAAGGAATGTGGAGTATGTCTGTCCTTCTGTCAGATCCCTTCCCTCCAGGAAGGAGGCTATGGGACTACGGTACTTTCTGGCCTGGACCCACTTGCTTACTTTTTGATGTGGGGAAGAAAATGTGTATGGGAATTCAACAGGAAAGAAAGCACAGATAAAGAGCAAATAGTCCTGAACATAAATTAAGGATTTCAATGTACATAAAAACCAAAAAAACAAAAACAAAAACCCTTCACCTTTCCTTTCCCAGTAGTTTTAGGTTCACAACAAAATGAGGGAGTTAGAGACTTTCTATACATTCCCACTGACCATGCCAAGGGCTTTCCCCTGACTCCCACCTCTCATCAGAATGGGTCCTAGAACCCAGGACCTCCTCGGTAAGCAGCGAGGCTATAACTCCAGTTCTTTACCTTCCTGCCAGGTGACCACACATCCCTTAGGTCACAAAGAAAGTGTAAAAACAGATGCTGAGGCTGGGTGGTGGTTGTGAACGCATTTAATCCCAGCACATGGGAGGCAGAAGGCAGGTAGATCTTTGAGTTTGGGGCCAGTAGAGTGAACAGAGAGAGTTCCATGACAGCCAGGGCCACACAGAGAAAGTGTCTTGAAAAACCAAACCAAACCAACCAGTCAACCAACCAAACCAAAAAAGCAAAAACCAAACCAAACCAAACCAAACCAAAAGCCAGACACTGACCGTAAACCGAAAGAGAAAATCCAAATGGTCAAGAAGTACACATTAGGATTCAGTTCAGGGCTGAAGAGACAGCTCAGTAGGTAATAGTTCTTTCGGTGCAAGCAGAGGTTATTTCAAGCTTGTTCCTCCTAGGTGACCCCATGTGTGTTGTGTCCCCTATGTCACAAAGCAAAGTCTGCTTTGGATTGCCTCAACTATAAACGACACTGGAACAGGAGAAAGACTGACTGCTGACTCTGCTTTTCCACTTAAGGTAAAAGGAATATATAAATTCTAATACAAAAAGGTATCAGTATTACTATCTTATTTTAAACTTACAAATGTTACAAAAGTCAACAAACTAGAAGAGATTTGGCTGTACATCAAATATCAATATACAAAAGAAACAAACAAAACCCCCAAATAACCAAAATATCCAGGAGTACGAAACTTTGCATACATTTATTTAGTACTTTATTTTTGCTTGGCAGTGCATATGCTGTGATGTTGATGGTGACAGAGGAAGGCAGACTTGAACATGTGAGACATAGCTCTCCGTCTTCAAGGAGAAGAAAATCTACTACACTTTTGGGACAAACTTAACATGAGCAAGGGCAGGCACAGCCTCTGCTTGCTTAATGGTTTCTAAACAGCATCTCTCATGTTTAGAGGACACCAAGTGAGTTTATTTGATTGGGATTTTCTAAGACAGACTTTAAACTGCCAGGGAATAGGAAGGAAAAGGCCAACCCTGGAAGTGGGTGGGTTCTGGCAGATAAATGGTACAATCAGTGACTTAATGAAACACAGGAAACAGGTAAGGTAGTGGTGATTGTGGGGAAGCATGTGACCCCAAACTCCTGGAGTGCTATACAATGGGACTAACACACAGGCTATGAACCTGAAAATCTACTAGAAATGAACTTTAGGCTTTTAATCCCAGTGTACTGAAAAAGCACAGGGCTCGGTGAGTATGGGTATTTGCAGCCAAAACGGACAGTGACAACCTGGATTTGACCCCTGGGACCTACACACCAGAAAAAAAGAACTGACTCCCAAAAGTTGTCCTCTGACCTGTACAGGCTGGTACCAGCTAAGCTGTGTGAGCACTTGTGTATGATTTAGGAGTCGGTTCAGAAATCACAGCTACAGCCAGGTGTGCTGGCACATACCTAATCCAGCACCGGAGAGCCAGAGGCAGGTGGTTTTAATGAGTTCCAAGCCAGATAATGATACATATTGAGACCCTGCCTCAAAACAAACAAAGAAGCAAACAAACAAGTAAGTTACAGTCAGGACCCATTTTGCAGTTGCACAGCTTCCATTGTCCCTCCTCAGAGTCACCCTAGAAGAGGGCTCTCCTTAGCCACATTTAAAGAGCTCCTTTTCCAGGTCTACTGCTGCCTGGGGTGCCAAGTGTACCCCACCACTGAGCAATAGTGCATGTGAGCCCCATCTAAAGCTAAGGACTTTACAAAGGTTACTTTATTTGTATTATGTATGTGTGTCTTTGTATGTACTCACGAGTGCAAGTCCTGGGAGGCTTCATACGAAACCTTGGAACTGGAGTCACAGGTAGGCGTGAGCTGCCTGATGTGGTGTCGGGAATTGACCCTGAGTCCTCTGGAAGGTTAGCATGCTACACCCTGGCCTGAAGTTTGTTTGTACTAACTTTCTGTTTTAGATTTATCTGTGTGTGTGTATGTACACATAAATTTAAAAAGAAAAACATTTAAAGTAGTGTAAATTTGGAAATTAGAGGAAAAAAAGATGATGATGAACATTTTCTACAAGATACAAAAACTCCCAAACCCTGAAAAACAAATCCTCAGTTGGGAGTGGTGATGCAAACCGTTGATCCCAGTACTGGGGAGGCAGAGGCGGAAGGATCTCTGTGAGCTTAAGGATAGCCTAGTCTACAAAGAGGGCTCCAGGACAGAGAGCTACAAAGTGAGAGCCTGTCTCAAACTACCCCTGACCCAACAGAAAGAAAGAGAGAGAAAAAAGAAAGGAGGAAGAAAAACAAGTTGCAATAAATACAAACTCCACAGAACTAGGATAAGTAAATGCATTCTGAAAGTCAGTATCTGTAAATCAGACAGATGCTCCTAAAGCCCTCAGCTGGACAGTGTAGGAAATATATTTTCTTTAAGTACCCAGAAGGTAGGGACAAAGAACACTGTGCTATTTAACACTGTACGGCTAGAGTAACCTCAGTGGGAGAGAGTCTTGCCTAGCTAGCATTTTTAAGGTCCTGGGTTTGGGGGTGAGGGTGGGATCAGGAAGGCAGAGCTCCCATTATTATCCATGGGTGGGGCAGTGCAGGTGACTACATCTCACCTTGACAAGAAAGGATATTAAGACAAAATGTTAAAATGGGGTGGGGCTGGAGAGAAGGCTCAGCCATTAAGGGCACCGACTGCTCTTCCAGAGGACCTGAATTCTACTCCCAGCACCCACATGACAGCTTACAACTGCTTGTAAGGCCAGTTCCAGAGGATCTGACACCTTCTTCAGGTCTCTACTGCTACTGCATGCGTGTGGTGCACAGACATACATGTAGGGAAAACACCCATATACATAACATAAAAATAATTTTTATTTTAAAAAAATTAAAGTGAGAACATTTGTTTCATCACACGAACACAGCCAGTGGCAGAGGGGTGAAGAGCAGTCATTTGCATCCTTTACGCAGATAGGAAAGCAGACGCCAAGCCATGACTTCCTGTCTGAAGAACAAGCTGTTCCCAGAGATGCAAATGACGTGGCCCGATGGGAAGTATCAACAGTGGACGCTACAGTTACGCCTCCCTTCTAAAAAGCACCCATACATGCTGTCTAGTTCTGAGAACTGAAATAGTCATGTAAGGCTTAAAGGGTCTCAACTCATCCTTCCAGTGACACAGAGCTGTGAGTACTACAGCGGCTCTGGACACTGGGCTTCCAGAGTTAGAGGAGAGTAAGCACTGGCTCCTCACGGAATTGACACTTCACGGAGGTAGGGACCACAGATTTACATACAAAATAGAAAGATCCTTGTAATGTCCAATGCTTATCAGAATTAACACATACAGCCACGGAGGGCATGTTAAGAGGCATGTGGAAGAAAAAAAATGATGAGAATATTAAGACAAGAATGCCAATGACACCAAAGAAAGAAAGTTTAAAAAACAAGATGAGGGGCTGGAAAAATGGCTCAGTCATTAAGAGCACTAGCTGCTCTTCTCAAGGACCCAGGCTCAATTCTCAGCGACCACATGGTGGTTCACGGCTGCCTATTACTTCAGTTCCAAGGGAATCCAATGCTGTCTGTTAATCTACATGGGCACTAGGAATGCATGCAAGTGGTATACAGACACATATGCAGGTGAAAAACTTATACGCATTATATATATATATATATATATATAATGGCCTGAGATATGAAGTCTGTTTGATGCCTGGCAACGCCCTGTCTCAAGGACTGCCCCACCCCCTCCTGCACCACGGAAAGTCAGATGCTTACATAACTTAATTAGAAGGGATCATCAGGGGCTGGAGGCTCAGAGGTGGAAAGTTTGCCTTACGTGCTGGCTAGGTTCTGGGTCCGCTCTCAGCATAGGGGTGGTTGGCATTAGAAGTTACATGTGCTTTCAGCAGGAAGAATTTAAGTTGAGTGACAGAGGTAAAAAGTAAACAGGAGACACAGGCAGAGGAGGCAGAAGACAAACAACACTGAAATAAATACCAAGTGTACCAAGGAGACGGAGGATGGCAGGCAGCTCATAACGTGAAGAGCCTCATTTAAAAGAACAGAAAGAAGAGACTGGTCCAAACAGGCCTTACACCAGGGGCAAGAAGTAATGTAAGGGAAGAAATCGGAGGACCAAGAGACGGCCTGGAACTGACGAGTACGCAAGGAAGCCAGGAAGGGAAGGCGTGCCCGGTATGCACGTGACCCCGAGCTCAAGCCACAGCCCTATCAAACTATGCACTCCAGCACTCACCACATCTCACTGTTTAGTTAACTGAAGTCCTTCTTGACTGCAACCCAACTATTTCTGAGTCTGAGATGTCCGGGCCGTTTCATCTATCTTTCCTCTCAGAAAGTCTCCTGAATGCTGTTCCTGGGCCACTTCTAAGCAATGACATATATTTAGGTGCACATGTATAAAACCCAATGGCTTCACTGGAGAGGCTGAGGCAGGGAGGCTGCTACAAGCTCGAGGTCAGCCTGGATATGGGCTGCATGGTGGCTTCAAGGTCAGCTTGGCATGCAGTGAAAACCCTACATCCGGGAACATTCCACAGTGAGATGTACCGGCTGTGTCTTGGCTTGCAGACGTTTTTCATCACTTTGTGGCCTTTGTTGAGGCCCACGGCCATGGGGTAGCGCAGGGCTGCTACTCTCTGATGGCGGCGGGGCAGGAAGCCCTTATTTCTATGTATGTGTACATGTGTGTCTGCATGAGTATACACCACTCATACATGGGTGCCTGAGTGTCTAGAAGAGGATGCTCAATCTCTGGAGCTGGAGTTACAGGGAAGCTACCTGATGTGGGTGTTGGGAACTGACCTCAGGTCCACTGGAATGCAGCAGAAATTCTGAACCTCTGAGCCTTCCAACCCCCGGGAGAACCTTTCAAGAACATTTACTTATTACTGTGTGAGAGTGACCATGCCACTCTGTGTGTGTGGAGGGCAGGACAACTTTGTAAGCTGGCTTATTCCTTCTGCCTGGACATGGGTTCTGAGGACTGCACTCAGGCCAGCAGACTTTCGTCACTGGGCAGCCAGCGCTTTTACCTGCTGAGAGCTGTCAGCCGTGGCAGCCCTGTTTTTTCCATTTAATAAAACTCCCAATACATTCTGTAAGTGTTTCTTTTCCACACGGACTGTCAGCAAGCTGACAAAATTGCTTCCTCTAGTCCTCATTATTTCTACAACTGGCTGAATACACTACCTGACAGACCACGGATTTTACTTTACACTAAACTAAAACTTTCATAGTTTCCCTTGCTTCTTTCCATAGGAGCAGCTAGAAATAACCTCTGACTGAACCTAAATCACGAGGCCAGCACATGCCAGGAGACACAACGACAGGAAGTCAAAATAACAGGAATAGGCTGCTTCCTTTTTCTATCTGTCTTGGTTTCAGGCTGAGTGACTACAAAAGTACAGAGCAGGCTATAAGCTGCAGCTCTGTCCCAACTACCTGTTCTGGAAGGGACTGCCACTTCACAAGTAGAACCCCCTCCCTTCCTCCAAGACATAACGCCCCGATCCCCCCCCCCCCAACACCACCACACAGATCCCAGAGTTCACAAGAAGCTGTCAGTCAAATGAGGAATTCACTGGCACCTGTAATTACCCCTTACACAATCCACAGCAAGAATGGAAGGGCACAGAAAGCTGTCTGGTGAACAGCTGACACCACATACTTTATGAGCTAGCCGATATATATATGAGGTTCCGGATTTTCAGGAATGAAATTCAGGTGTTTTATCACTTAAGATACAAGCTTTTCATTCTAAACATCCGGTTTGTGAACACTCCCCCATACATATGGCCTTTCCCCTACTTGTGGCTCTTCCCCACCTGGGCATCCCATCCGTACGTCCCTCCCACAAGCTCCCACCAACCCCCATCTTCAGGGAACAAGCTGATGGGGAGAATGGAGAGGCTTTGGGAGTTTTCACCTACTAGGCTACAACTTAGTATTTTTCCATGTTATGGCTTTGTTCCCACAAACCACACTGTGGACATTATCCCCCAGGGCACACAAAGACCATTCCTGACGAATTTGGAGGTACTCCACTCTGATTCCATTGTAATTGTAGAAAATTTTAATCCCAATCCAGGGTTTCTACCCCCCTTTAATCATTCAGTTTCCAGATAAAACACACAACTTTTATTATTTACAATACAGCTTAAGAAGCACTAGAGCCGGGCAAATATCTACCCTCTATGCTGTTAGAATTTACCTTCCTATCAATAACCTGAGTGAGTACTTACTGTGTTTCATCTGGGCTCTTAAATTGGCCAGCCCTCAGGGCCATGTTTTCATGACTCACCTAACCCAGAGTGGCTCTCTCTTCCGCCTCCTCTCTTCTCTCCCTAGTGGTTCTCCAACCCCCCAGGTTCTAGAACCTAAACCCTGCTTATGTCTCTTCTGTGCTTGCTGTCCAATGACGAAAGTCTGCTGGCCTGAGTTCAGTTCTCAGAACCCATGTCCAGGCAGAAGGAATAAACCAACTCACAAAGTTGTCCTGCCCTCCACACATACAAAGTGCCATGGTCACTCTCACACAGTAATAAGTACATTTTCTTTAAAGGAAAAGCTATACATTTCTCTCGGGCTAGAGAGACAGATGGCTCAGGGGTTCAGAGTACCCGCTGCTCTGCTGGCATCTTTATTCACCAATCGAAAATAACTTAGGGGCAAGGAACACAGGGTCACTTGGTCTATGTAAGGACACTCATTCTGGGGGCGACCAGGTCTTGGGGGCCCAACACTTAGCACTACAATACATAGCAAAAGGCCGAATGCCAGCAGTAATTTTCTTGAGCAGACCCTCCTGTAAGACGCTAGGTTTCCTAACACATCGTTGCTCCGCTGTGCTACTAGGAACAGTCGTATGTGCAGTAGTGCAGCGTTACTCAGGAGGCTGAGGTAAGGAGTAGGGTAAATGTCAGACAAAATTGGGCTATATAGTGAGTGTCTCAAAAATCTAAGAAACTAAATACTGATGACACTTAAATACTTAATGTCATTAGTCAATAAGAAATGAAAAATTAAAATGAGAAGCTGAGTGGTGGTGGTGCACGCCTTTAACCCCAGCACCCAGCACCCAGCACCCAGGAGGCAGAGGCAGGCAGATCTCTCAGCCTGGCAGGACTACACAGTGAGATCCTGTCTCAAACAACAACAATAAATCAAACAAAACAAAGCCCCCAAACCAATCAGACAGAGGAAGGAAGGAAGGAAGGAAGGAAGGAAGGAAGGAAGGAAGGAAGGAAGGAATGAGAAGAATGGTGTTGGGGCTACAACCTGCAGCCAGTCTTGGGTCTCATACAATAACAGCAATGAAATTCAAGTGAATTATGGCACACCTGTTAGAATAGTTAAAATCAAAAAGGAGCTATACTAAATGCTGGTGAAGCTTAACTCATGGTGGGACATATGAAATGGTTCATTTCATCACACTGGAAAACTACTTTGACAGTTTCTTAAAAATTAAATATGATCTTGGTTGGCATGGCAGCTGCTGCAATCCTAACACAATGTTCTCTCTCTCATACACACAGCACACACACACACACACACACACACACACACACACACACACACACACACACATAAATACATACCTATTATTTAGTGGTCATTCCATTCCTAAGTCTTCATCCTAAAGAACTCAAAACACACATCCACACAAAGCCTTGTACAGGTAAATGTTCACAGTGGTTTTATTTATCATAACACAGAGCTAGAAATAGTACAGATACTATTTATGAATAAACTGTGATGAATGTATAAAGGTACTGGAATACCATTCAGTCTTAAAAGAAATCAACTATCAATACCTATGTAATTATATATATATTATATATAATAATAATATATATGAAACAATCATACATAGTAATAGCCTGCTCTTCCTTATCTTTTTAAAGATTTATTTATTTTAATGTATGAGTGCTCTATCTGCATGTACACCTGCATGCTAGAAGAGGGCATCAGATCTCATTACAGATGGTTGTGAGCCACCACGTGGTTGCTGAGAATTAAACTCAGGACCTGTGGAAGAGCAGCCAGTGCTCTTAACCGATGAGCCATTTCCCCGGCCCCAACTTCTTATCTTTATACCCATGGATTGGTGCATCTTGCAGCCATCACCAGAGAAGCTTCTTTTTGTAGTAGACAGCAATCAATAGAGAGACCTCCTCTAGTCAACATGCAGAGACTGTAAAGTGCTCAGCTAAACGGAACATCTGTAACATTCCCTTCCCCCAAGGCTCAGAGACATTGAAAAGGAGGTGCTGGAAAGTCTTTATAAGAGCCAGAAGTAGGGGATGTGTGCAGACATGACAGGACACATGTTACACACATGACCTCACAGTGCCAGAGGCTGCATGCTTAAGACCCACACAAGGTTAAGCCAGCCAAAATCCAAGTGTGGATGGGTGAAAGGCTCATCAAGTCCCACCCCAACTGAGAGGTTCCTGGCAACTGATGGCTGAGAACAGGTATGGTAGGATGTCTGTTTTCTTCAGGGATGCGGCCTAGGCTCCAGTGGATGGTCTTGTGGCCATGCACATACAGTCAGCACTATGTGGACTCAGTGGGTTTAACACAAAGCACATCAAGTTGAGAGGAAAAAGTGGTAGGGGGCAGATAAGGAGGAGACTAGAGGGGAGGGAATCAGGTAGATTTGATCAAAACATGTCATTTGTATATATAAAGCTCTCAAACAAAAAACCCAGTCATGTAGAGCTGAAGAAGTCCACCTTCCCAGAACTAAGTATGTTTTGTATAATTCCATAAAGTCATAATATAACATGTCTGGGACAGAAAGCAGACCAGGGTTTAGGAACACAGGGTGGGGAGTGGGGGTGGGGGAGAAGGCAGAGTGGATTAAAAGGGCACAAAGAAGATCTTAGGGGTGATGGCCCTTGTGACTGTGGAAATGGTCCCCATAGGATACATACATCAAAACAGCCCAGAGCACACTTGTGACCCCAGCACTCTGGCAGAGACAAATGGGTCTTGAGCTCAAGGCCAGCTTGGGTTGAATGGTAAGACTGTCTCAAAAACAAGAACTATGGAGGGGTTTGGGTCGGGGAGGTATAACAGACCATCTGTTCTACGCCACAAAGTCAACCTTAATGTGTGCCAGCTGTTTCAAAAGTCATATATTTGATCATCAGGGTAGGGATGGAGCAATTCCAAACCAGCACTGCTGGTGACAACAGAGAATGGCACTCAGAAGTAAAAGTTGTATCTTCCTTGCAGAGGACAGTGTCGCACCAGCACTGTCTGTTTTATGAACATGATTCTGTCCTAAACAATGAACTTTGTAATGGCAGTAAAGATTATAATAGTTGGTAACGCTGTAAAAACCCTGTCTAGTATCTCATCCAGCCAAGAGCCCTAACATTTGTGTTTGTGTACATATGTGCTTGTGTGGTCGGGTGCACATGTGTGCTAATGATGGCAGCAGATGTCTTCCTTGACTATCTTCCATCTCGTTTTGAGACAGATTCTATGTTGATACAGCTAAGTGGTTCTGTATCAGAGGAAGACATGTGGGTGAAATGTAGACTATGCCCAGCATAAGAGAAAAGCAAAGCATGTGCTCTGAAGTTGGTTAACAGTCAGTTCTGTTTCCAGAGGAAATGGCTACTGCTTTCAGTCTCTTGTCGTCCTCTGCAGCAGGCTCAGAGCACTCAGCAAGCCATTTTCAGTCTGCATGGATTACTTAACTGGGGCTTTCCTGCTGGACTGTGTAGTTCCACCCTGGGCTTCTGAGCAACATGATTTTCCATCGAGGGATTTTTATAGTCCCCTTGATCAGGAAAGTAAGTTTACTTTTGACTTTCATGAAGACTGTTTTTCCTTGGCACACGCTTATAATACCAAAAATTCACACATATAAGGTTCAATTAGGACAAAATACAGTATACATGTTCTCTTTAACAACTAAGGTTCACATACGGGAAGACTGGATATTACATTATAGAAACACTGCCTTTCACAGCCTCATTGCAAACATGCTTTGGCTGCAACAGAGCAGGACAAGGCGGCTTCCATGAGTAGGAGAAGCACCCTACCTGGTGACTACAGGAGGGGCGGTGCAATGGGACATGTGGCAACAATTTCAGAGAATGAATAAAGCTCTTTTACAATCCCAGCTCTACAGTCAGATCCACTTTACAAACTGTAGGACATTTATAATCTCTCCCTAAAGAAACAAAACCTGCCAATGTGACCTGATATTCACCGAGAAGCAACAGGTAGCCATATGGTTTTGTTCAGAGAACAAAAACTTAAGTGGAAGTAGAAAAAGAGATTTTCCTTTCTGGAACACAACTATACGCTCAGTACTTGGGGGACAGAGGCAGATACATCCCTTGGAGGTCTAAGGTCCAGGATGGCCAGTGGAACCCTGTGTCAAAAAGCAAGGGTGGGAAGGAATGGCCTAGAGAGATAAAGAGATGGTCGGTGGTTAAGTGGGCATACTGATCTTGCAGAGGCCCCGAATCTGGTTCCCAGCATCCACTTCAGATAGCTCACAACAGTTGTATTGCAGCTGAGAGGGATCCAATGCTTCTGGCTTCCCAGAGATCCTTCACTCATTTTTATGTGCTCATGCACACAAGTACATAATTAAAAAAAAAAAAAACAAACCATATCTTAAGAAGAAAAAACACCCCCCCCCCAAGACCAAAGCCTTTCAACTAAAGTATGAAATATGAACTAGTAACAAAGAATATCATGGTCAGTACAAAAATTCCAACAGGTATTTGTTGTTAAGAAAAAGTGCTGTAAGGCAGTAAGATCTTGGTATTGCTACAGAACCAACCAACCGAACAAACAAACGCTACCCCACAAATTAAATGAGATTTCTTTTTAACATCAGAGGCTGGAGAGATGGCTTCATAGTAACAGGAAGGTGGTCAGCAGGGCGGGAGTGACCCACACCTTTAATCTCAGTGCTCAGAAGGCAGAGGCAGGCAGATTTCTGTGAGTTAGGGGCTAGCCTGGTCTACAGAGTGAGTTCCAAGACATCCATGGCTATACAGAAAAACCTTGTCTGGGGAAGAAAAAGCAGTCTGTAAGTCTAGTTTCAGAGAACCTGGTTTCCTCCTCTGGCTTCACAGGCACCAAGTATACCCACAGCACACATATAAACATGAAGGTAAGACACTCACGCACACAAATACAGATAAATCCAAAGGCACAACAGCAAAGAACCTTGCTGATGCCTGGGTTGACTCTAACCACAGCTGTGAACAAGTCGGTTCCAGCAGATGTTTAAAGATGCGTGTGTGTGGCAGAACCAAACCGGCTGGAGGCTGAAACACATCAACAAGCAGCCACGGCTGCCTGTGGCAGAGTGGAGAGCAGTCTTTACCAACTCCAAACACTTCCTTCAAGCACTGTGGCAGTCTTAGGCCAATTCATCATCAGCAGTCATTTTATTTGTTCGACAAATATTTGATGCTAGGGATGTGGCTTAGTGACTGAACATGCATTCAGTGTGACCACAGCCCTGAGTTAACCTTCAACAACAAAAATTACTACAACAAATATTTACCAGGAATCTCCATCAGGCTTACGGGAGAGTGAATGGCGGAGTGACACATGCAGCAGGTGCCGTTCTGTGACCTCTCAGGCTAGGGAAACTGTCAGAGCAGAACTCAGGGCATGCTCTGATTCTCTCCGTTATAGGTGTCACCTCCCCATCAGTTCTGGGGGTGGGAGGTGGGGTGGGGTGGGAGGATGAAGGCAGATGATGAGGGGGAGGAAGACCGGGCAACAGCAGATACCAGGAGGGTTTAGACAGAGCTTAACCCTTTCCTGAAACTTCTATTCCTATCAGATGAGGACAAGAAATGGAAGGAGTCCTGAGACAAATCTGATAAAGTCGGCCTTTCTAGTCAGCACAATAAATCTGCCTGCCTCTGCCTCCCAAGCACCAGAAGTAAGGGTGTGCACCACCACATTAAGCCTGAGATTCTCCATACAATTATACCAATACCACAGAAAATAACTCAAAACACAGGGTAAGAGTCAGTCAATCCTTGCTTCCCTCCCTCTCCTCCCTCAATACCTTTAAAGCTTCTATAACAAGGTCCCTTGCTTCGAGTTCTCCTTCAAGAATACTGAACAGTGTCAGCAGTTCAGGCTTGCTGAGTTTTTCCAGATTCATCCTGAAACAAAGGCAAAAATCAGTCTACAGAAGAGGAACTTGATCAGAGTGAAGGAAAAAGACAAGATACAAGAGCAAAATGTACTGTATGACACCCTTTAGACCTGCAATTCAAAACAACACCAAAGTTTCCTGATGTTAATCATAAACTGAGCAGGAAGAAAAAAATAAAATCCACTGTAAATTATTGATTCCATCACCAAGATCAATTATTCATTACCTTTTCCAGGCTGGTTTGCAACCTGGGTCTCAGAAAGGTTCAGGAACTAATTTTCTCTGCTAGAAAATGAGGTAGAATTGTTTTCCACTGGGTGTCATTTCACTAAAGAATTACTGGATCCCCTAAAGATCGCCCAGTTTTAGGTAACCACACTTGATAACTGCACACAGAACATTCTAGCATCGCTCTTCTTTTGGTTGAATAAAGTTCAAGCAAAGGAAATGCTTGCTCAAAGTGTAGGAGCAGCTCAGAGGGTAGCAGAAACTAAATTGTTTCTGACAGAAAGTAGGGATCACAGTGTTTACACATGCTTCAGTAACAGACTTAAACACAAGCATATGCAAACAAACATCTATCTTCATCTTTTAAAAAGGTTTTTAAAAAACGTTTCTATGTGCAGGTTTGTGCATGAGCACAGGGCCCACGGAGGCCTGAAGAGGGTACTGAAGAGGGTACTGGATCCCTCTGGGCTGGAGTTAGAGCAGCTGTGAACCATTAGATGTAGGTGCATAGATCTGAGTTTGGGTACCCTGCAAGAGCATCAAATGCTCTTAACCACCAACCCATCTCTTCAGCCCTGTAGTCTGCTGTATGGTGTGGGCTGGCCTAAAACTCACTAAGTAGTTTTGTTTACCTTGAATTCTCAACCCTGCTACCTCAGGCTCCAGAGTGCCAGGGGTGAGTCATGCCCAGTTATTCATATGCTTCTAGGCAATGCTAAACTACATTGTTTAAATAGTTCAATTAGCCTGGCTACTTCATCAAACTTAACTTATGACCATTATTTTGTTTTCCTGAGATATGGTCTAAGTAGTTTAGCCTCCTGTGTAGATCAGGCTGGCTTTAAGCCTCTAATGAGCCTTGGCCTTTACTTCCCAAGGCCAGGGTCACAGCAGGTACTACTTGTACGTAGCGATGGCTTTCTTAAAGACATCGTCATTCAATTACATCACATACTTGGACCACATTCACCTCTTCAGCCATTCTCCTTTCTCCCCCAACACTTGTCCCCTTCCTCTCCAATCTAGCTTCTACTCCCATGTCACATGTGTGTGGTCTGAGGTATCTATGGAAAAATCTAAAAGTGAGAAAAGTACTGTAATTTTTGTTTATTGTGCTTGATATGGTGATCTCTAGTTGCATTCATTTATTCTGCAAGTGGAATAGATTTATTCTTCTTTAAGGATGGATAAAATGCCATTTTGCAAAATACACATTTTCTTTACCCCTCAGATGTTAGCAGAAGGATCTCAGCTCATTATTATCTGGCTATTATGAACAGGAGTCCTCTGGGTGCTTACCCAGGAGTGGTGGAACATGGGTTAATTTTAGTTTTCTGAGAAACTGTAATATTGACTTCCATACCTGCAGAGTATATCTCAGTGCCCTGGACCACCTGCAGAGTCTAACTCTTAGGCTATCTTTCTTAGGCTTGTCTCCTTTCCCCTGCCCACCCTCTTCCTTCCCTGTTTCCATACAGGTATGGCTGCCCTTGAATTTGCACAATCTTCCTGCTTCTGCCCCTGAAGTTCTGGAACCACAGGTATGCACTGTCATCACACTTGGCCCTATTACTGGCAGGGGCAATGAAATCTCAGTGCATTTATCTGTCAGCTAAGAATGTCAACTTTTTTTTTTTTTCACATTTACTGGCCATCTGCATTTCTTCATTTACTGACAAGGTTGTTTTACTTTTTGGTCATTTTTACTTACTTTACATATGTTTATCTGTGTGTGTTGTACCTATGTGCACACCTATGTGCCATGGCATACGTATGGAGGTCAGAGAACCACCTGTGGGGTTGGTTCTCATTCCACCCTTTGAACTCCATTAATCCAGCTCAGGGTGCCAGGTTTGAGAGGAAGCTCTCCTTTTACCCTCTGAGCCATCCTGGCAGCCCAGGCTCTTATATATATATATATATTTTTTTTTTTTTGGTTCTTTTTTTCGGAGCTGGGGACTGAACCCAGGGCCCTGCGCTTCCTAGGTAAGCGCTCTACCACTGAGCTAAATCCCCAGCCCCCAGGCTCTTATATTAAAGCCTCATTCTCCAGTCATGGATAACTGGTAAAGTTTTCATCTGGCTCCCTGGCTTTCTCTTTCCTTGATTGTTTCCTTTGTTGCACAAACTTTCGAATTTCATGCCATCCCAGTTGCCAGTTATTTCCTGAGCTAACTAGAGTCCTTTTCAGAAACATCCATATCTTGAAATGCACCCCCACCCACAATGGTTTCAGGTCTTACATTGAGGTCTTCAATCCACCACACTCAACTGATTTCTGTACAGACTATCCAGTCTGCTTAGCACCATTTGCTGAGGAATATGCCTTTTCTCCAATGTATGTCTTTGGCATTAAGGGCCAGAGCTGTGTGGAATTATATCCAGGCGCTCTATCCTGTTTCACTGAGCCACATTTGGAGCTAGTAGCATGCTTCTTTTGTTACTGTGTCTCTACAGTGTAACTTCAGACCTGCAGTATGGGTACACAGTACAGTTTAACTGGAGGTATTGTAACTCCCAGCATTACTCTTCACTCAGGGTTGCTTGGTCTAGGTCTTCTGTAATTCTTTGTTTTTGGGTTGCTTTTCCAATTTATATAATGAGGAATGTTACTGGAGTTTTGATGTGGATTGCACTGATTCTGTAGATTACTTTTGATGAGTGTTATTTTTGTTCTATCAATTCTGCTGACCCATGAACACAGATCTTTCCATCTTCCAGAGACTCCCCCAATTATTCTTCAGGGCTCTAAAGTTCTCACTGTAGAAAGCTTTTACTTCCTGGTTGGTCTCACTCCTTGGCATTTTAATTCTTACTTATTTTTGAAGCTGCTGTGAACAGGGCTGCTCTCCTGAGTCTCTTTTCACAGTGTCTGATGCTGGCACACAGGAAAGGGACTGATTTCTATACTGATTTTGTATTTGGCTGCTTTGCTTGGTGTTTACCAGGTCTAAGAGCTGTTTTCAGCCGATCTAACAAGTTCACATTTCTACAAGGATCTGTTAAACAGCGTGGCTCCTACTCAGTCTCCTGCCTCAGAACACAGGCAGGCGTGCCTAAGAAGCCTCTCCGGCAGAGAGCACGGTTCTAGAGTTTATCGCCTCCAAGGGGGTACGGGATACAAATACTATTTTCCTTCCATTTTTCCTTCTCAAACTGCAACTGTCACAGTTTTTCTTCAAAATGAAGGCAACATGATGAGTTCACGTACTCTCCTTCACTTGAAGAGGCCACCAACTCCTCCAGGGCTACTGTACTGAAGCACAAAGGAGAACACACACAGATGTACACGTCATTGTGTCACCAGAGCATGTTCTAGTGTGGAACCTGGAAATCTTTTACCACAGTAAAATGTCCTTACTGTATGTAACTTTGGCTCTAACTGAACTTCCCCCAGAGTGGATTCCCGCCTCTGGTGGGTCTCACAGTCGTATTAAAGATGTGCCACAAACTACTGTGAAAGTAAGAAAAGGAAAGAAAACAATCCCAACTAGAACCCCCCACAAACTCAATAAAGCTGCCTGCCACTCCCACCTCAGAGCCTATCAGGAACAACAAAGAACACAGCCTTGGCAGCCACAGCGAGGCTGGACTCTTCCTATCTGAGTGACTGGGAGACTTCCTCTTACAGAGGCGTTTCAGGAAGACAGGGCTTTAGAAATCTTTACTTAGATGTCCAGTGCTGTTAAGGCCTAACCTCCTTCCTTGTTTGTTTTGTTTATTTCTGAGATAGGGTCTTACTCTGTGGTCCAGACTAGACTAGCCATGAGCTTACAGCACTCTTCCTGCCTTAGCCTCTCTTGTGCTGAAATCCCAAGTAGAAGCTCAGTGACTCGCCTGGCTCGATGACTTTAAAATTTGTTTTTCTTATCTACTTGTTGCTCTGTGCAGGGGTGGGTATGAGGAATGTGTGTCATGGTGTACTGTGGAGAGCAGATGACAACCTGCAGGAGTCACTTCTCTCCTTTATTAGGTCCCAGGGATTGAACTTAGGTGATCAGGCTTAGACGAGTGATTTTATCCAATGAGCCATCTCACTGGTCCTGATTCAGTCATTATATATGTTAAGAGTCTATCATTTATTTATTTATTTATGTGTGTGTGTGTGTGTGTGTGTGTACATCTGTGAGCGTGTATGTGCACGTGAATACAGGTGCCTATAGAGGCCAGAAGAGAGTGTTAGATCCCCTGAAGCTGGAGTTGTGAGCCACCCTACATGGACGCAGAGAACCAAACTCAGGTTCCATAAAAGCAACTAGTGCTCACTCTCTTTTTCTTTTTTGGGTGGCGGGGCAAGGGGGTGGGTTCAAGACAGGGTTTCTCTGTCCTGGAATTAGTTCTATAGACGAGGCTGGCCTCCAACTCACAGAGATCCACCTGCCTCTGCCTCTTGAGTGTTGGGATTAAAGGCATGAGCCATCACATCAGGCTGTGGAATAGGCATTCTTAACCACTGAGATATCTATCTTCCAGCTCCCTGCTTTAGTAATTAATAAGTTCCATTCATTTTCTATAGTGACTCCAAGGAAGGAGTTAGGAAAACTGCCCCTCTGTAGCTAGGACCACACCCAAAGGCCACAGCACCAGGAGGGAAGCATGGGGATCAAACACCTGGTGAGTCATGCTGGTTTCTAACTTTTTCATTCCCCACCAAGACCAGAGGTAGAGAGGATGTCCTACTATGCTCTTCCTTGCTCCTCCCATGATGCTAAGCAATAACGGGCAGATGGGAAAGGCACTCCCCAAATACCAATAGAGCCGAGAAAAGCAACTGGACACATAAGCACCAAGGCGAGAGGGCAGACACATGCTAAAAACAGCTGTTCACTCCCTTTCTTTTCTCCAACATGTTTAGAGTCTTCAAACATTTTTGTTTAGAGGTTCAAAAGTATGACTAAAAGCAGCGGTACCATCTCAGTAAAACAGAGTGTTACTGAGGAGTGCAGAATGCTGGTCCTCCATTAGACAGGAGCAGTTAGATGGTCTTGAGGAACACATACTTAGCTGCTTTGGCCCTTTGTTTCATGACAGGTAAAAGAAAACAAATTAGGTGCTCTCCAAAGTCCCTCCTAGCTCTGCTCTAAATAAGCATAAAGCCTGGAGGTGAAGTCAGTGCCAGCCTGGCAGGGCCTGGGGTTTACCCTTACTCTACAAATTTGATTATACCCAAATCAAGTCTCTGACCTGTTACATCTCCATCAAAGGATAAAGTTCCTATCATCTTCAGAGTCACTCTAGCCTACACAAGAAAAAAAATCCATTCTTTTATTAACGCTATGAAGAATAATGCTCTTGGGCTGGAAAGATAGCTCACTGGGTAAACTGCTTGTTGTATAAGCATAAGAACCCAACTTCAGATCCTCAGCACCCACATAAAAGGGTGGGGTATGGCAGCAAGAACTTGTAACCCCAGTCAGGACTGGAGAGGGCGAGAAAGGCAGACAGATCTCTAGAGCCCACTAAGCCCTCTACAGCTAAGCTAGCCAACTAGTGAGCACCAGGTTCAGTGAGACACCGTGTCTCAGGAAATACAGTGAAGAACAATAGAGAAAGAAAGGCAGTCTTTGGCCTCTGTGTACACACACACACACACACACACACACACAACACACACACAATCACTTCTACACACAAACTTTAATACCTGGGACATTTTATTAATAATATCAATTCATTTCTCTTACTGTTTATAATGCTATACAAACAGTATACAAGAGGAGGAAAGCCTCAGCTGTGTAACTCAAGGCCAACATATTCTAGTAATCTTTCTTCATAGATATTAAAACTTAGCAATTCTTTGCTAACCTATACTGAATATACTCAATTCCCATTGTAATACTTACAATAAATCTTGTCTGAATTACAGACATATCCAAATTGCATTATGATTTAGCTTGGCAGTGGTGTTCCCGTGGGAGAGTAGAGATGACACTGACCTGATAATTGGTGGCTGCACTTTAGTCCTCAGGTACAAAGTCTTAGAGCTTTCCTTCAGTTGACAGATATTTAAAATGTTGTTGGCATGGTGGAAAAGTGTTCAACACTGCAAAACAAGAAGACATTCATTGTCCATGTGACCATACAATGAAGAATGGGCGAGCCTCATTGGTGTCAACTAGGTCCACAGCTGGTAAAGCCCGATGGCAGGTTGCTAATGACAACAGGAAGATCACCTGGCCTCGGGCTGAAGCTGAATATGTACAAGAAACACCGGGCTCTGACTCCTCTTTTGCAGGGGTAATTAGGGAGGGTGGTAGCTACTGAGAAACTTTTTCATTTTTTTTTTAAGACAGAGCACAGCATGTCCTTAAACTCAAATGATCCTCCTGCCTTAGCCTCCAAGATATGGAAATCATTTCTGATGTCCAGTGCCACTTCAAGGACTATTCTCCCTGAACTGCCAAAAGCCTGTCTACAATAGACAACATGACTCATGTACAACGCCACAACACCACGATGCACCTCAAAACACCAGAACTAGAACGTTCCACCTGCCACATCTGGGTAAGGAAATGTCTGCTCTTACTTCCCGGTAACCTCAGAGACAAACCAACACGTGCCCATCTCTACTGTTTGTAAGGATGACCAAGCACTGCCAGCTTCTATTTTTCCCATGTCTACATGGTAAATGTTGGCTTATAAACAAATACTTTTGCTTATATTTTTCCAATAGTATTAAGCTAAAATAATAATAAAAAACAACCCCCCCCCACACACAACATGAAAGATGTGAAATTGACAGAGAAAAGAAGGAGGCATGGGGAAAAAAGTGGGGCGAAGGGTAGGGAGGAAGGCTTGCTCAGAACACAATATACATGTATGAAAACTGCAAAGAATGAAATAGCAAAAACAAAAGAAAAAAAGGAAGTGGGGCTTTAACTCTATTCCAATTTATTTACCAAGTCAACAGTTAAACTCTGGATCTCCCAGTTTAGGAGAGGAAGTGTGGGTCCATCACACAGTCAAGAGTAAATGACCAACAGCATGCAGGCTAACCACTAAATAAGCAATTCCAGCAATTTCTGTCAGCACACGGGCAGAACTATACAGCTCAAGGTTTTCAGGAAAAGGCTGCTCTTAATCTACAATCAATATCAGAGCCATCGCTGCCAGGTTTGGGCACGACACTCCACACTGCAGGCTAGACTCCTGTTTTCTGAGTGAGCTGTTACTTGCCACTGACAGCATCCATTAAGTGACTTTAAGACCAGATGCCAGCTTACTCTTTCCAGTAGAACCCTCCAAGACCCTGTTGGCCACAGAGTTTACACTCAGACACTTCTGTATAAGGAATGTTACAGTCTATAAATCTGAAAGAAAAACCACGTGTGAACAAGCTGTCTGGGTATGTTCTCATCGCCAGCTGACAGTGCTTTAAACTTTAGAGGTTTCTTTCCTTTTCTTTTTTTCCTCTGTGTAGCCTTGGCTGGCATTGAACTCACAGAGATCTGGCTGCCTCTCCCTCCCAAGTGCTGGGATTGAAGTACACATTATTATCACCTGATCAATTTTCTTAATAAAAATACATATAAACACATACAACAAAAATATCACATGTATTCCAAGGCCCTGAAACACTGAGGCCATGTAAAGGCTAAGCATGAGGAGTTTTTCCCATCATGGTCTGTGACTCCAGACAAGCGAGCACACCATTTAGTCAGTCACAGCCTCCTCCCCCACTTCTCCAGCTGACAGCAGGAGACTGAGTCTTCACTAAAACCACACGTCTCCCTGCCCCCTTCACCCCACCACCTCGTTTTGTCTATCTTTTGAGGCACTTTTACTATGCAGTCTTGGCTGGCCTGGAATAGTCTTGAACTCAGAAATCCACCTGCCTCTGCCTTCTGAATGCAAGAAGCCCTCTTTTTATTTTCTTTTTGAGAAAGATTTTGCTATGTAGTCCAGGCTGGCCTTTAATTTATCCCTCTGCTTCAATCCCTCAAGTACTGATCTTACAGGTGTAATCTACCATGCCTGGCCTAAACGTGGCAACAATCGGAGAGGTTACGGGTATGAAGCAGGGACATACACATAGGCCACACCCCTCCCCTCGTGCACAAGGCCTCAGCACCTCCCTAACTACCTGGCTGATTCAGCTTGGAAAATGTGTTGCTGTACCCACTCACTTGTTCTCAGCCTTCCCATCTCTGAATTAACACCCAAGCTCCTTGCACTCTGGTCCTCACTGTGCTTCTTGTTTCTCAACAAAGCCTGTGCCCTGGAACTGAACTAATCCTGCAGGACAGCAGGCACGGCTGTGTTTTTACCAGAGACAAGGTGGCAGAAAAGAAAACACCCCAGACAGTTTCTACAGGGTGGGGTGGGGCAGGGCGGGGCAGGACGGAGAGCAGGTAAAGTGTTTGAGTCTAGTATCTGGGTGTGAGTATCTGGGTGCAAGTGAAGTAGTCAGTAATAAGGAACATGGAGAAAAAAAACCCAACAGTTTAGATGAGTGTTAGTTCCTAACAGGGTAGCCTCAAAAACAAAAACAAAAATCCCATTTAAAAAGTCAACTCAATTTTAAAAATTCAGTCATTTGACTATGAGATCATTTTATTACACACTCAGATACTGAACTTAAGTAGCTCATACTTGGGCTAAAACTGTCTCACAGGCCATTCAGTGAGGTCTTAGAATCAGTAATTAAATATGACCAGAAAAATAAACTGAATTTGCTCCAAACATGTAGCCTGACATAAATCTGGATAAAACCAATATGGGTCAGTAACTTAAAACTCAGAGATAGTACACAAAATAGGTATTTTGCCATCTGTTGACATGATCTTAAAAACCCAGTATACACCCGGGCATGTTGGTACACATCGATTATCCTAACGCTTGAGGTGGGAGGCAGGAGGATTAGAAGTTCAAAGCCAGCCTGGACATAAATACCTAGTGGATTCAAGGCTGTCTGGGTTATATGAGGCCTTTACTAAGAAACAACAACAATAAAAACAAAACCAGACCAAGTCAAATGAAAGAAAACCAGTATACGTGAGATATTAAGAAAATAAACAGGGACCACTGTGCTTAAAGTCACTAAGTCTAAATATGGAGACAGACGCACTGTTGCAAATGAATCCGGGGCTCCTTCTTAGGAGGTGGAAAGTACTAGACTATCTCAAAAGGTTAAATACCCTCCATCCCCTGGTACTTCTGGGCTCAGCAGGGCTGCTTGTCTGTCTGTGGTAAGACAGCGACAGTGTTGCTCCAAATGGTCTCATGGATCAGGCCAGGGAAGAAAACCATGCCAACATGCTGTAACAAAATGATTTTCTGATTTTAAAATGCAGTTTTTAGCCAAGTGTGCTGGTGGGAGACTAAGGCAAAGGGGGTTCAGGAGAAGCCAGCTGCACAGCACGGTAATACTCGGGGGAAATCCCGTTTTACTACATTTCTTAAAAAATCCTAAAGTCGGGGTTGAGGATTTAGCTCAGTGGTAGAGTGCTTGCCTAGCAAGCGCAAGGTCCTCAGCTCCGGAAAAAAAAAAAAAATCCTAAAGTCAAGGTACAAAACACAATTTAATTTTATGGAATTTTATAATATTAAGTAATATAAATTTAATTAGCAATACTTTAAATCAAGCTTTTCCCAGCTGAAGATACTAAAACTATTTACATTTCTATCATATATGTTAATGGCTGAGCCCTTACCCAAGTTCATGTAGAATCTTAATTCCTAGAATTTCAGAATGTGACTGACTCTGAAGACACACGCAGAGCCCTAACCCATCTTCTTTCCTGGCAGTTTTGGTGACTGAACCCAGGGCCTTGAACTTGTTAGGCAAGGCCTAACAAACTCTGAACTAACTCCCAGGCCCCACTTTTCAGAGGCAATTAAGTTAAAATGAGATCATCACACAACGTGCAGAGTGAGAGACTTGGGAGTACTCAGTCATAAATGAGATGTCTATCAAACTTCTCCCCTCAAGGCTCGAGGATCTAGTGTGAGAGAGGAAGTAGGAAGGCCAGAGGTGGCGAGTGAGTGACTCCAAGCAAACAGGGTCATCTGGATCCAGCACTGATGAGTGCAAGATCTACTGGACTATGAGAGCGCCCTCAAAACCTGCATCGGTTCAACAGGACAAGAGTCCAGCATGGAGAAAGGAGGGTGGACACAGGACTGAGAGGTCAGACTCACTTGTGAAGACAAGGACTCACTCCTAACTTTCTCAGCTATTAGCAATGGATATCAGGTGGGACAAGGAAAATCGGGTTTCTCTAACCCAGTGGCTAGATCACAGGGTAGGCCCAGTGCCCAAGAGAAGTTGGCCAATATAAAATGGACTCCATGTTGTTTTTGTTTTTTTCTTATTGAGTTTATTTTTGTTTTGTTTTTCAAGGTGATTCTTATTTTTTTGGAGAGAAGAGAGAATGAACAAGAAGTTAGATGGTAGAAGGTAGGAAAGGGAAACAATATGATCAAAATACATGTAAAAAAGCTTAATAAAAACTTGGTAATAAGACTGGTGTTCTTATGAGAGAAAATAAGAATAGAGACCAGTCAGGGAAAGTGCAAGGTGAGAATCTGATCAGAACAATGCTCTAAGCTTTGAGCCAAAGATAACAATATGTGAAAAAATAATCTTTTTATTTAAACCACCCATTTAAACTGTGGTGGCTACTTACTTCTGTTTGTTTCCTGTGTCCTGGTTGACCTGGAGTTTGCTATGTAAAGTAGGCTGACTTCAAACTTACAACCTTCCTGCTCTGCTCCCAAGTGCTGGGGCTACAACTGTGTCACTAGACCCTGCTTTCTATTCTTATTGGGGGAGGGGTGTTATTTATATATATTTTATGTACACAGGTGCTTTGTCTGCATGTGTGTCTGCACACCAGAAGAGGGCATCAGATTGTGTGCTGCCATGAGGGGCTCCTAAATGTTAAGTCATCTCTCCAGCACCACTTTCTCCTCTTAGAGTACACCTGAAGAACTAGATCTGAGCTTCCCCTAGCATGGGAGGACGTACGGTTAACGCACCCTTCCTCCCATGGCTGTACCTTTTTCCCTAGTCATGCAGTAAAGAGCATTACAATAAAAAGAATGGTTTGGAAAAACGGTTTAGAGATTGGGCATTTCAGGACCCTGTGAATTATCCTGAAAGACATCTGACTCATGCACAAAGGGAAAATAACAATGGTGCTGACGACCAATACATCTATTTACCTAGTCCTGAGGGCACCTCTAGGGTCCAGCTCTGCAGATACTTCTTCAAGGTCAGCACTGAAGCCCTGGGGTACTGAGTTCAAGGCAGATTCAAGGACCCCAGACTCAGTAGGCTCACAGTAAAAAAGCTTATTGTGAAAACAAAAACATTCATCACCAGCACGTCAGCCCTCTACAGCATAACTTTCTAAGATTTCAAACAAGAAGGAGAAAAAGATAAGCATTTATTGAGCTAAACAGGGATATATGCCAGGCATTTCTAAGTGCTTGACATACGGTATCACAATCGTAACGGCAAAGCGGAGGCACAGTGGCTGAACGACTTGCTTAAACAGTCCTGTAGCTAGTATGTGGAAGAAACTGAATTTGAACCTAGAAAATTTGACTCCAGAGGCTTCCTTGGAAATTACTGCTCATGGACCTCACTTTACCAGCCTTAGGCGATGGAACAACCTCAGAAATAATCTAGTTTGGCTTCTTTTACAGATGAGGATTGCATGAGCACAGTTATCGAGAACCAGGTCAAGCACCGAGCACTTAAAATTTGTATTCCTTCCTTCCTTCCATTCACCTACCCACCCATTTCTGTGTGTGTGCATGTGTGCACATGCCATGGTTTTTGTATAGAGTTCAGAAGACCACTTGCCAGAGCTGGTTCTCTCCTTTTATCATGTGGTACCCAGGACTGAATACAGGCCATCAGACTTGGCAGGAAATGTCCCTAACCACTGAACCATTCTGCTGGCTCCACCTCTCATTTCTAAAATCTAGTCTAACTTGATGTTTCAGACACCGTGATCAAGCTTTGGTTTGGTGGGGTCCTTGGGGTCTTCTGTGTATGTATCTATTCATCTCCCTCTCATTCTCTCTCATATGTTGTCAGCAAGATTTACATGTGTACTGAAGAACACTGGAAGCAGCCTTATGCCCATAAACAAGCAAGTATCTCTTCCTCTGTATAAGAATTCCAGGCAGAACTATTGAAAAAACTGCTCTGTTAACCAGGCACAGTGGGGTATATCTGTAATCCCAGCACTCAGGAGCCCGAGGCAGAAGATTACCACAGGTTCAAGGCAAGCCAGGACTACCCAGTAAGACTTAGCTTCAGAAAGACAACCATGTCTGTCTACCTGAATATCTGACTACACCCTTTCACTATTCTTATCGACATAAGACCACACCAGAAGAACCACATAGTTTTAGCTTCTGGAATGGGTATGAATGAAAATTAGTAATAGTTTTTAAAAACATTTTTCATTGAAATGTTAAGAGATGACATATATCTTTAAACACCAGATTATCAGAAGTTTGAGCTAATTTGGTACCTGATAGTTAGTTTAAATGAAATCAGATTTAAGCCTAACATAGCTGTCTATCTTTCAATCTTACCCACTGAGTCCCAGAAAACTCTGCTTTTCTGAAACAAAACCAGAGCAAGGGAACAATGGATGTGTAGGCTGGTTTTATTTCCAGTAAAATGCTTCATGGGTCACAATTCTTGAGGCTGCCTGAATGGAAAAACTCTTCGACTGCTGCGCTGGATGAAGGCACTGGCTCCATAGGGACTGCACAGATGAACTCCCAGTCTAGAGGACTAACCGAAGAGCCAGGACGATCTGGGTCTAAACTATGCTACAGCCTTTTTCCTGATCTGCAAAAACCTGCACACAAGCCTCGAAGGCAGTGGTTCTCCACGCTCCTAATGCTGTGACCTTTAAACATAATTCTTCATGTCGTGGTGACCCCCAGCCATAAAATGATTTCTTTGCTACTTCATAACTATAATTTTGGTAGTTATGAATATAAATATGAATATAAGTATGAATATAAATATCTGTTTTTCAATGGTCTTAGGCAGTTCCTGTGAAAGGGTAGTTTGACCCCCAAAGGGTTAAGCCCACAGGCTGAGAAACACTGCTCTAACTTAAGTATAGCTTTAACAGTTTGTTGTCAGCTGCATACTTCCAACAAACAGAAATGTCCTCTGCTCCAGGTCCCTCAGGGGAACCAGTCTCCTGGGACACTGACACCTGAGCTGTAGATCCCCGCCTATAAACGGCGTGACATATTCTAGCAGGTTGCCGTGGACGTCAGCTCTCACTTGCATCCCCGAGGAGCAGCCATCTGAGTCCACCCAAGGTGGATTTTCATCATTTGTTGTTTATGCTCCTTTCCCATGGAGCATCGCTGTCTACACTCATATGTCTGACTTACAAGTCAAACAAATTACTCCCTCTTGATCCCAACCCAGCGGGTTGACCTGATCCAAGGGCAAGATGGCATCTCCGGTTCCCTAAAAAGTCGCTTTACGGATAAGGATACTCTTCTGCCTGGATCAGCCCTTTGTGCCTTTTGCAACAAAAATGAAAGGCAAAAGTATGTCTCTGCTTCTAGTGAAAAATTTTTTTACAGCTTTTCATCAAGTTACAACTTTTTTATTTTTTTTTTTTTTGGAGCTGGGGACCAAACCCAGGGCCTTGCGCATGCTAGGCAAGCGCTCTACCCTGAGCTAAATCCCCAACCCCACAACTTTTAACTTGCAATAGGGTTACTAAAAATACACAGCTAATGCTGACATCAGACATGCAACAGAAATGAACACAGCTCCGAACTCAGGAGCCGCTATCCCACTCTAGTCTATCAATTTATCCATTTACACATCTGCTTAGCTGCTTCACAAGATACAGAATTCTGTGAACAGCTATTCTGTCTGGCAGAAAGAGGAGGAGGAAGTGGGAGGGATTTACTTACAGTAACTTGGAGACTGATTCCATTTAGGGGGTAAATAGGGGAAATAATCCAAACTCAGCAGAGGTTTGGAGACTCAGTGACAAATGACAATGTGGTCAATAGAAACAAGGATGTTAGAACAGGAACTGGCTTTAGTGGGAAATGATGACTTCGAGAGGAGACAGGCTGAGTAAGAACTAAGTACCCCCAAGAGGAACCTGTGGGAGTCAGCTAGCAAGCATGCTGAGAGCCAAGGGCTCAGGACGTGGGATCTTAGAAAAAACTACTTTGGTGTCTCCCATCTATAGAAGTGGGGTAAGGCTGATGTACAGGCCTGGAGTTGTACCCTTTAACACTAGACCACTTAAAACAGACTACAGCCTGGCCTGGTAGCACAGACCCATGATCCCAGCTACCTGGGAGTCTGAGGCAGGAGGATCTCAATTTCAAGGGTTGTCTGGACTACAGAGTGAGTTCAAACTTGGGCAATTATTTAGTGAGACCCAGGCTCAGTTTTTTTTTAAAAAAAAAAAGGAAAAAGGAAAGAAAAAGGCACATCGTCCCTCACAGCCTGCACTCTCCTCCCACTTCCCCATCATTTTCTATGTCCTCCTTTCCTTAGTGTCTGTAATCCCTATCACCTTTTTCCTTTTCTCATGTGTCTGTCTCTGTGTGTATGAGAGACATGTTTGGATGTGTGCAAACGTGTGTGCATGTGGAGGCCAAATGCCAGCAGCAGGTATCTCCTAAATCACCCTTCACCTCATATTTGAGACAGTCTGTCATGGAATCTGGAACTTCATGGCTGGCAAGGCTAGCTGGTCACATGCCCCAGGGATCCTCTGGTCTCTGGTTCCCTAGTGCTGAGCCCACAGGCTTGCAGCTGCACTGGCTGTTTGTGAGGGTGCTGCAGAGCAAAACTCTGGTCTTCACACTTATGCAATCAGCACCGACTAACGGAGCCAACTCCCTAGTCCCTTGTGCCTTGTTAGAGCAATATATCCTCGACACCCCTACCCAGTCTCCTAGACTCCACACATGGTCCCACGCATTTAAATGCTCACTAGGCTCAGAGTCAGGAGTCTAAGTTTTTGTGTTCACTAATTTTCCTTTCTCCTTCCTATTAAATGTATGAACACTTAGGGGTTGTCTTCTTTGTGGCTGTAAAGTCGGGATCCTTTTAGCAGCAAAGACATGTTGAGATAGAATGCATCGATGCACTTGATACACTGAGTTTGGATAGACTTTGCCTTCTTTACTCCAAAGCTACGACATGAAGTCCTTGTCTTCAGTCCCCAAACCCTTGCCGCCCTCCACATCCATTCTCAATTCCCCATCCTTATTTCTTCCCCGTCCATTCTTGATTGGTCTTCAACTTATTCCTTTCTTTTACACTAGTAGGGAAGGTAGTCTTCAAAAGTAAGAAAAAAATGCTTTAAATCAAAATTATCATCAAAAATGTCTTAAGTCTTATAGAAGATAATATAGCAAGCACAGAACACACAAAACCATTTTTAAGTTGCAGGATGGCAGCATTTGGAGTGGAACAACTGGTAATTTGAATCTCTTGCCTTTTTACACACACACACACACACACACACACACACACGCACACACACGCACACAAACACACACACGCACAAACGAGATCTGAATGCACAACTACATGTTATCAAAAAAAAAAATCATTGACTCAGATGTGCTATATGATGACCTGTGTAACTGTTTCCCTCCATTTAGGGACCTCAGCTATCCAGATTTGTCTTATTTTATTATGTATATGAATGGTTTGCCTACAGTGTACCTAAGTGCTAGTAGAAGTCAGAAGGTTGGAACCTCTGGAACTGCAGTTAAGGATGGCTACGAGCCTCCATGTGGATCCTAGGACTGAAGCTGGGTCCTCTGTAAGAGCAACACTGAGTGTCTCTCCAGCCCAAACCATAGCTATTTACAGACAAATCTAAAACAAAACCAACCAACAAACACTACTTCACTTTTGCTAAAGTTGACTTTTTTCTTCTTTCTCTCTTTCATTTGGACTAAGGTGGTCTGGAAGGACAGTCTCTTGCCTCACCTCTACAGAGCATAAAGGGGTGAGCACATGAACTTCCATAACCCACATGCCAAGTGCTAATAACAACGTCAATGGCTGTTGATGACTGTTTCCTAGGACGCACCTTGCTTAGTAGACTATACAAATATGCACACAGTAGGTTCAAACAATGTTTAAAACCAGAAAAGTCTTCTGTTTCTAGCTCACGACTGAGGGGCTTTGAACTAGAAATAGCCTCTCTTCACCTCACACCACTAAACAGTGCAATGGCAGCCTCTAAGAAACACCAAAGAACAACCGAGTGTTGAATTCTTCTAAGAAAACTAACTGGTAGCCTCATCCATGTGATTCTGATCAGATTCTGAACAGATCTATAACAAACCAAGGATATGGCGCTCCCTACGAGTGTCTGAATGATTACTGTAGGGACCTGTGATGTCCTGTGCACTGTTAATACCACTAGGGCTAAACCAAAGCACAGAATTGGGGGTTGGAGGGTATGGCTCAGGTGGAAGGTTTGACGTTCAAGCCTTTCAAGCCCCACCCAGCACAGGGTTAAGAGAAAAGCACAAAACAAAGCCTCCCAAAAACCTTAAAGGAGACCAGTTGTCTTAGTTAGGGTTTCTATTGATATAATAAAACACCACAATCCAAAACAACTTGGGGAGGAAAGAAAGGGTTTATTTCATCTTACAACTCTCAGGTCACTCCAGCACTGAGGCAGGAACTCAAGGTAGGAACCTGGACTGAGAAAATGAGGCGGAAGCCATGGAGGATCAGGAACACCACTTACTGGCTTGCTCAGCCAGCTTTCTTATAGCACTCAGGCCCAAGCCTAAGGGGAGCACCGCCCAGAGTGGGCTGGGCACTCTCAACAACCACCACTAATCAAGAACACGCCCTACTGGCTTGCCCATGGGCCAATCAGATAGGGACATTTTCTCAACTGAAGTTTCCCTCTTCCCAGATGCCTCTAGCGTGTATGAAGTTGACATAAAACTAGCCGGCACACTAGGGTCAAATCAAATACTCAGAAATTACAATAAAAATTAACCAACAGTTCCTAGAGTGTTCTCCAGAACTCACCCCACCTCCACTAGGTCAGATTCTTATACATATATATCTGGCTCAGAATTCATGACAGTAAACATATATATATATATAAAACCTATCCAGAGATATTTTCTCATAGGAAAGTCAATATTTTAGCCACTTCAGATATTGCAATTTCCTATCATGTCAGATAAGGAAAAATCAAATTACACAAAGACAAGAAGGCGGATGGTTTAACAAGATGTGCCATACTTTATCAGTTTGTTATCTGTCTTGTTTGACTCTTATGTGAGAGCTTTAAACTAAATTCAGTGTTCCTATTAGGCACCGTGGAAGCTACAAGAACTTTTTGCAGTCAAAGAATAATTTAATGAAATGCACTAAACCCACACACACAAACTGTCTGCACACAATGCTTTTTTCATTTAACATGACCAAAAATGACAGTGAAAAGGTTATCGGAAAGAATTCTATCAGAGTTGAACATCATAGTACACGCTGTAATCCCAACAGGAGGGGAAGCCATCCTGGGCTACACAGTTTTCAGAAGCATAAGGAGACACAGTAGCACTCTTGATGAAACAAAACAAAACCAGCCCTCCAGATCAAAGGTATATTAAGCAGCTCTTGTTTATTGTGCCAAAACATCAGTGGCTTTATTCTGCTTTTCCTCTGTTTGTCAGGGCCCTGGAAATCACTACTCCTTAGGTTTCCCGACGTCTCCTACCTGGATTTATTTCCTGTTCTCCACTCATGTAATAAGATACATCTTTTGGGGGTTTCCTATTCTACTTCTAGTTTTTTTTTTTAAACCCCTGATGCTATTTCTGGGATAATGGATCTCTCCTTCCTATGGCAATAAACTTTGTGTTTGCAGGAGAGACCCTGTATACAGTTTCTTCTTTGTGCTTCCTTTCTCTAGGTGTCTGGAAACAATCACAGAGCCCTAGAGTGGCTCTGGAACCTGACTATTCAAAACTAATTACCTTCAGGAAGTCTACTCAGGAAGGCTACAGACAACAGCCACTACAATCGCCCTCTGTGACTGCAACTCTGCACCTCACATCTGTCGGCTATAAATAACCAACAGTAAAATGAACTCGGGATCAAAATTTAAAATGCCAAAAATATAGAAAAATTAATAGGTGGTACTGCTAGCCACAGCTGATGGTTAGAGATTCGATGACATTAACATCGGGACAGTCAACAAGGCTCTTGTTCTGAAATTGAAAACTACCTTTTATTTTAATGCTTTAAATTTTGGTTGATGATGCGGGCACGCCAGACAGAATCATATCACATGTAGATACGTTTTCTTTGAGATAAAATCTCATTATAAAACAGGGGTGAGATAGTACTCAGAGGCCACAGGACCAGATTAATTATAAACCTAGCCAACTGAACCTGAATTTTGTTCAAATACTTCCTGTCTTTTGTTTCAACCTGCCGTACACCTTCAAGGTTAACTGCAGTCTCCCGGAGCAACGGACCAGCCCACTACAAACTGAGAGATGGGGATTCCTACTGCAAAGGCATTTACTGACTTCTCCACACCGTTTCATTTGAAAATATGGTATTAATAACTGACTGTCAAACAATACACACTGCATTCCTACCCACACAAGGCTAACTCTGCTGAAAGCTAACACACCCACCTTGCTATGAAATATGCGGATGCTTTCCTATTAAGTTCTCAGGGAAGAAACCGGGTAGAAAGCAAAACTGAAAGGCAACTCAAACCTAAAAATCCCCCAAAAGCTGGCTTCTCCCACAAGAAAAATAAAGGGCGAGGAAGGTACAAAGGGCGAAGGGAAGAAGGTAATACATGATTTAAGCCGGGGAGCTCTCAACACTCAACAAGACAACACAGGATCTGGGGGGACCGTAGGAGCAATCAGAGGCTGGGGGATGGGAAGAGCTAAAGAGGGGAGAAGGCCGCTCTGACTGTTGGAGGTGTCTGTCTGGGTCTCGTCTTTTTTTTCCCTCCTCCTCGCCCATCCCTCATAAGAACAACGCTGTTTTTTTTTTTTTTAGATCTTATACAGCACCCTAGTTCTGGACCCAGACTTGCCAGCAGGGGCAGGTGTGGGAAGGGATGCCTGGACTTGCGGGGGTCCAATATAGGGGTGGGGGCTGCAGCTTAGAAACTGCACCCACCAGTCCCTCTCCGAGGCTAGGGCTGGGCAAAAGGCGACATGGAGTGAGACAGGTCAGGGGGAGACCCCTGCTAAAGGGCGGAGGCTGGCGAGAGACAATGAACAGTCGCGAGGACCCTGGAGGATGCCGCGACGCCTCCTCGGGGAATCCCGGGATCTGGAGGCGGCGGCCCCGCCCCCTAAGGGACCATCCCTACCCCGACAGGGACTGCTGCTGAAAGCCATACACGCTCCGGGCCGGGAGGCTCTCTCGGAGACCCGGCCACCCAGCACCGCAGAGCCCGGACCCCGCGCTCCGTACCTGGCCTCGGCGCTCCGGGATCCTTCCCCGCCGCCGCCTCCGCCGCCCGCTCCCCATCCCCAGCCTCCCAGGACCCGCCCCCTCATCCGCCGGCAGTGACCGGCAGATACCATAGCCAATTATAGTCTTGCCCTTGCGGCTCTGCAACCAATCCTCGCCGCCTGAAGGCTGGGCTTCTCCAAAGTCATCCCGGCTCCTCCTGGGGCTGCAAGATCCCTTTTGTTTGGGAGAGCCAGGCTGGGATTGAGCTGGCGTCACTTCCGGGAGGAAGTACCACCTCTGGTCGGCTGGAGTCTGGGTTCGCTCTGCTCTCCGCCTGGGCTCTGCAACTTTTCAGGATCCTGAGAACACCTTTTGGTGGCTTAATTTGGGGTTTATCCAAAATGTGAATAAAAGAAGTGAGTTTTAGCGTTTGTTTTAGAATTAGTTATTGAAAACCTAGTAACGTGTCTTCTTTGCTTCTCTCACTTTCTCTCTCTCTCTCTCTCTCTCTCTCTGCACTGACTTTTGGGTGTGGTGCTGGAAAGCAAGGGCACAAGACCATCTCCTTTAACACATCACACTGGGTACACAAAGGGAGACTCTGGGGTTGAACAGACAGGACAGCACCCGGTAGAGGAGGGCATAACCCCTGCCGACCTTCCTTTCAGGGCGAAGCCAAATAATTGCAAACTTACGCGCAGTTTTCCCACACTGTGCTTGCCTTTCATGAATGTGGGGCCCTCTTTTATATGTTTGGGCCCCGTCATACTGTGGGGAATGCGTTTTTAACGAAGCCAAAACAAAACAGTTGGATGAGGGGGAATGACTGTCCTTGTGAACACAGGAATGCAGATCTTAGTGATAAAAACAAGACCGGATAACCTGGAGGGAAGAGAACGCACTCTACCGTAGCCTGCACTTCAGCTCACAAGTGATTGACCACATTGTTTTAAAGAATTTGTAACAAGTACATGTAAGAAAACAAGTATTTAAGTGCACAAGTAACATGCTACTCTGAATACATTATTCCTAATCCTCACAATTATCAGCAGGAGAATATTAGGAATTTAATACTCTCTCTGCCTGTGGTTCTCAACCTGTGGGTTACAACCCCTCGGATAACCTTTATCTGTAAAAAAAAAAAAATACCTACATTACAATTTATAACAGCAAAATTACAGCTGTGAGTAGCAGCGAAATTATGGTTGAGCACCACAACGTGAGAAACTATATTAAAGGACAGCAGCACTAGGAAGGTTGAGAACCACTGCCCTAGGCAAACACAGTCCTCGAGACAGGTGCAGTTTACAGTCTGGGTAGAGAGATGCCCAGCCTGAGTAATCATGGTTTAGAGGAAGTAAAACAGTATTTCCTGTCAACACAGTGTTATGTTCATCCATATAATATCCGTGTCAGTGCTGTCATACCCTGTATAGTGGACATCACCGTGAGTGATTATGACGAGTCAAAGAAACCAAGAGATCCAACTGAAGGTTATAGAATTAATAACTGGAAAAGAAAGATTACAAGACTAACTCCAATCTGTGCCATAGTCTGCTAGCCGGCCACCCGTTCCCACGGGGGACCTGTTCAGAGGAAAGATAGTGATTAACGCAGCAGCAGAGCGAAGCCAATAACTCGGTACTCTCCCCTAGCCATTGCTGGCTTGAAGACAGCATGCGGAGATGCTCCAGTACAGCCCAGGTGCTTTGGGAACAGTGACCTAGAGCAAGAAGAATTTTGCAAAGATATCACGCTCTGTATTCAGAAAGACAGTCTGGTTGGATAGGGTGTGCACACCTGTAAATCCCATCATCTGGGAGGTGGAGGCAGAGGAGAGCCAGGAATTCAAGATCTTTCTTGGCTACACAGTGTTGCAGACCACCACGGGCTACAGGAGACCTCTCAGAATAGAACACAATGTCCGAAATGATTGAAAGACACAGGATTAGGTACAGGGATAGTACCACGGGGGGGGGGGGGGGGGGGGGAAGGGGGTTGAAAAGAATCCATTTCCTCCTTCCTTTGCTTTGCCTGTGGGCATGCAGGGAGGAAGTGTCTCATTGCCAGACAATGAGGCAGATGTGGGACAACAGGCTATTTTTCTGCTGGATTCTGACTCACTCCAAGGTTTGCTCCAATGAATCAGCTCACCCAGCCTTCCTCTCCCTCCCTTTGTAGCTATTAATCTACCACCACCCATTCTACTCCAAAGCTGACCTAATGGAAACAGTACCATGTGACCCACATCCTTTACAGCACTGAGCAGTTCCCAACTCTCGGTTCCTTTAAGCCAGTTCCTGAGCAAGTGTAGAAAGGCTCAACAGGATGAAATCATCCTTGCCTTGTAAGACTCAGAGTCCTGAGAATGTTAAGATGGCTTTCAACTTGTCACCCGTGAGGTAGTGTGAACAGGCAGGGCTTCTGAGCCTTTCATAACCTTCAGCCTTCAATAGTGGCAGTGAGTTCTGGAACTGTGTGATTTAATGTAGAAAACTTGTAAGTTTAGGGTCCTTGGCACATAGAGCGTGGAAATAGGCTCATGATGTCTTGAACAGGCAAACACATAGGCTGTGTTTTGGTACTTGGTATATTATCAACTTGTTCATTAATATTTACTAAATGGTTCTCATGTGTCCGGCAACAACTTTATGTCATTTAAGTACTAAAAGATTACAGCTTGGGTTGAGTTTTTTTCCCCCGCTTCAATTGGCAAATGTTGTAGGTAGATGTCCTAAGTGTTTGTTGCTGGCTTGGAAGGCAATGATAGAGTAAAAGAGGTTAGACTGGAAATGAAGAAAATCTGGGGCTGATCACTGCTCTGTCATAAACTGTTGTTAACAAATCACTGCCAAGTGGGCGGCTTAGAACAACACAACATGTTCTCTCTCTGTCTGGAGGCCAGAGGTCTGCAAGCTGTTGACAGGTTGTGAGACACCCATTCCATGACTGTCTCCTGATTTGTGGCTCCAGTCATCACCCCAACTTCTGTCTGCCTCTATAACAACCTAGCTGCCTTCCCTTTTGTCTCGGTGTTTCTGTATGTCCTCTTTCATAAAGACACTAGATATACGGGATTTAGAGAGTCCTGTGACTGTTGGAGTCTCTGTAGACATGCTGGCCTGCAAATCACAAGTAGCTGGATTAATAAGTGTGGACCCTGTGCTTGACTTCTTGATTTGAAGATCTTAACTCATGACATTCACGAAGACCCTATTTCCAAACTAGTCCACATTCGGAGGGTCTGGGTAGACAGTAATTCTTAAGAGGATCAGCTTAGTCCAAATCTAGTCGACAATTTCTCCACTTAATTCTAACTCCACTGTGGTAAATGGCACAAAAGAAATAGAAAGATTCCTGAATATCATTGCAGGCTGTGATTGTAAAGCCATTGTGTGTGTGTGTGTGTGTGTGTGTGTGTGTGCATGCGCGTGTGAGAGTATGTCTTCTGATATATATTTATGTATGATATAATGGCTTATAATATATATTATGCCAACTAAATATTAAATTATATCCCAGTACTGTAGAGTTAATTTACATAAAGCATCTGTGTCAGTGCCCTAGGAAGAATATTATTATTCCCATTTTTCCAGATTTGGAAATTGAGCACGAAGAGATCCACAATTGAGGAACTGGGTCAAGGTTTTTCTGAAATGGAGAGCTGTGAAGCTAGACATTCTAAGTGTTTGGGAGGCGATGGTAGAGTAAAGGAGGTTAGACTGGATAAGTACAGAGTACACCCTCATAATTGCTATGTTGTCTCTCCCCTCCACCATGCTCAGTGGGCTGGGACAATAGAGAGTGCAGCAATATCTTTTTGGTTTGTGGGCCAGCATGGCTGGTTTAAGGCACCTGCCGCCTTATGACTTCAGCTCTGTTCTTGGAACCCATGTGGGAGAAAGGCAGAATGAATGTCTACACACTGTCCTTTAACTTCTTTTTACAACTTCTTTTTAAAGCTTTATTTATTCGTTATATATAAGTACACTGTAGCTATCTTCAGGCACACCAGAAGAAGGCATTAGATTTCATTACAGATGCTTGTGAGCCACCATGTGGTTGCTGGGATTTGAACTCAGGACCTCTGGAAGAGCAGTCGGTGCCCTTAATCACTGAGTCATCTCTCCAGCCCTTTTTACAACTTTTATGTGCATTGGAGCCCACATTTACATATATGCGAGGGCACCAGATTCCCTGGAACCGGAGTTACACAATTGTGAACTGTCCTGTGGTGCTGGGATTTGAACCTGGGGTACCTGGGTCCTCTGGAAGAGCAGCCAGCTCTTAACCACTGACCCATCTCTCCATCCCATTTTTAAACTTCTATGCTCAAGTCACTGCAATACATGTACACACATAAATACATGAATAAACATAATGAAAATTCTTTTGATTTATGGGATTTGGAGAAACGGCTCAGTAGCTAAGAACACCAACTTCTCCAAAGGACCAGGATCCCAATCCTAGCACCCACGTTTTAACTTACAGCATCAGTTTCAAAATTTCAGTTCCACCATCTTCTGGCCTCCCAGGACACCAGACATGCACGCAATGCACAGACATACACGAAGGTAAACTATTCATAGACATAAAAAGTAAAATAAAATAAAAAATTTAAAATGATGTATGGAATGCTTGGGGCTGAGTAGCTCTCTTGCAGTTGTGTGAGTTTGATTTAATTTTAAAATGGGGGAGGGGGAGGGACAAGGCCCTTGGTTAGATACCAAGCACCACATAAAAACAAAACAAGAGAAACAAGAGCAGAGCAAACAGCGAGTGATGATGAAGCACAGTGACTCTCTGTAGCTCCAGTTCCAGGGGAGGATCTGTCACCATCATACATGTACATGCAGGCAAAACACTAATGCAATAATAATAATAATAATAATAATAATAATAATAATAATAATAATGATAATAGAAGTTAAAGGACAACTGCCCAAAGCGTGGGTCCCTCAGTGTCCTCACTTCTAAAACGACCGCCTCTGTCTCAAACTCCAGGCTGTGAATCAGTAAGATGCATACATTAAAGAAGCTCATCAATTTCCACATGGGATTTTGTAAACCACCCGGAGACCTTTCTGAAGCTCTTTCTCCCTGTGGGTCCCTGCTCTAACAACTAAACACACTGGATTCTTATATTCTGGAGTAGTCTTTTAGCTGTGACCCAGGGCACACTGGGCGATGCTGGGTGAGCCAGATGAAATAGCTGGAGGAACTGCGAAGTGTGCTGTGTCCTACCCACTCTCAAAGACCAGAGGCCAGAAGCTCTCTAGTCTGGGGCCAGGCCAAAGCTGAAGGGAAGGTGTTTCATCCCTGCTCACTCCATTTCCCTCGCATCTTTTGTCTCCCCCCCAACCCCCCACGAAGGCCTTTCTGAGCAACTCTTAATCTTTCTTGCTTGGACCTGAGCGGCCGGGAATCAGGCAAATTCCTATATTTTGGGGTGTGGCTCTCACTGCTTTCCTGAGCTTATTGCGCCCTCTAGTGTTGACTGGTGAGTCCTGCAATTGTCTGCTTCTTTCCAGGCAGTCTCGTTGGTGCACTGGGAGCTTTTCCTTTTAAGGGTGTAGGCAGAAAGCCCATCAGGTAGGGGATTCTAAAAACTGGCAGGCAGCTCAAAAAGCCACCTCCAGGAACAGATTGGTTTTTAGCTGAACGTGGAACCAGTGTGGTTATGATGGAGCCACTAAATCATTATCCTGGATGGCAGTGGAGGTAGGTCTCAGAGGAGGAAGAAAGAAACCTAATACTGAATGCTTACTATCTTTGAGACACCGAGCCAGACACTTTGCATATACACTTTGTAATCTTCACATATATAATTCTCATAACCATCGGACAGGTAATTATTACTACTTCTAGCTTTTCAAGAGAAGGAGCAAGTTCAGAAAGGCTGCCTGGATCAAGGTCACGTGCTAACAATGAAAACATTGTGGACCAGTTACTAAGTGTCGACTTCCCACTGGGTACAATGTATTGGTTATCTCCACAAGAAATCTTTGAAGTCCATTTTGCTGATAAGGTAACAGATTTCAGTGCTTTCAGAAAAGAATAGCTAAGTAGCTTGCCCAGAGTCTTGGAGCCCGGTCTCTCAATCTTTTACTACAGCGCTGGTGGGTGACAGAAATGAGTCCCTAGACTAGGCCAATGTAACTTAGAGGACTTTTGCATCACTTACTAAAGTCTTTTCTGAGGACCAGATAATTAGGGTCATGTGTTTTTCTTGATGGCAATGAGAAAGTCAGATGGAAGTCTATGGGACCCTGAGAGTTCACTCAATATTGCTGTCAGAAAAAGCACCCAGAGGGCTCTGATCATCTCCCTTGATTCATTCTATGTGAAATCCACATGTTGCACCGAGGTTGATGTGCCAGGGTGCAGAATTCAAACCTCACAGGACCTGAAAGAAATGTTAGAGGGGAAATTCCTGGAAATTGATAAATTACAGGGTTCTGAAACCATCCAGTGAGGTTCCCAAGAATTCGAATTATTTTTAACTCCTCCTCTCATGCTCCAAACACTCATTAGTCACAGAGCTCTTGAATAATGCTTTGTGTCTTGGAGTGAGTCACATATTCCTCTCTTCACCGTCATCTTTGAAATTGTTAAACAACGTCATCATCACAGAGCAATGAACAGTAAAGTGCCATCCATTTCTTTGTCCCATTTCTTTTGACAGAGTCTCACTACAGCCCTGGCCGACCAAGAACTTGCACTATAGACCGGGCTAGCCTCAAACTCACAGAGAGCAGCCTGCCTCTGTCTTCTGAGTACTGAGATTAAAGGTTTGCACCACCCCAATTATTATTTCTAAATTTAATTTTTGTCCAGTTAGATGGGTAGGAGATGGTATTAGTTGACCATGATTTTGTCTTGTTTTGTTTCTTGAGAAAGAGGTTTTCTACATAGCCCTGGCTGTACTGGAACTCACTATGTAGACCAATCTGGCCTTGAACTCAAAAGACATCCACCTGCCTCTTCCTCCTGAGCACTGGGATTTAAGCTGGCTGACTTAAATTTTCTTTTTAATCAATATCTCCTTTGTTTTGTGAGTGTATAGGAGAAAGGGTAACCTCAGGTGATATCCTCTGGTACATGGTCTGCTTCCTTTGAGACTGGTCTTTTGCTGATGGTGGAACTGATCAGTTAGGCTAGACTGACTGGGTGGTGGGTCCTAGGGAACCTTTGGTCTCTCTCCTCAACAGAGGAATTAGAAGCCACCAGGTTGAATATAGTTCCTCATGCTTGCCAGACAGGCACCGTACCAATGATGCTGTATTCTCAGCCCACTCTTGCCTTTTTGCCTCCGCCGTCCTTCCTCTTCCCATGCCTAGGCCAAATCCCTTTCTATCCTGTTGGGCTATGGCCTTACCAAGGGGTTAAAGATGGTCCAAAGGTTGGTCTTCCTCTCCTTTTCTCTTTACTCCTCTCTTCTCCACACACAGCCTGACATTAAGCAAAAAAAAAAAAAAAAAAAAAAAAAAAAAAATTAACCAGAGAGTGCGCTTCGGTTGGACCAGGCTGCTCCATAGTTTTGATTTGATGAAAGCCAATTAGGCATTTCCTACATCTGTTATTTCAGCTGAAGCACCACACTGTTGGCTGAATGGGTCCTTGTTGCTCACAAAGGGAGACATACTTATAGGGAAAGGAATGGTCCGGTTGTGGCTGTTGGCTGGACTGTGATTTCTAGGCAATTCCCTGGTAAGTGCCCTTTGGAGCAAGCACATGCTAGAAGCATCTATGCCCCCAGTCCCTGCTTCACTGCTCCTGTTGGGTCCTATGAGGACCCCATCTGTCCTGAACAAAGTGGCCAGGATTTCTGTTTCTTTGGAAAGAGATCGGATGTTACGTGTCTCCCTTTCTTTTGGCCACGGTGCACTCTGTTTTTCTTTTCACTTTTGAAGTGAATATTTCATGTCCATTCCTATTACAGCAAAACCACCCCCATTGCAATTTGGGACCTGGAATACCCAGGACCTTGAGTTAGACTTGTGTAACTCGCTGACCCCAAAAAGTCCTGTTTTCCTGAGTTTACGCGTTCCAAATAAAATAACTCAAACCACTATCTTACACCATAATCGGGACTCATGCTTCCCAAATAAAATAACTGAAGTCATTATCTTGTATCGTGATCAGACCTCCTCCAGATGTAAGGGACAGCAAGCTCCGGCCAAACTGGCCAAAGGAAAAGACATTTATGTTGGCTCGTGCAATGGAAAAGCCTGTGAAATCTGACTTCAGATGTGGCTTGATCTAGCTTCCCAAAAATTTACCAAGGTCAAGTTTCTCTTTGTGAGGCTTGAGACTCTGTCTCCTGTGTGTGGGGCTCTGTTCTCTGTCACGCTTTCTTTCTCCACAGGTGACAGTCACTGTGGGTCCCATTTCATGACCTGCCACGTTCAATGGGAAGGATCACACAATATTTTTAAGGCTGAGAAAAATCTCAAAAGACAAAAGGTATCTTTGGCTGGACTTAGTCCCTGTTCGTTCTTTTTCTTTTGCCTGTTTCAGTTAGGGTTTCACTATGTAGCCCAGGCTAGCATGAACCTTGTTATGTAGCCCAGGCTAGCATGAACCTTGCTGTGTAGCTCAGGCTAGCATGGACCTTGTTATGTAGCCCAGGCTTGTCTTTAACTCACAGTCACCTGCTTCTATTTCAGAAGTGCTCAGATTATAGGTATGTCTTGTGCCCAGCGTTTATACATTTATGCTTCTACTGGTGATTGTGGCCAGGATGGGCGGCTTTCATCGTTTTGGTCTGTGTCACAGGCTCTACCAGGAGATGTAGTCCAGACTGCACCTCAAGTGAAAAGAAAGATAGCTATCTATATGACAAAGGAAAATATAATCACAACCACCTATGTATTGTCTATGTGTCTATATACCTACCTACTGCCTGCCTATCATCTACCTATCTGTCATCTGTCTAAGTCGCTAGAATGAGCAAGAATGAATGTTTTGGAAAGCACACATGTCTGACACACATCTGAGTGTTTTGCATGTTGCTTTCGTGTCAGTCTGAGGTACAGTCTGCTCCCCAGCTGCCACCTGACCTTATCTCGCCTCAGCCTCAGCCTAGAGTCTCCTTGCTGCTGGTCACTGTCTCGATATTTAGCCTCTTCGGCCTCGTCCTTTGTTGCCCAGAGACCCATTAATAAGATTTGTGCATATCTCACTTCTATGAAGGATGTGGGGGCCCAAAATGGAATGGGAATGGGAGACACTGTGCTGTTGGATCTCCCTTCCCACCTCCCCGCCTCCTTCCTCTGTGAGTGGCTGTCATTACTAAAGGGCCCAATTACCTGAAAAGAAGTTTTAAAAGACTAGAGGGTTTTAAAGTTGAGAATGTATATCACTTGCTTTCCTCCTACCAGACAAGAGCAGCTAAAGGGAGGGAGGGTTTGTTTGGCTCATAATTAGAGGGTGCAGTGCATCATGGGAGGGAAGGTGTGTTGGCAGGAGCCAGCACGGTGGTTACATCATCAGGAAACAGAGTGCTGTGTTCAGCAGTGTGGCAGTTTGAAAGAAAATGGCCCCCTAGGCTTACAGGGCCTGGCACTATTATTACGAGTGGACTTCTTGGAGTAGGTGTGTGGCTTTGTTGGAGGAAGTGTGTTATGGGGGTGGTGGTGGTGAAATTTGAGGTCTCAGAAGTGTCACTGTTACTTTCTGCTGCCTTTAGATCAAGATGTACAACCCTCAGCTTCCTCTCCAGCACCAAGTCTGCCTGCTTGCCACCATGCAGTAAGCTAAAGACGTATTGGCGACAATGAACTAAACCTTTGAACCATAAGCCAGGTGAGATTAAATGCTTTCCTTTAAAGGGTTGTTGTGGCCATGGTGTCTCTCCCCAGCAATAGGAACCCTCACTAAGACCAGCCATCTTTCTCCTTTTCTCCTTTTATTCAGTCCAGACCCCTAGCTTATGGCATGGTGCTCCCTATGTTCAGGATGACCCTTCTTCATTTTAACACCTTTGGAAAGCACTTTAAAATTCACACCTGGAGATGTGTCTCCTAGGTGATTTCAACTCCAGATAAGATGCCAATAAAGATCAATCATTATAACCCGACCCCAAATACATTACTTTTACCAGTATCGTTCCACCGTAATCCTCAGAGGGGCATACTCACCTCAGTGCAAATGGATTTAGTGCATTTCTAAGGCTCTCCCCAAATCTTCACGGTTATAACATTGTTCAAAAAGGATAGGTACAAATTATTTGCAACCTACTTTTAATAAAGGTTCAACTTCTCCTCTAGCCCATCACCCAGAAGAGGTAGTGAAAAGTTATTAGGATGCGGGGGAAGTGGACCTGTTCAGCAATAGTTCTTTGGGGGTGAGCTCCATCTTCTTGGGTAGCAGTTCAGTGTTGTAGCAAACACCAAACACAGCTTAGCAGCTGCAGACCAGACCTCTAGGCAGGCAGACACCAGGCATGGACCAGCAGCCACAGTCCTATCCTTTCAGCGAGTGGACACCAGGCGGCTGGAGTTCAATCCTGAAGAAACAGGCAGGCTCGCCAGCCTGAGGTGAGGGTGCAGAAGCTGCAAATTGCTACAGGAACCTGATGGGCAGTTCTTGGGCGAGCTTCTCTCAATGCTGGAGTTATCGCAAGTTGAGCTCAACAGTGCTATGTAAGGCGAACCAATACATTCGAGACTTTAGCAAAGAATAACGAGGTGGAGCAAGCCCAACCAGTGCTCAGTGCCTGTCTCCCGCTGTCTGTGGGGTCATAGGTCATATTTTACTCCTTCATCGCGGGTTCCTTCATGTGAAAGGATATCCAAACATCCTTTCACCGTGTCTGCGTCAGGAAAACAGTCTTTCATGTGTTTGCTTTAGCAAGACGTCCTTTCACCTGTGTACCTCAGCAAACCATCATTTGGCATAACTAACTTTCCAAAAGAACTAGAAGTTTCCACTTCAAAAAAGCCTCCAACTCAGGGATTTAAGGCAATCTCTCTACAGTAAGATCCCATTAAATCAAGTCAAACCAAAACAAATTGCATACCTCCAATGATAGCACAGAAATAAATATTCTCATTCCAAAAGGAAAGAACAGAGACACTGTAAGGAATTTATCAGGCCAAAGCAAGACCAAAATCAGACAGTGCAAACACTAAATCTTACAGCTCTGTATTTGGCGTCTGGGTCTCATGACAGAATCATTTGGGCTCTCATGGTCTTGATTATCTTATCCTTCCAGCTTTGCCACCTATAGTACTTGAAACCTCTCTCTTAGGCCTGTGTTACTCCATGTCTGAAGCTTCCTTGCAGTCAGGTCATGGTCCGAGCATCTGCACTCTTCTGGGGTCTCCACTGCAACTTCTGTTTCACCGTCACAGCACCCTGCAAAGGTCTGTCAGGGCATCCTTGCAGATAATCTGATCAGCCACACACTGCCTGGCTTCAGCAACTTTCCAAGATTCTGGTTTAAGCTGTCACAATGCCCTAAACATTGCACTTTGCACACCCGCAAAACCACATGGACAACGCTAGTGAGATTGGCTGCCAGCTTATGATAGTCTATAGTGCCATGGTTATAGTGCTTTGTAAGTGCTTCGGTGTCTAACCCTGAGCAAACACTTCCTTAGGTGGTCGGTTTTGAAGTGGGGAATCCCTCCGTTGGCAATGTCATGCCGGGCTCCTCCTTTGGCGTGAATTGTATTTTTTTTTTTTAAACAAGGGTTGGGGCTTTCCTTTCTTGTTCTGATGAACAGATGGAGAGTCCTCTAAACTTTCCCACACAAAAGCTTTGTCTGTAACTATAAACTTGCTCACATGTTTCTCCTCACCAAACTGTACATTTTTTCATTTTTAAGTTTTATGTGTTTATTTTTATGCATATGGGTGTTTAGTCTGCATGTATGTCTGTGCCCTATATGTGGGTCTGATACCACTGGCAGCCACGAGAGGGCACCAGATTCCCAAGACTGGAGTTACCGATAGTTGTGAGCTGCCACTTGGGTGCTGGGAATGGAACCTGGGTCCTTTAGAAGATCTGCCAGTTCTCTTAATCATGGAGCCGTCTTTCCAGCCCACAAACTGTACACTGTTTTGTAACCAGACTTTTGGCTACTGTGTGGGCTCTTTTTTCTTCCACCCTTTTCCACCTTTTACTTCTTCCCTTGAAACCCCCTAACATTAGATAGAAGAGAGAAAAGGATAGAGGGGGAAGGAAGTGATGATATAGTTTTAGACTATTTCCTGCTGATTAAGGGTGTCGAATTCCTTGGGGCAAGTTTGATTTTTGCCCTCAGATAGCTAATTTCTTCTTTTTGTCTCTTTGCACATTGACTACTTGACAAATAGCAACCAACACCATCGAACCACCAACCACCAATCAGCAGCCTCTTCTATAGGGGTTCAAGCATTTATATGTCCTCTGAAAAGTCCCCAAAGTTCCAAACATCACACAGCTGTAGAAACTCTCTGCAGCTGGCAAAACCACATCCCTGCTAGAGCACGAGGTAAATCAGCCACTAGGGACAACCTGAAGCAGCCCCATGTCCCACACCTGGGATTAAAATGAAAACACAGTCTTACACTATTTCTGTGTTTTTAAAGAAACCAAAATTCTCACTGCATTTCCCCCTTACTGTTTTAAGCCACGAGTTGTGCTGTTCTTATGTTTCTGTGGTTTTAAAGAAACCAAGATCCTCACTGTACTTTTCCTATATCCCTACGTTCATCGCTTTGGTTCAAATCCTGGTTCAGACACTCACTGTCTGGGTGGCCTTGGGCAAGCTACCAAAGACATCCCCAGCCCTTGGTTTTGTTATTTTAAAAACATTTCTTACCTCATGGGGATTACCTTTGGGGATTAAGTGGGGTTGTGCTTATAATCTTGGAATAAAGTAAGTGCTGTATGAATAAAATGGCTTCTTCTACCCTGTGACCGACATGAACACTTCTGAGGATGAAAGCACGCTGCTAACAACATGGCAAGAGAACAGGTGTGGGCTGGGCTGCCCTTGGAACAGAGGGACATTCGGTCACACACATATAAAGGATCATTAGGTAAATAAGTCTTCATGTTTGTTGGCCTTAGTCCCTATTTTCCTTGAGCGGTGAGCAGTAAAGTCTTCCAACCATAAAAGCCTGTGTATTTATCGTTAGGGATAACAGAGGAGGAAAGAAAGAACTGGGCAGGGAAGTCCAGTGGATTGGAGTACCGGGGCAAAACAGGAACAGAAATGAAGACAGGTGCTTAAGTGCCTGAGGAGGAGGGAAACCAGGAAGTCCTACCACATCCCACAGAAGCAGAGTTGGCCTGTGCGTTTGACAATGGAAGGCATATGGTGTGCTGTTGCATGGCTGAATTTCTAGAGGTTCAGGCCTCCCCAGGGCCTCATCTGGAAAGTATTCGGGAGGGATTCTGTGCTGATCCTGTTTGCTATGCAGTTGCTGTCGGCTTCCTGGCTTTGTTGCTTTCCCTCAAACTGTTGAGAGCCATGTGGTTCCATTTGCTTCCCCAACAGGGAGTGGTTTTTCATTACTTTCAAATAGTTGTTTTTATGAGCCAGGACAAGCACCCGGTGGGCAGAAGTTTTATCACATGGTCATTCCAATCTGAATTCCATTATTTCTCCAGTTTACCTGGAGAGGGAGAAAATATACCTTCTAAACACAGTTTTCCTTTTCCTGGCTTCCCAGAGAGATGCACCATCAGCTAACAGCGCAGCTGCGGATGGACACATCTGCCTGAAATACCAACTGGTATGGTGGTAGCCATGTTGCCAGAGGGAGAGAGGAAGGAGAAAGCCACTTATGTGCCATTCAGAGATGTGTATCAACTTCGTTCTTACCCTTTCTCCAGGAAACAAGTTATTGTGGTAGTGGGGAGGAGAAAGAAACAAGAGAACAAGATGAAAAGAGAAGTTAGTTCAACTCAGGATTGAAGCCAGAGTCTTGGATGTGCTGAGCGGGTGCTCTAGCATCTAACCGGAGTGCAGTTTGGTAACATTATGTGCCGTGCAATGGAAGCCTCCATGACACTTAAAAATAAATGTATCATTGAGTCAGAGGAGAAGATTCAGTGGTTAAACACAATAGCTGTTTTTCCAGAGGACCCAGGCTTGGCTCTCAGTACCCACATGGCAGCTCACATTGTCACTCCAGCTCTAGGGGACCTCCTGATGCCCTCTTCTTACCTCTGTGGGCTCCAGACTTGCATGTGGTACACATACATACATAGAGGCACATAAAGACAAAACAACTTTCTCTGATTTTTGTTAGCAAGTTCAGTTGTTTCTGCTGTTTCCTTGAATACACGGGATGTAGTTTATGTATCTATTTTAATCTTTGTCTAATATTTGTACCCCTTACATCCATTTTAGACCAGCTCTCATTAATTATGAATTAATTTTATATTTCCTGTTTATTTGTGGGCACTAGAATTCTTGTGTCTTAGTTACTGTTCCATTGCTGTGAAAAGACACCATGGCCAAGGCAGCTTATAAAAGAGAGTACTTAACCAGGGGCTTCCTCGTAGTTTCAGGGAACTAGTCCGTTATCTTTACGGCAGGGGGCACAGTGGCACCAAGGCAGGCACAGCTCTGAGCAGTAGCTGATAGCTTATATCCAGGTCTTCAGTCAGGGGGCAGAAAGAGAGACACTGGGTCTTTTGTGGCTTTTAGAACCCATCTCCAGGGACCCACCTTCTCCAACGACTCCAAGCCTCTGAATCCTTTCTAAAGAGTCTAACAACTGGGAAACAGACAAGTCTAACAACTGGGAAACAGACATTCAAAGATATGAGCCTACCAGGGGGCCATCCTCCTTGGAAACACATCTTGGTTGAAATCCAAATACTGTGTATTTTTGTCTTGTGTCAGATATTTTGTATTCCTATAAATGCTCTATAAATGGTCTTTGAGCTGGGATATAATTAGGCTTCTGGAAACTACTTGATCTTTTGAGTTTTCTTTGTTTAAGTTTAACTGGAGTAATTTCTGGTCTTTGGCTACTATTGCTCCACCACTAAGGTGATGTCCAGCTAAGGAAAAACGATAACTCGTGGATTATGAGGTTTTCCACTGAGGTCAGTAGGTTGCTAGGCTAACCCTGAGGACTTCTTCCTCTATTTCTTTCGAATATAATTTTATTCTAACTTTGAGACCTTTTGAGACAAATCAAAAGACCCTCCCTTAGGAATTTGGCTAGGAGCTATACACGTTAAAAGTGTCATGATAGATCTTTATTGTAAGCACTTTAATTTTGTTTCAATTAAAATATTATTATATCACTTTCCTCTTCCCTTTTCTCCCTCCACCCCTCCCATGTCTTTCCTCCTACTCTTCCTCAACCCTTCTCAAATTTACAGCCTCTTTTTCTTAAATTGCTATTGCTACACGCACACACAGATTATATATATATATATATGTAAACACACATATATGTATATATGTGCATCTCATGAACATATACATCTATATCTATATTCTGATGCATCCATTTTTTATTGCTTATATGTATGCAAATTGACCACTTGGTATTGGATAGCCAATTAAGAAGCTCATATCTGGGGAAACTCATTTCCTGCTCACAGCATTCTTTAGTTTCCAGTGGTTCTCCTTCTGGGTAGGGGGCTTTGTGAGATTTCCCCTTCTCTGTCTGTTGATACTGTCCTTTTTTAGGTAGCTATATTGTTGATGACTCTCTATCACTTCTAGGAGACCCAACTTCACAGCAGATTTCACAGTTCCCCCAGCTCTTGCGATCTTGCCCTCTTTTTCCTTAGTGTTCCTTGGCCCTTTGGTGTGGACGGTGTGATTAGCTGTAGCCTCTGGGGTTTGGCACCCCACGATCAGTCATCCTCTGTGTTTTGACCAGTTGTGTTTCTAAATAATGGTCTCCATCTGTTGCAAAGAGAAGCCTCTTCGCTGAGAGGTGAGAGATACACTTACTAGGAGACGCTGGTCTATGAGTCTGGAGGTAATTAGACCTGTTGACCTAGAGGTTGTCCCTGAGTAGCTTGCTGCAGGGAAGGCTGTGAGGTACTGCCTAGGAGCTGTCAAAGTGGCAGCACCTCCTCAGCCTCAGCCCGTGGTACTGAGGTACCCTCAGGAGTTGCCGCAATGACAGAACTTCCTCTCCAGCTTCCCAACCCATGGACCTGATGCAGGAAAAAGGGGGTGAAAAAACCTGCCAATTCCTGAGCTTCCCACAGAAACCCACCAATTTCTGAGCTCCCCAAGCTCAGGATTTGAAATCCTATCATTCCTCACCCTGAAAATCTCTGCCCTGAAAAACTCCACCCTCTAAGAAATCCTATCTAAGTCCCGCCTACTGTTCATTCCCTGCTCCCTCTACTGGGAACAGAGGCAGCCACTCCTGGATTCTTCCCTCCCAATAAATCTCCCATGTGAGATTTGCTGCATAGAGTGACTTTGTGGATCTGTAACCCTTTCGCTGGAACAGAGCTGTAACCTTCTGTTGGAGAAGCTTTTTCCTTTAGAGTTCCAACACTTACAGAGATGGTGTGTGTGTGTGTGTGTGTGTGTGTGTGTGTGTGTGTGTGTGTAATAAGCACTTAAACTTTTAAAAATTAGATCTACCATTTTTCTGTGAAAGTATTATTTCTGCATGCAAGCATGTACCAGGTATGTATGTGCTTAGCATTCACAGAAGTCACCTGATCCCCTGGAGCTGGAGTTAGGGATGACTGTGAATCAGCATATGAGTGCTGGGAATTGAACCCAATCTTCTGCAAGAAGATCTCTTAATGGCTGAGCTGTCTCTCCAGTCTTGGACAGTAAGCACTTTTTAATCTTTATTTTTTTCTTCAAAATGAGAAATACTGTTTGAGGGCAGTTTTTCCCCCCTCCATCTTTATTAAATTGGGCATTTCTTATTTACATTTCAATTGTTATTACCTTTCCCTGTTTCCAGGCCAACATCCCCCTAACCCCTCCCCCTCCCCTTCTCTATAGGTGTTCCCCTCCCCATCCTCCTCCCGTTGCCGCCCTCCCCCCAACAATCTGGTTCACTGGGGTTCAGTCTTGGCAGGACCAAGGGCTTCCCCTTCCCCTGATGGAGGGCAGTTGTTTTGACCCTTTGTTTGGCAACCGACAGACTCTTCCCTTAAGCCTGCCTGCCATGAGCGAGGAGTAGCAACCAGTTGGCTATTTTGAATATACTACTCTAGTTGCAAAGGATCACCGCAGTGGTAACTTCTGCTTTGGGAACCCTGCTCCAGTCAGGACCACTTACAGATAATTTACACCAACATCAGTAGACCTCATTCCAAACCGGACAATCCGGTGACCCTATTCACCTGGCAACTCTTCTCAACTCAGGACAGGAGGGGAGTCCTCAGTGTCTCAGCAAAAGTCGTGGATTGGTGAAATGTAAGGCTTCTGATTGGTTCTCACTCAAGGCTCATGACTGCTCCACTCGTAAGGATTGTGATTGGTGGAATTAGAAGCTGGGCAGTGAGTGACAAAATTACAGTCTGCGAACAAGCGTGCCATGCTCTCCCCCATGCAGCTTCTACACGTTCTATCTTCGTCTAGGAGGCTTCTCTCCTGGACATTAACCATCCTCTGACGCCAGGGACATCCTCAGTGACTCCCCTGTCCCCTGGCATCATGCTGAATTATTAGGTCTTAGAAAAGGCTTTTTCTGAATGGTCTTTTGCCTACCTATGGGTAAAACAGGCTGAGCATGAAGAGCAGACAAAAAAGCCAGACTTTCCTAGCTACAGCAGTGGAGGCCTCCAAAGAGCTCTAGTTACCAGGGGCTAAAGGGGGCTTGATACCGAAAGCTCAAAAGAGGACTCTAAGAGTCCCAGAGAGCTGGTGAGAGCGAAGTGCTGGGATGCCTAACACCCTGAGCTGCCGCAGACTCTGAACACCACGAAACTATGAAGGACCTTGGAAATACTGCGAAGGTAAAAGATGATGGAGAAGCCGATGAGGGAAGGAGTCTAGGCTTATGAGCCATCCCCAGATGCCAGGAGAGTTTGAGAGAGCTGCCGAGCGCTAAAGAGCTGGGAGTCCCCATACCTAAAGCCCAGGGCTCTCCTGATTGCTGTTGGTACTCTAAGCCATAAGCCTGCGCCTTGAGCACCCGAAGCAGTAAGCCACCAGCTTAGAAAGCAGGGAGCTGTAAACCTCTCCTCCTTGAGGCTTAGGGCTTTAAGCCTCTGGATTTGGAAGCTTAGCCGTGAGACTCTAGAACTCAGGCCCTTCAACATCTAGGGAGCTGCTCCTTGGCTATCATTGATATCTGTCTGGATTTGGTGAAAGAACGCCCAGCTAGCCCTCTGCCACACCTTCATGCGAATGTGGCCAGCGTTGATGGAGCGCTTCCCCAGGTTCCTGGATATCTCTTTATTTCCAGCTCTGAATTCTGGCTTGGCCTGTATATTGTGGATGGAGCGATATTTGAAGATCCCCTTTCCTGCTCTTCTAGAGTACCTAGTACTGGGGCCTGCAAGATGGCTCACAACCATCTGTAACTTCAATTCTAGGGAGTCTAAAACCCTCTTCTGGCCTCTGTTACCAGGCACACATGTGGCACACAGATATGCATGCAGGAAAAACATCCATACACATGAAATAACTAAAAACTACAAAGTTAAATAATATGCTATGCTTTTCACTGAAGGACTTGACTCTAGAGATTTCTGTGGATAGCAGTGGTCCGCTGTGCTGGAGCATTAACCGGGAAGGCAGGAATGGAAGAGAGGAAACAGTGACAGGCATTTCCTAGCAGCTTGGCTTAGGATGAAAAGGGGCTGAGAAGACGGTTCAGACAGTGAAGTGCTGCACAAGCATGAGGTTCTGAGTTCAGATCCCCAGAACCCACATAAAAACTCAACCATAATGGCACACGAGTATAAGTGCTGGGTGTGTGTGTAGCAGGTGGACTGGGATGGGGAGAGCCTGACCAGGCTGATTGTTGAAGCTTGTTGCCCAGCCGGCTTGGCTGAATCAGTGAACTCCAGGCTATGTGAGAGATCTTGAATCAAAAGGGAAAAGCAAAAGGTGGTGGGCAATAAAGAAGAACCCCCAGTGTGTGTCCCCACGGGCATGCACGTGGTAGAGCTGGATCCTGAAATGATATCTTCCTTGCTGTCTGGTTCAGTGTTAAGCTTTGTCAGTGGAGGGCACTGAAGGAACCCAGGCAGGAAAAGCTTTTCAGTGCTCTTCTTGTCAGATTCCTGTAGCTGACACAGCATGCCCTGGCTAGCAACACATGGAGACTAGGAGCATCTAGTCCTTCCCTGAAGGCTGTTTCTGCCACACCCCAGAACACTGATTCCCAATGCCCAAGGCAATATTTTTGTGGTAGCAATCTTAGCATGGTGACATCTCTTCAAGGACTGATGCTGAGGCAGGGGAATCTTGAGTTCGAGGCTCACTTGTCCTAGTACTTTGCTTGCATCCATGTCCGTGTGTTGTGTGTATCCTGGAACTGGAGTTATGGATGGTTGTGAACTGCCATGAGTGTGTTGGGAATTGAATGTGGGTCTTCTGTAACAACAAGTGCTCTTAACTACTGAGCCATCTCTCTAGCTACTCTTGACTTTAATTTTGCTCATGAAGAGCCAGACAGCCCGGTGAGAGACAGGAGAATCAGATGGGTTTGTAATGATCTTTTAGGAAATGTACCATGGACCAATTAGTACAAGAATATAGGTTTTTTCCTACCAGGAATCTAAAGTCCAGGTTTCAGTGCGGGGCAAATGGTGGGAGAACTCACTGACTCTGGGGACTGGGTTTTCTAGAGCTTGTGAGTGGAAGACAAAGGGAAGGGAACTGAGGGGTTGGGGGAAATGAGGGATCATTCAAGATACTGCTCAGAGGCTTAGATTTTCTTGTTTGAGACTGGGTCTCACTATGTAGTGAGGCCTGGCCTTGATCTTACAGAAATCTGCCTGACTCTGCCACCTGAGAATGAGATTGAAGGCATGGGTACCATGACTGGATTTTACAATGGGGCTTGAAAGATAGACCTTGGGGGACTGGAGAGATGGCTTAGCAGTTAAGAGCACTGACTGCTCTTCCAGAGGTCCTGAGTTCTAATCCCAGCAACCACATGGTGACTTACAACCATCTGCAATGGGATCTGATGTGTCTGAAGACAGTGACAGTGTACTCAAATAAATAAAATAAATTAAAAAAAAAGAAGATAGACTTTGGAGTTGAGAAGAGAGGATAAACTGGGAGACAGGGAAAAGATTAAAATGTTGGAACTCTGGGAGGTCAGGGGTGGGAAAGTGGGAGGAAGAGGAGCATGGGTCCAGTTGTTGCCTAAATTGAGATGTTAGTGCTTAACACGTGAGACCTGTGAGCCATTGATGGCCTTTAGGAGGTGGAGGGGAGTGGAAGAAAAGGTGATATTGAGAGAAGACTGGGTGTCAGGTGGGTGGGCTTCCGCATTTTGTCTCTGGAGAATTGTGACAGTTGACACTCAGTGGTCAGTGAGGAGGCTGTCAGCTGATGTGGACTATGGTCAGTTGCACTGACCAGAAGAGGAGAATCTTGCACCATTAAGCACACAGACAGCTTTGAGTGACATAGAAGAGAGACGATGTGGATCTGGTAGAGGTGGGAGGTGAGTGGGAGGATGCTGACCCTGGGTATTCCCTCTCTGGAAGAAAAACAGAATTCACGTGGGAGAAGGAACAGCTTCCGGAAGAGCACTTTGAGGACCTGGCGTCCTTGGGTGGGGAGGTCGGGACTCAGTTCAGTGGGAGGACCTGGAAGGAGGGTACTGTGACTGAAGAAATCTTCTTTCCTGCTGGAATGAGGTTGGCAAGGGCATAGAATAACATATCCAGAAGACAAATGGATAAAAAGATGGACAAGAGAATGCTAGTGGGTGACTCCACAAAGGTCTAGAAGTATACAGGTTGAGCTCTTGTCTGTGGTTGTCCACATATGTGTGCAGCGGAAGCTAGGTCAACATGTCTGCGAAGAATGGAAGGAATCAAGTCTCTTTCCTAAGGCTTTGATTTTTCTGACCTTCCCTTCTCCATCTGTTTACTGGGGCTGCCTCTGCCTCAAAGCAGAGTAAGGGATAAATCCCCTTAGTTATGACGCTTGCAGCAGTTCCCTGGGCGGTGTCTCAATTCTTTCCATCTGGCTGAGTGGGCAGTTTGTTTTTCTGTCCCATTTCACCCAGGCAAGGCAGGGCTGTGCCCCCTGATTACAAGCTGGAAGAATCTAAAATTCCAAGTGTGCAGCACTCACAAAACAGCATAGATTGAGATTCAAGTAAGACCAAGAAAGTAACCGAGCGCTTTCTTCAATTCCAGCCAGGGCTATGGCTCCCAAAGCAGCGGTTGACTCTTGGGAAGCAGCAAACAGAGCAGGTGCTGAATGGCCCAGCTGTGCAAGGCAGCTTCCAGCAGGTGGGAGTGTGGAGTTGCGGAAGGCTGGCAATGAGCAGACCGGGTTGCTGGGACACTGTGCTATAATGTAGAGTGAGACCAACTCTAGCCACCCCTCCATGCTCTTCATCTGTTATTTCAGAGCCCTGGTGGTTCAGGGAAGGGGAGGAAGCAAAAGGGTCCTGTGGCCTCTGCTTCTCTCTCCTCTGTCCTCAAGCTTGCAGTCCTAAGGTCCTGATGATGGGACCATTTCCTAATGGAGTGTGTGCACTTTTGTCTCCGAATCCAGGCACAATAATATTCTCACAGACAGACCACTCACTGTGAGTGGTCAAGGAGTCTGCGTTGGCACCTTCTCAAGCTTTAGTCCTCAAATAATGTATGTGAGAACTCTGGTAGAGGGAAGCCTTTAAAAATATATGGATTTATTATTAATAATCAATGGTAGTTAAGAGCAAAATCTGTCCCCTGGTCTACTCTAGGGAGGGAAGTGAGTGGATTTTCTATTTACAGAATAAGCTCTTTGGACTATATGCTTTTACTTCTGTGATGCCAATGTGTGTGTGTGTGTGTGTGTGTGTGAGAGAGAGAGAGAGAGAGAGAGAGAGAGAGAGAGAGAGAGAGGTGGGGGGGAGGGAGAAAACATTTTATAGAGATTTTTAAGCACTCAGAAAATATAGAGGCTATAAAAAGTAGTAACAGTGAGCTGGCAAGACGGCTCAGCAGGTAAAGATATTTGCTACACAAGCAACCTGAGTTTGATCTCCAGAACCCACATAAAGTTGGAAGGAGAGAAGGGACTCCACATGGAGACCAATAATCACAGCAAATTGCCATTATAAAGCACTTACTGTGTTCCGGGTACAGTTGATACTCATCCAGCCTCTGCGTAGCTTTGTGCTTTAGCTAGAAATGGATCCTAGGCTCTCTGGAATAAGTAACAGCAGATGCTATGCATATAAGAAATAGTGACAGCAGGATTTGAACCCATGCCTGTTAGGCTGTGATAGCTCATGTCTTTCCATTTTAATGTGTAGCCTTACAGCTCACTGAAACTCTAAGATCCTTTTCAAGACTTTTCTTTAGTTCACAGTAAGAGATTCCTGAAATTGGGTGTAGTGCACGCCTGTAAATTGAGCCCTCAGGAGGCAGAGACTGGAGAAATTATGAGTTCAAGGGCAACCTGGGCTGCATAATAAAACCATGTTTTAAAACAAAACTAGGGTTGGGGATTTGGCTCAGTGGTAGAGCGCTTGCCTAGCAAGCGCAAGGCCCTGGGTTTGGTCCCCAGCTCCGAAAAAAAGAAAAGAAAAGAAAACAAAACAAAAAAAAACAAAACTAAAACAAAACAAAACAACAACACTAATTGCCTGAGGAACTTGTTTAAAATGTATATTCTAAGAACAACCTCATCAATGATTCAGGCATGTCCAACTTTTAGCCATTGGGCCTTGTGAGTCTCAAGAATGTGGCCAGGTATGGTGACACATGTTTTTAGTCTTAGTGTGTGGAAGACAGAGGTAGGTGGATCTCAGTGAGTTCAAGGCCATCCTGACCTACATAGCAAGCCAGGGTTAGTTATATAGTGAGACCCTGTTTCAGAAAAAATAAATTGTTAAGCAGGAATGTGCGCTGAATTAATACTGATGCTGGAGAGAAGGCTCAGCGGTGAAGAGTACTTACTGCTCTTGCCGAGGACCTGGGTTTGATTTCCAGCATCCACATGGTGACCTACGGCAGTCTGTAACTCCAGTCTCAGGGGGTCTCATGCTGTCTTCTGAACTGAGAGAGCACACCAGGCATGTGCATAGCAAAACACTCACGCACATAAAGTAATAAAATAAATAAATCTGAAACAGAAAAGAATGTGGCCCAACACGTTTGATGGTGACAGTGTCATATTTTAATGTCAAAAGGTTGGAAACCCCTCTACAGCATGGTTTTCCTTTCGTCTTCCTTTTCTTTTTGTAATTCTGTGTCCCCTTTCCTTATACCTGTTTAACAAAGCCATGTGTCCGGTATTTAGGCTTCTTGGACACTGACACATTATACTTTGCCTTGGAAACACAAACACAATTCACGGTGCTAAGCCAGGGAACCTCAATTTTTCCAGCAGAGAATTCTAGTCAGATGCTTCTCAGCTCCAGTGGTTTGCTTCTTTGTTCCTCATTCTGCTTCGGGACAAGGGGCCATCTTTGGGCATAATTCACTACAGGAGAAGTCTCCCCTTAGGAAGGACTGCCTTGGAAGGGAAACAAACAGGAGACAAATGAACCGTGGGGTTTGATTCACTTAGACAGTCAATAAGAACTCACTAAATCGGGGCTGGGGATTTAGCTCAGTGGTAGAGCGCTTACCTAGGAAGCGCAAGGCCCTGGGTTCGGTCCCCAGCTCTGGAAAAAAAAGAACCAAAAAAAAAAAAAAAAAAAAAGAACTCACTAAATCTGCTGGCCACACATTGGGCTAGTTGCTGGGGTGGAGGAACACGCAGAATCAAGTCCTCACTCTTAGGGGATTTTAGACAAAAGGACAGAAAAGGCATCTTTGATGAGATCTTTGAAGAGAGAATTGATGAATTTCGGGGGGAAAGCATAGCAGGCAGAGGGAAGCTTAAGTGAAAAGACTCCAAGCAGGAGCCCGTCGGGAACGTTTGAGTTGTGTAAGGCCAGTTCTAACAGGATGATTGGAATAGCCAATGCAAGAAGACCTGAGGTAATGGGTGAATTGGGATAGGGAGGACATGACCTACTGGGCTACTGTGGGATCTTGGGATTTGCTACAAGCAAGAGGAGAAGTCAGTGGAGGCGGGATCTGTGCAGAGAAGTGACATGACCTAGTTGAGATTTTTGCAGGATCATTTTAAACGTTAGGTTGAGGATCGATTCCAGCTGGGGCTTCCTGAATCTTGAGGTCTGTCTGCGTCTCCCTCGGACACTTTTTCCAGACACTAGCCCTTGTCTCTGTATTGTGATGTCAAGATGCAGAACAGAGGTAAGGGTGTGGCTCCATCAAGTATTCCGGCCTGTCTGCTCTTAATCATTGCATGACGAACTTCCATAACTGCAAACTGATTACAGAGGTAGCTTGGTCGTGGTGAGAAGGAGGGCCATATTAGTGGTGCCAGCTTATCAGGCACGCCAGGGTGAAATGGCCTACCACACTAGCAATAAAGCAACTCAGATGTGAGGAACAAAATGGCGGATGTTAGGAGCAAAATTTACTGACTCATTTATCCATCCAGCTCTTTTGGAGGCCAAACCAAGGGCCAAACACTTCATGTCCCCCCCACCCCCAGAGAAGTAGAAACCTTAAAAACCACCTCTAAGACTTAAACTCTGCCCTGGAGGGAACTCTCAAGCTAATTACTGGAATTTATCAATCGATTTTGATGGGTCAGACATTGATTGAGGTGCTTTTTATGTATCGCCATATTTAATTTTGGAAATTAACTCCATCTGTCAGGTGCTATTTTACTTTAAGGATGAGGAAATTGTGGCACACGGAGGTAAAATAACATGTTCAAGGCCACCTCGCTGTTAAGAGAACCGAAATCTGACCCCAGATAATCTAGTACTGGGCCCAAATGACTGCTCTGACCTGGGAGAGGAGATAGCCAAACACACCATCATAACGCAACTCAAACGGTATTCACCAGAGCTGCTGGGTGCTTTTGACATTATCAAGGGACAAGGCCTAAAGCCTTTTCAAATTTCCAATTCTGCTAACCCTGCGGTACTGCAAAGCTTCTCTCCCCAAAATGCTATAAAGCACAACTAAGATTTTTAAGTGATGCTTCCAGAGTTTTAATAAGAGATTAATGTAATTTATAAAGCTGTTTTCTGGCTGAGGACCATCCCTTTCTTGGACCGTCACTCGCCCATCTTCTCACGGCCAGCTCAGAGCTCTTTTGTGGGCAGTTCATTCTTCCTAAAGGCAAACTCATTTTTATGTTGAGTAGAGGAAAACCAAGCTACTCTCCACGACCGCTTCAGGCCTTCAAAATGAATAGCACCTTGGAAACTCACAGTGATCTCACCGCTCAGTCTCTCAAGTGCTGAGATTCCAGGCTCTTGTTGTGTGGGAGTGTTTATGTATGGATTTGTGTGCGTGTTGGTGTGAAGGAGCACAAATGTGTAAATGTGTGTGGAGGCAAAAGGTCAACCTTGAGTGCCCTTCCTCAGGACCTGTTACCTTGTTCTCTTTTGCTTTTTAGAAGAATCTCTCACTGACCTGAAGCTGGCCAAGTAGGAGTGGCTGGGTAGCCAGTGAGCCCTAGAGATCTTCCAGTCTCTCCCTTCCCAGTGCCAGGGTTACAGGTGTGGGTCACCATGGCTCCTGTTCTGTGTTGGTGCTGGGGGTTGAACTCAGATCCTATTCTTGCTCAGCAAGAGTTCTACAGGCTGAGCGATCTCTCCAGCCCCCCATGTGAAACGTTTGAAACAACTGCCCAACTATTTTCAGTTTGTCTGTGCTATGAAAATCCCAACTGCTCTAACTTCCATCAACACCTGTGCTGCCTGTAAAAACTGTAAGCATTCTGTTGGTGTGTGGTAGTTCCTCATGGTGTGCCAGTTTGGGCTTCTAATGACTAATGGTGTTGATCACTTTCTTCTGAGCCTATTTTGCATCTATTTTCTTTGCTAAGGTATTTGTTCAAATCTATCTTACTTTAAAAACGGTATGTTCAGGGGCTGGAGAGATGGCTCAGTGGTTAAGAGCACTGACTGCTATTCCAGAGGTTCTGAGTTCAATTCTAAGCAACCACATGGTGGCTCATAACCGTCTGTAATGGGATCTCTGAGTTCCTCCCTTTGGTGTGTCTGAAGACAGTGACATTGTACTCACATACATAAAATAAATATATAAATCTTTAAAAAAATGGTATGTTTGAAAAAAAAAATCGTATGTTTTCTTTTTTTCCCCTCCATCTTTATTAAATTGGATATTTCTTATTTACATTTCAATTGTTATTCCCTTTCCTGGTTTCCAGGCCAACATCCCCCTAACCCCACCCCCTCCCCTTCTATATAGGTGTTCCCCTCCCCATCCTCCCCCTGTTGCCACCCTCCCCCCAACAATCACGTTCACTGGGGCTTCAGTCTTGGCAGGACCAAGGGCTTCCCCTTCCACTGGTGCTCTTACTAGGATATTCATTGCTACCTATGAGGTTGGAGCCCAGGGTCAGTCCATGTATAAAAAAAAAAGACTTTTGGGTAGTGGCTTAGTCCCTCGAAGCTCTGGTTGGTTGGCATTGTTGTACATATGGGGTCTCGAGCCCCTTCAAGCTCTTTCAGTCCTTTCTCTGATTCCTTCAACAGGGGTCCCATTCTCAGTTCAGTGGTTTGCTTCTGGCTTTCGCCTCTGTATTTGCTGTATTCTGGCTGTGTCTCTTAGGAGAGAGCTATATCCGGTTCCTATCAGCCTGCACTTCTTTGCTTCATCCATCTTATCTAGTTTGGTGGCTTTATATGTATGGGCCACATGTGGGGCAGGCTCTGAATGGGTGTTCCTTCAGCCTCTGTTCTAAACTTTGCCTCTCTCTTCCCTCCCAAGGGTATTGTCTTTTTTTTTCTTTTCTTTTTTTTTATTAACTTGAGTATTTCTTTTTTTTTCTTTTTTTTCGGAGCTGAGGACCGAACCCAGGGCCTTGTGCTTGCTAGGCAAGTGCTCTACCACTGAGCTAAATCCCCAACCCCTTGAGTATTTCTTATATACATTTCGAGTGTTATTCCCTTTCCCGGTTTCCGGGCAAACATCCCCTCCCCCCTCCCCTTTCTTATCGGTGTTCCCCTCCCCACCCTCCCCCCATTGCCACCCTCCCCCCAACAATCTAGTTCACTGGGGGTTCAGTCTTAGCAGGACCCAGGGCTTCCCCTTCCACTGGTGCTCTTACTAGGATATTCATTGCTACCTATGAGGTCAGAGTCCAGGGTCAGTCCATGTATAGTCTTTAGGTAGTGGCTTAGTCCCTGGAAGCTCTGGTTGCTTGGCATTGTTGTTCATAAGGGGTCTCGAGCCCCCAAGGGTATTGTCTTGTTGCCGAGTTTTTAGTTTGGTGTATCCGCTGTCCGTTAGCCTTTATCAGGCACATGCTCAGCAAAGAATTTCTCCCAGTGTGTGGCTTATCTGCTTTCTCTCGGTATCTTTTTCTTTGGGGGAGGGGACTTCAAGACAGGATTTCTCCTTATCCTTGGCTGTCCTGGTATCTGTCTCTGTGTATCCCTTGATCTGTAGACCAGGCTGGTCTCAAACTCACAGAGATCCCTCTCCCTCTGCTCTCAAGTACTGAAATCAATGGCGTGTGCCACCACTGCCCGACTCTAGTATCTTTTAAAGAGCAAATATTTTTATTCTTTTGGTGAAGCCCAATTTAGTTACCTTCCTTTTTATAGATTGTATATTGATGAAACGTCTAAGACATATTTGTCATAAAAATTTTAAATATATTTTTAGAAGGATTTTTCTTTGCTTCTTTTTAGTTTTGGATTTTACATTCAGATCTGTTGTCTGTTTTAATTTTTAACATTCATATAATATATATAATATATATAGTATGAGAGTATGAGGATCAGGATTAAAATTCATTTTAGTTTTTGCATGTGAATATCCAATTATTTGAGCACACTTTGTTAAAAAATCTATTTTTTCTTTCTTCTTTGTCAAAATCTAGTGCCATACACACACACCCGCATATTCACATATATATATATGCACACACACACATATATATATTATAAGTCATTAATTTTCTTGCTTTTTAAAAACCGGAGACACGGGGTTGGGGATTTAGCTCAGTGGTAGAGCGCTTGCCTAGCAAGCTCAAGGCCCTGGGTTCGGTCCCCAGCTCAAAAAAAAAAAAAAAACTGGAGACACATGGCTGCCTTATAAACCCGACAGACCATATCTACTATTCACTATGAAGCCTTAGTCATAACTTTACAACTTCAGGCCTTTCTTGGGGTTGTGGTTAAGTTCACAAACTACTTGGGCTGTCCATCACCTTAGGATTAGGATGGGATTTTCCCAGAAGTCTGTGGGTCTTTGTCTCATGGGTCATCTATTGGTGAGCTGCCTTCTTGTGACACAAAGGACACACACTGGAATTTCTGTTCTAATTGTCACACCTGGCTTCTCACCAGGTCTCATTAATTTCCTTCTTTGATGTCCTAAACTAAAGCCTTAATCGCTGTAGTCACTCTAGTCCTTGCCCTGGGATAGGAGCCTGACTGAAATACGACCCTCTTAGACCAAGGATGGGTCTTTTGTCAAAGACCATCAAACCGAAGGGAGGAAATCAGTCAAAGGTCACATCTTGAGACACCAAATTTGAAGTGGTTTGGTCTCCTTAGAGAATTATAAAAGATTTAACTTATTGGCTTAAAATTTTCTATTACGATATAATTCACATACCATAAAATTTACCCTTTAAAAGTGCACATTTCAGTGATTTTTAGTATATCCAGAAAGCTGTGAGCCCATCACCATTATATAATTTCAGAGCGTTTCATCCCCTTAAAAGAAACCCCAGACCCACTGAGCAGTCACTGCATTTCCCCTTTCACTTAGTTCCTGGCAACCATGCAAACCCACTGTCTGCATCTCAGGATTGGCCATCGTGGACATTTAATATAGAGGGATCATACAGTGTGTGGGCTTTGGTATCTGACTTTTCACTTTACTTTTGAGTTTCACCATGTTGTATAACGTATGAGAACCCCATTTCTGCTTATGGCTGAATAATATTAGATTGGCATCAAAATAAAGTTTATCTTTTTATCTGCTTATCACTTGCTGGATATTTGTTTTTTTTTTTCTGTTTAGTAGGTATGTCTGTGGACATTTGTACATGAGGTTTTTTTGGACATATGTTTCAGTTCCCTTGGATACACAGCTGGAAGCCGTGCCAGTGGGTCACATGGTAACTATTATAGTTGAATCTGAAGTGTTTTCCACAGAACTAGGCTCCGAGTGCTTGTTCCTTGGCTAGTGATTGCTCCTACTTTGAAAGGCTATGGGAAATTTGGGAGGTGAGGCCTTGCTGGTGACAACAGATCACCAGGGCCAGGCCTTGGGAGATCACATGTAATACCTGGGTCCTGGTCCTCCATGAAGTGGACAGCCTCCATCTGCCCCAGACTTGCCAGCTGCCAGGATCTGAACTGCTCTGCCATGCATTCCTTGTCATAATAGATAGAGTCCTCTGAAACCAGGAGCTACAATAAGTCTTCCCCCACTTTCGTCACATCTGTTAGGTATTTTTGATCACAGTTCCACCAAAGTAACCAGTACAAAGTTCTGTTGTTAACTGTCTGAACAATTGACTGAACCGCGTTCTGAAGTGGCTACCTTGCTTTATAACTGGTTCCAACTTCCTCCCATGCTGTCTAATATCTTATTAGACACTGTAATTGTTTGAAGACAGTCTTACTATGTAGCCCTGGCAGGTATGGAGTTCAGGCTTGCCTCAAACTCAGAGCTCTGCCTCCCAAGTGCTAGGGTTGAAGAAATAAGTCACCATGCTTGGTCTTTAAAAAAAAATTATAGCCACATTAAAGGGTATGTCATCATGATTTCTTCTTTTTTACATTTATTTATTTATTCATTCATTCATTCATTCATTTTTTGTGTGTGTTTATATGTGTAGAGGTCAGAGGACAACCTGTAGGAGCTGGTTCTCTCCTTTCCTTCTGTGCGTGTTTACCACTAAGCTGAATGGCCCTGCCCATCACTGTGGCTTTGATTTGCATTTCCACCACAGTGAATATGGCTGAACATGAATCTTTTCATGCTCCTAACAGCCATTTGTATATTTTCTTCAGAAAAATTTCCAAATTCTTTGCTTATTTTTAATTGGGTTTCTTAACCTTTTATTGTTGAGTTGTGGGAGCTAATTACATATTACAGATACAAATTTCTTATCAAAGGCAGTTTGCAAACACAGTTCCCAGACTTAGGCCAGTCTTTTGACTCTCTTGATGGGATCCTTTGAAGCACAAAAGGCTTTTCTTTGGATGAAGCTCCAGTTATCCTGATGATTCTCCTCTGTCACATATGAGCGTCTGCTTTCTGCAGCCAGGTATAATGAAACTACAGTGCTCAATGTGTGTTGTTTCAATGAAAGGAGTGGAACGGATTAGAGGAAAAGGGAGAAAGTTAGGGACATTCTTCACCTGGAATTTACATTTCTAAGTGTGGTGGCATGTTAGCCATTGTCTTGTTCAGTTAAAATTAAAAAAAAAAAATCTTACGTGTATGAGTGTTTTTCCTGCATGCCTATATACCACTTGTGTCCCTCATACCTGAGGAGGTCAGAAGGTGGAGTCAGAACCCCTGGAACTGGAGTTACAGATGTTTGAGCAACAGAGAGGGAATTGAACCTGGGTCCTCTGAAAGAACAAGTAGTGCTCTTACTATTGGGCCATCTGTCCAACCTCATTGTTCAATTTCAAAAATATTTACAGAGGGAACATTTACACTTGAAGAGGATACAGCCCACCGTGGCTGGGAAGCTTGGCATCAGGTGGCTCCAGGGAGAGCAAGTAGCTGGCCTCTGCCTTCTTACACTTTCCTGAAACAGGAAGTCAGGCTGGGACATGAAACTTCAATGCCACTTCTCAGTCACTTGCTTCCTCCAGGAAGCCTCTGCCTCAGAGAATTCCCATGGCTTTTCAAAATCGTACCACCGGCTGGAAACCAAGTGTTCAAACACATGAACATACAGGCGACATTTCACTTTCAACCGGTAACATCCTGCCCTTGGTGTCCACAGGCTCATTAACTACTGTCTTTGAGCATTAGCATCTAAGCACCGAGGTTAAGTTACTCTTTGGGACTTGCCCTAATTCTTCCTAGTTTAGAGGCTTTGGAGCAAATGAAGCTACAGCTACTGGTAGATCACCTAGTCTCTGCAGTACCTGGAGATTAGTGAGGAGGAAGAAATGTCAGAGAGAGAATTTTGGAGCTAGGTGTGTGTGTGTGTGTGTGTGTGTCTGTCTGTCTGTGCACAAGCATATGCATTTCTAGCTGAGGCCTCTGAGCCAGGTGCTGAGTGAGACAGACTTAGGTGTTTACGGGGGCTTGGCAGTTACAGAAGGAGGAAAGGAAGCTGAGGCAGCAGGTTGGCCCTCAGCGGGTGATGCAGACCCGAGAAGGCCCTTGCTGGTCCAGTGGCATATGTAAGGCACACATTGCTTGTCAGAGGAGTTCCTGGTTAGTAAGAAAGGAGTAAGATCTTACACTACTACCTTGCTCAGCCGCTGGTCAGGGAGCACCCTAAGAGAATTCCCGAGAGCTGAGGTGGCTTCTTATGAAGCAAAAGGCAATAGATAGGAGTAGACCAGTCAGTGTTTTGATATCGCATGAGTATAGAGTCATCAAGTCTTCCCTAAGGACAGACCTGAGGTTCAAGTTCCTGCAGCACGTGACTTCAGGTGACTTCCCTGCCTCTTTTTCCCTGTCTGTAAAATGTAGAAAATATTTCCCTACAGGGTTGTGGGGAGGATAAGGCAAGGGTGATGTTGGGTGTGGTGACTCATACCTGCAAGCCCGGCACTGGGAGGCTGAAGCAGGAGGGTCAGGAGTAGGGGGTCAGGCTGGGTTACAGCATGAGAGGCTGTCTCCAAAACCAAATAAACTAAAGGACAGACCCAGCTTAGCACATTCTCTGGCACCAATCAGTGTTCTTCCCCTTTGCTAGGTGGAAATAAGCCAGGCCAACATCGTCATGCTTTCTGAACCAGATCCCACTCTGCTCATTTAAAGCCTCCTTTCCTCTCAGGCCTCAGTGGTAGTTTCCCCATCTTCTGGAAGTGTGTCCCAGGACCTGTGGTGTGCCATGACTTGTTCATCTCAGCTTGGAGACTCAGGACCTCCTTGGCTTTTGACCCTCCCAGATGGGTTACCGGCTCCTGGTCCCATGAGATGAGGTTATTATTGTCTAGAATATACTGGAGAGAGGACAATCAAACTGCATCTCTAAGCTCCCTGTAAGCACATCCCACCAGGGATGCCACCTTAAAAGCCCGGGACAGAATCTCCTGCCTCGTGTACTCTAGGAAGTAGGACAGCACATGACTGGCTAAGACAGGTGTGTATTCTGTGTGAATCATTATTCTTCAGCAGGGTGTCACCATGGTGGGGATGCAGGTCTCCAAGGCCCTGTTACTTCTCACATGTATGTAATTGGGTTTGATTTACTGGGTAGTCTCACCTCGTTGGGATGTGAACAGGAAGCAGTTTTGTTATTCCAGTGGCTGCTGCCTGCGCTTGATGTGTACGGCGCGGGTCTCTCTCCCGCAGAGAAGCAGCTCCCTTACCCATCTGTGTGTGTCCATAACTTCCCTGCCACTTTCACCCACCACAACAGTCTTATTATGTTAATTAAGACACAGTCTTTTATCTTAAAAATTGCATTGCAATGTTTAATTTAAGCTTTTCTCCTTCCCTTTTAACACATGGTGGAGTCGGTTGGCAGCTGTTTGGAGCAGTGGTTGAGAAACGGGGTTTGCTTTGGAGACACCCCATCACCCTTCTTTTGGAGGCCTCACTTCCTCTGGGCAGGGAGGAAGGATGGGGTATGGTAGGTCTCTTTATAAGACTTACAGGACAAGTGTCCTTTACCCCGCCCCGGTCCAGTGTGGCTCTTCGGAGTTTCAGGGAGCTCTTTTCCCAAACCAGGAACACCCCTTCCTCTCAACCATTAGCTGCACCTTAAGCCTCACCAGTAGTAGAGCTGCCCAGTGACTCCATCTCTGCCATGAGTAGCCAACTCTTAAATTAGAAACTGCCAGGTAGATCTGGGACCTGGTTATTCTGCCGACTTCCGAGCATCACTGCATGGAGTCACAGTGTCTTTTGGATGTCCTACAGCAACCATGTAAGGGACACACGGATTGGATAGACAGGGTGCCCTGTCTTCTTCCCAGCCATGTATTAGTTGGCATGTCTGTTGCTTCTGGGTGGAAATCAGTGGTCTTCCTGTTTTCAGACCCTCTAGGCTTCTGATGAGTGCCAGCTTCAATGCAAGAGTACTTGCTTAGGGGCTAAGAAGGAGGTTCAGTGGGTAAAAGTTTTACTACACAAGTGTGAGGACCCATGTTCGAGTCCCTCTGAGAGTGACTCAGAGCCCTCTCAGAGTCCATGTAAGAAGGGGCACAGTTATGGGTTCCCAAGTCAGATAAGGGATGGTGTAGCATTGCCCATACCTGGGATGTGTCTCAGAAAACACTGCAGGAATGGGGCCACTCCCTACCTAGATCAGGCTTGGGCCTACTCAACTCCATAGAGACAAAGGCCACATCATGATAAAGCCAGTTAGGCTTCTGTTTTCCTGCCAGAGAACCGGCTTCTCAGAAATCATGTGATCTGCAGTCTGCTAATCTAGCTGGTATGCTTGAAAGGCCCTTAACCCTGGGAACAGCACCTCCCTCTCCCTGACAGGAGCTACATAAGCCAGCCTTGCTATTTCAATAAATGAACTCTCCTCCTGGGTCATTCATACCTACTGTACTGGCCACCACCCAAGACTCACTCCCCAGCTCCTACACATCCTGAGACCATTGGTGCACATGGCTGATGGGAGGTGGAGGTAGGACAATCCTAGGAAGCTTGTGGGTCACAGAATCTGGCTTTTACAGGAGCAAAAAAGAGATCTGTCTCAGACAAAGTGGAAGGCAAGGACTGACCCGGGATTGTCCTCTGACCTTCACATATGCACTGCATATGGTACCTGCACTCACACACTAAGATGCGTACACACACACACACACACACACACACACACACACCACAATTTTGTTTTAGATGTTCTCGCTTTGTATGTGCAAGGCCCTAGGTTCAAACACTGGCAACATAAAATAAAAAAGGCTATTGAAGCAGTGCCTATAGTCAAGCTCCAGATCCCAGGCCAGGAGCATCAAGGGCTCTGCCTTCTTTTCCCACAGTGGGGCAGTGGAGTAGAAAGCACATTGCCTGCACCTCAGCCTTCCAGGCCTCCGAGGATGCTCTGGGCTTCTGAGATTGCATTCTCTCTTCTGTCACCTTGGGTAGAACTCACCCCTGTCGGCTTTTCCACAGGAGAGAGAGAGCCTCCGCCACAAGACTATTGAGTCACCCGTTTCTGTTTGGATTGGAGTTGAATTGGTTGCTGGTCCATTTTTGGGGTGTGGTGTGTTGGTTCCCTCAGCCCTGTGTGGTGGTGACTGGTTCCCTCTGCTGGTGACTCCTGGTAACTCTGGTGTTGGCTGGCTCTTGGCTTTAATTCTTGCACAATGGGGAAACTTGGGAGGCAATCCAGGACTGTGCAGGGAACCCTGTTTCTTCTGCCTGTCACCACGATCACCATCGTTTTGAGACAGGGTCTTACTCCCCGAGGCTGGTCTAGAATGCACTGCAGAGCTCAGGCTCGAACTCATGGTAATCTTCCTGCCTCAGTGGCGGGAGGACTGGGATACCATGCGTAGTTTTGCTTCTTCATTTTAAGGCTGGTTTTTAGTTTGCTCTTCCTCCTGCAAGCATTCTTTAGTTACATCCTATCCCTCTGGAATTTTCGTTTACTGTGTGGCAGCGAGTTCAGACTTTCCGTAGTGTCTTCGCATGTATGTATCTTGGATAGTTTCTATACATTATGACCTCAGTAAAACCTCCCCAGTGTTTACTAAGCCCAGGCTCTTGCTAATGCACCACCACGTGTCTGGAGCACGCCATACGCTTCATTCCACCCGGTTCTCGAAGCACAGTCCAGTGAGCTAGGCACCAGCATTAGCCCCATTTTACAGATTAAAAAGAAGTAAACTATTAAAACACCGCGTCTAAGCTTTACAGTTAGAAAGCGACACAAAGAAATGTTCTGACTCCTTGGCTCACTCTACCCACAGCGAGGACTGCGTGCTGGTTTTTGTTGTTGTTGTTTTGTACTTTTATTTATTTTTTTCAGGATATGAAAATGAATTAGTGTTTCCATTTTCAAAATTTTATGATCTTGGTCTTTCCTTCTTGCCTTTGTATAGAGCCAAAAGGACACGTTGACTACTTTAACAACCTTAAAGCGGACTCCAGAAATATCACCCACAGCATGGCCTTTTCGATCAAATCCAGTAACCAGAACTTCATCATTTTACTCAGTGAAGTTCAAGCAGCCGTCACTGGGCCCGAACGCTGTGATCTTCTTGCCGTTCTTAAGGAGCTGCACCCTGACACACTTCCGGATGGCAGAACTTGGCTGTTTGGCTTCAACCCCTACTCTTTCCAGCACAATTCCCTTTGCATGAGAGGTACCCCCAAACGGATTGGCCTTCAGGGCTGTGCCCAAGTGGGCTTTCTTGTACTGTTTATCATGCCGCTTCTGGTCCCGTCGGTGACTGCGGAGCTTCCGGGCAGTACGGAGACCACCGCACTTACCCATCTTGCAGGCGCCACGGGCCCCGAGAGAAAAAAAAAAGCTGTCTTGTACTTTGAAATGAGCTACAGTCATCTGGGAAGGGGGAACTTCAACTGAAAAGAACAAACCTGCCTCCATCAGATTGGCCTACGGGAAGCCTGTGAGTAGTTTTCTTGATTGATGATTGATGTGAGAGGGCCCAGCCCACTGTGGGTGGTGCCACCCCTACAGGCTGTCCTGGGTTGTATAAGAAGCAGTGTGAGCAAACCTTGGAGAACAGACCCATAAGAGGCACTACAACCTCCCCTCAGATCCTGCCTCCAAGCTCCTACCTTGAGTTCCTGCCTTGACTTCCCTCAGTGTTGTGCTGTGACCTGGATTGTGTAGTAACCCCTGTCCTTCCCAAGCTGGCTTCAGTCAGTGTTTTACCACAGGCTGCTTGGTTTTAGGCTCTGCCCTTCTGCCTTTTGCCTCTTCTATTTTTCACTCACAGAGCCCTGTTGGATCAGAGTAAGGTACACACCACAATATTCTTCTGTTTGGAGTAATAGGATCTTCCTAGCTAGGGCTTATTCAAGAGTGGATTGAGGCCTGGGAGGACTCCGTAGATCAGGCCATTAGGTTGGGTCTTCAGCACAGAGCCCATAGACAGAAAGCCGAAGCTCTCTCATCGGTCCCTTGTTTAATGTGTTAGACTGGCTTTTTTCCAGGGGCACTCGGAATCCTGACTGCATATTCCAGGCGAGTCCACCTGAACACTTCTCATCTGAGAGAGAGTCTATTGTTTGCACAGCACTTTCACTGTCATCAGCTCCTTGATGTATTTGCGGGCGCAGTCTGGGCAGAATGGTGTGATTATTATTCTCTGTTTCACGTGGAGGAGCCCGAGGGCGGAGGTGAGCAGCTGAGGTGGTATAGCTCATCCTGGGATGAACGGGGTCTGGAGACCCGTCTGCCTCACCCTGTCTTTCTGCAGGTACATCCTCATGCCCCTTACTGAGACCCTCAGGTGCCCACCCCCTTGCTGTGGTCGCATTCTCAGTGGGCATCAACTTACATGTCCTTGCTCTTGGTCTTGTCACCTCTTGCAGCTTCCTCCTACATCCCTGGTCTGTCTATTTCTTCCAAGGACTGGGGACAGCCGTCAGGGTAGGGGGACCCGACTAGGAACCCTTCTAAATGTGATTTCTCCAAGCCCTTGGGAAGGGCTGTTCACTGTCTTTATCAGCCCTAGTCATGGTGGATGTTATTTATTGTCAGATAAACGTATTTTCAAATAAAACAGAAAACAAACAAATAAATGCTGTGACAGAGCTGGTTTTTTGAAAAAAAAAAAAAATCCTGCCGGCTCGCTCACTTGCAGAAAAGCCTGTGCAACTAATTAACCCGGGCAGGCCTCCGTGGTGTTTGGAAACAAGCTTGGAATTAATATTGCCCTTCTCAGCTGCTGGAGCCAGCCTCTAAATCTTTATTGGGAAGCGGTAAGAGGGAGACACAGAGAGTCGGAGAGACAGCAAAAGGACAAGATGGAAGAAAATAGAAAGACAGGGGAAAATGAATACAGCTCTCTACCTGTCTCCATTCCCACATATGCCAGCTTAGCGAGAGTCTGGATTCTAGACAGACTGACAGACAGACAGACAGACTTTCTCTATATGAGCGAGAGAGCCTTTGTCTTGCTCAGAGAACATTTTGATTCCTGCACCACTGAAGTCAGGGCATCAGAGACTCCGGGGACAGGAAGGGCCATAGAAGGGGTCATCTAATTCAGTGGTTTTCAAATTATTTTTAGCAGCAAAGCGTTTTCTTGAAATGAAATTGCACAGAGAAACATCGTGTCTAAAACAGATAAAAGCTGAGTTGTGCCACTTGGAGCTTATTGCTCCTTGGGGCCCCTCTGTCTCCCTCCACAGGGTTGTCAGGCCAGGAAGGGCACAGCTGGGAGACTTGCCTAGCTGCCTGTGTCTCTCTCTGCACTGTCCCCGGATTCAGAATGAGTCTAGAGTCACTTAGAGTGGGTGTTGAGGACAAAATGTGTCACCTGGCCCTAGAGGTGGGTTTCAGCACCGAACATATATTTGTTTGCTTTTTAACCTTTTAGGTTCTTGAACTCCGACAATCTTACCCCCAGGGTCCCTTGGTGCAGCTTGGGAGCTGGCTTGCTGGTTTTCAGGTAAAGTTTTCTCACTGGGTGAGCTTTATCAATTGACTACCTGACTCAGACTTTGCCTCAAGACCCCATTGCTGGGGAGGGGGGTGTTGAATGACCCTTTCTCAGGGGTCATCCAAGGCCATTGGAAAACAAAGATATTTGCATTATGATTTAAAATGGTTTTGGAGTTAGCAATGAAAATAATTTTATGGTCAGGGGTCACCACAACATGAAGAACTGTATTAAAGGTCAAAGCATTAGGAAGGTTGAGAACCACTCAAGACTGTTTTGGAGGTTCAGGAGAGGGGTCCCAGGGTATGGGAAGGACCTCCTTCTCTTTGAGAGTGTGGACACTAGCTGGGGGTAGGGACTTCCCTGGATAGACCCTGTAAGGACCCCAATGGAAGGGTGGGGATGTTAAGTTGCATACATTTGATTTTTCATGTGGAGGAAGAGAAGGTTGTGAGCACATCTGGAGACTGTCCACTGAGTGGTGCTGTGGAGATTGGATGATCGTCTCTGGGGAGGTGGTCACTTGCCTCTGAAGTTCCTGACCTTGGCAGTAAGAGCAGAGGCCTGAGGCTGGCGGAAGGCGTTGTGTGGAGTCAGCATGGGTAAGGCACAGTAGAAAGAGCAGTCTCAGACCCTTGTGGAGGGCAGGCGGCGCTGTCCTAGACTTTGGGTTTGGGGACTCATTGTTTCCCATTAACCCCGAGTGTCCTTGGCACAGGTCTAGACAACAAGGGGGCACAGCAAGGAGGAGAAAACACAAATCAAGAAGTAACACTTTTTTTTTGAAGGAGAAATTATAAATTGCAATTTAATCACATAATCACTTTGACACTCTCAAGCAAGCTAATTTCTTCCCTTGCCTCATTTCATCCACTCGGTGAGATGAATCTTAATGAATAATGTCCTATGAATATTTAATTTTTGATCAATTTGAATTTTCTCTGGCATACCTGCTGGAGATATAAATCAGTTCCTCTTCTATTCAGCAGAGAGAATTTGGACAGCAGCCTGGGTGGATCTCTGCCCAGGGCCACAGAAACGACCAGTGGCGGCTCTGAGGTTCTCATGAGCGCATCTCACTCTGTGACCTGGACTCTCTAGATAGGGTCTGTAAGCTGCATTTTCTAATCCCAGTCTGCCAGCAGAGGCCTGAAGCCAGTGGCTGGCTATGAGAGATGTCTGCAATACCTTTCCACAGGTACCTTCTCTGGGGCTACCCTTTTCCTCTAAAGACTTAAAGAAGACATCTTCTGACCCTAAGGTTCTCCTTCCTGGGCCCTGGGACAAATGTTATCACAAAGGCAAGTATATAGAGGGACAATAGAAAGAAAAAAGCCATTCTCAGCTTCTTTTGGGGGATAGTATTTGATAGGTATGTATGTAGTGCATGACAATTTGCAAAGTGACTTCTCATGTAATTTCTTAGCATGACTTAAAATGTACCTCCTTTTCACTTCTCTTTCCTTAGGAAATGTTTCTGGAAAGAAACCTTTCTTTTTTTTTTTTCTTTTCTTTTTTTTTAGGAGCTGGGGACCGAACCCAGGGCCTTGCGCTTGCTAGGCAAGCACTCTACCACTGAGCTAAATCCCCAACCCCCGAAAGAAACCTTTCTTATTCTGTGTTTAAAGACTGGAGGTCACAGTCTGGAAAAATTGCTAAGTTCAAAGCCAGAAGAGTGGGTCCAAACTGAGCTGTCCAAAAAGGGAAAACTGAGCATTTGGGATTGAGTTCTGAAGGAAGAGAGGGAGGTGCAGTTAACAGGCAAGATGCTGGTGCTCCCCAGAGAGGGTTGATGGCGACGAGGCCATTTCTGAGAAAACGCCTTACGTGTTCCAAGGGGACAGAACGAGTGTGTTTTGGATGAATATCCACATTGTGTTCATTTGTGCTCTCCTCTCAGTAAGCAAAGGGGTGTTAGTGTTTCAGAGAGGTCAGGAAGCACCTCAAAAGGGAAACTATTGTTTATTTTAAATCTCCAAGATAACTCCTTGTTGGGCAATGGTCTTGAAAGTAGGGTGTTGTGTAGATAGAGATTTCTAAGTTCATTGATCTCGTAGTGGGAGAAGGCAGTTTCTGTATAGACCAAGATACAGGTGCTGGAGATGTCACTGGGAGAGCCCCTTCCAGGCATGCCCAAATCCCCAGATTCTCCCCAGCACCACACAGACTGGAAGAGAAGCAGAAAAGGGACAAAAGAGTCAAAGACCCTTACTCTTGCTTTCTACCACTTACAGAGTGTCATAAGTTTGAACCACAGGACTCTGCAGAAACATCCAGGTAGCTATGAAGGAACCGAAGAACGTGGGAACTGATGCTTCGAGACACATATTCTCCTTAACGTGGCTCGATGGGGAGTCGGATGAGTTCTTGTTGTCCATGGCCTAGCAAGTTTGTGCAGTTGCACTTGGAAGTCTTCTGTGCCTTGCCGAGGTATCAGCACATCCACAGAGGCCTGGGGTGACAATGTAGAGCTCACAGGTCAGGAGACTTTGTGACTGGAGCAACAGGGCTGGAATTGCAGCCTTTAGCTGTGGATGCTGCTGTGCTATCTTGAAAAGTCAGTGTTACCTGTGGGAAAGTCTAGGGACCAGGCTGGATGAATAATCCAGAATAGAATATAGAAGTCCAGAGTATAGGGCATAGAATAATCAACAGGGCTCAGAGCTTAATTCTTCCCTGCAGACATCGCCAGGTTAAGGAAGCTCCCCATTATCAGTCACCATTAAGGAAGAGTCCGAGTGATGGTGAAGGGCCCAGGATAGAATTTGGAAGTCTAAACAGTGCACACAGACAGAACCGTCGAGAAGTTGTGCATGCCCATGTTAGTGACTTCAAGGTTTTAAGTTCATGTCTTAAGCTAGGTGTGGTGACTCCTCCCTAGGATTTCAGCACTCATGAGGCTGAGACGAGAGGATTGCTTCATGTCTGAGGCTAGCCTGGGCTACATACTGAGTTGTAGACTAGCCTGGGATGCAAGAGGTTTTTTCTCAAATATAACATACAAACAATCCATTTTTCTCATAACTCAAGTTTCTCGGTGCTGATTTTGAGATGCGGATTTGTTAAAATGTTTCTGTGGTACAATATCAGGGGATCAAGGATAAAGAAAAAACAAACAAACAAAACAAAATAAAACAAAACAACAACAACAACAAAGTAAGGCAGGGCAGGAGAGAAAGGAGCCACAGCCTCCTGAGAATACTCACTGAGCTGTCCAGCCACGTGGCACTTCTTCCAGATAGGCCCTGAGAAAACATCATACTTCAATCTCTCCCCCATCTCTCCCTCTCTTTTTCTCTTTTCTTGTCTTTTAATGATCAATATTTACCCAGGGTGAGTTAACCTGACTGAACCATGTACTCACGTGGTCCCTTTAGGAAGACCAAAGGTGTTGGGGACCTCAGGTCTCTGTCATGGCTCCTGTGACAGCTCACAAGTGCTTTCAGACTCTGCTTTCCAAGAAGTGGTGTTCAGTGCCCCACACCTGAGTAGACAGGCCTCAGTGACTTCCAACAGTAAAGTGACAGCGACAGTCTGTAATTTCAGAAATTAGGTCACAGAGGACACTGCGTTCACCTTCCTTTCTATCCTTACATTGCCTGCTCTGGAAGAAGCCAGCTTCTGTGTTGTGAGGAAGTAACCAATGGTCAGGTCCACATGTCGAGGAGCAAAGTTCCCGGGAACCGCTGAGTCAGCCACCATGGAGTGGGTTGTCTTCCCATCGGGTCTCAGGTGACTTGTAATTCCTGTCAATGTTTGCACAGTTGTCTCCAGAGAGAACCCTGCATCAGAGAACCCAGCTTTGCTGCCCCCAGATTCTTGTCTTTCATATTACTTAGAAACCTGAAAGCACAGAAGACAAAGAGAGGGCCTTGGAAGTCACCAGAGAGAACAGATTGCGCACACAGCAATGAGAATTCTAGCACCAGCTCCTTTTTCAACAGAGACAGTGGAAGTCAAGGAAACTATGGATTGGCAGCTTCATACCCCGGTGTAAAAGGACGATCAAGTCAAACTCTGACTCCCCCGCCCCCAGGGTGCCGGTAAAATAAGACAACGAAAAATGTTTTAAAATATTAAACAACTGGCTACTAAGAACTACCAAAGGAATTTATTAAGATGCACACCAGGAAGGAAGAAAATATTCCCAGGAGATTTAAAATTACAAAATAAACAACGAAGAGAGCAAATGACAGGTATATAAATACTGGTTATCTAAAATGATGGTAAGCGAATTTGTTGTTAAATCAAAAATCACTTTTAAATGCTTTTATCTTGTGTGTGTGTGTGTGTGTGTGTGTGTGTGTGTGTGTGTGTGTGTGTGTGTGTGAGAATTCCATGGCACATCTGTGGAGGCCAGAGGACAACTTAATGGAGTTGTTTCTTCTCCTCTACCTGTATCTGGGTTCTGGAGATTGAACGCTGGTCGCTGGCTGTGTGGGGTAAGTGTCTCTACCTGCTGAGCTGTGTGATTGACCCTAAATTCAATGTAGTTTTCTTAACAAACAAACAACCCCGTGGGAACTCTATAGCTATTCCACTGTACCCAGTGCTGGCTCAAGCCCACAGAGCCTTCACTGGAAAGGCTCTCCACAGATGAAAATCAACCCTGGGTTAGCCGAACCAGGAAAGATGGGAGAGAGAGAGGGTCAGCACACCCTCTGATCTGAGGAGCATGCCTTCCTTGGCCCTCGGTGCTTAAGCTTCTGATTATAAACTGTGTTGACAAAATGAAGGCCTATTTAATCAGTCCGGCCTGTAGAAAGTACTCACCGAACATCTGCTGGCTTTTGAATAAACTCTGGTTGATATTTTTGTTACCTAATATGGAGAGAGAAACATCCCTGTGCCTGCGCCAGGCCTCTTTTACTGCATGAAGTGAGTTGGAGCCAGGGCAGGAGAAGGGACACATTGACCTTCCAAGGTCCCTTCCTGCTGGAAAGACAAGGGCTTCTCAGCAGGCAGTGCTGTTGAGAGCAGGCCCTGCTCAGGCTCCCTCTGAGGTGCATTGGCTTTCTTTCCTCCAAGTGATTAGCACGGAGATTGGCAGGCAGCAGTGCCAATGGATGTTTAATGTTCTGGAAACCCCCAGCCTCTTCCCTTCTTTTCCAAGGTTTTCCCTGGTGAGCCAGGAAAAGGTCTTGCAGCTTAACAGGCAGACAGGAATGGGGCCTAAGAGGGTTGCCACCGTCAGAGACAAAACTTAACACAGTGACACCAAGCCCAGGCGGGGCTGCATTTGTAATGGAGAAGTGACAGGTTAGGAGAGGGTGCTGGGACACTGCCATGACCCTGAGGTTTGATCAGCTTCTTAGCCTCCAGGTATAGGGAATGAAGTCAAATGGCCCTGCAACTGTAAGCTGGTGTCTAGCACTGTGTGTTGCTGAGCCTATCAAGCAGAGACTTGCTGTACTGGGAGAGCTGACAAGCTACTTTAACTCCCTAACTCAGTTCTCTACTGGCTGAATGATGTCTGGGAGCTTCTCTATCCCTCCGAGCCTCTGCTCTCTTTCCCTCAGTAGGAGGCACTCATAACTATCTTCCCTGCAGAGCTGAACTATATGGTATATATGTACAACTGTCTAGTACCATTACCGTGGAAGATTAAATGGTGGAGACTATGTGAGCTAGGTTTTCTGGCCTCAAGCCTGATTTTGACAACTTAAAGACATTTATTTTTTATGTATGAGTATATGTGTGTCTGTGTGAGTGTATGTCACATTTGTGTAGGGACCCAAAGAAGAGAGAAGAGGCCATTGGATCCTGTAGAATTTGAGCTATAGTCCTCTGTGAGCGCAGAGATGCAAACTTGGGTCTTCTGGAAGAGCAGCAAGTGCTCTTAACGGTTGGGCCATTTTTGTAGCCTCTTTCCCTCTCCCTTTTTGATGATACAGGGTCTTTTGTAGCCTAGGGTGACCTCCTTTGTAGACAAGGATGAGCCTGAACTTCTGGTCCTTCTGAATCCAGCTTTCAAGTGTTGAGGTTACAGGTGTGAACCACTGTACATGTTATATGGTTTTGGGAATCAGACACAGAGTGTCCTGCATGGTCTCAACCAATCATGATGTATCCCCAGCCTCCATGACTTCAGCTTTGTAGCTGTGAGTATGTGGGCAATTAAATGATTAAACTAGTCTTTCTGAATGAGTTTCCTTACACTTAAGGGGTGAGGGTAACAATGACAGTACTTAGCATCATGATGCTTAAGCTAGTGTGACTATTCATGCAATCCTTAAAATGACCCTCAGACATTGTATGTGTTATACAAACTGTTCAAATAAGTGGGGGTGCCAAATGTACCCACATCTCTTTTTCCCTTCTTCTCTTCAGTTTTGCTCCTGTGTTCTTTGATGATTTGATGCTTAGCTTCTTGACTTGTAATCGGTTCTTCTTGGGGTCACCTTCCTTATGGGGGCTCCAACTTCTAGCCTACTATGTCTTTCTCTTAGGGACTAGAGCCTGCTTGCAGAAGCCATGCCTAGGTTGATCTGGTTTAGGTGGATGTTTCTAGAACTGAACCGACTTCTTTCTGACACTAATCACTGCTGGTGACTTGTGCTGCCTCAGCCACACTCCTCGAGGGTCCATTGCTGACTCTATAGCTCAGGGCTCCCCTGGTCGTCTTCTGTTATTCTCTAGCCACGGTCCCTGCTAAGGTCCCAGGGAGACACTGAGGTTAGGACCGTGATCCGTCTTAAAAGATGAGACTTCAGACCTCATCTTGGGTGGGCCAAACGGGCCGAAGACTCAAAGTGTTAAGTCCAACATTCATTCCATCCAGAGTGTTCTACTGCCAAGTATAATTTTTTTCTCCTGTGTAACAACTTTTTCTGGAAACATTTTTATTTTGTTTTTGGCAAAAGTCTCTTGTGTGTGTGCATGTGTGTGTGTGTGTGTGTTGAGGAGGGTAGGGGTTCAAATGCTGTGGTGCTTCTGTGTCGCCCAGGGACAACTTTGTGGAGGTGGTTCTCTCCTTCCAACATTATGTGAGTTCCAGGAATTGAACTCATGTCAGGCAAGAGCCTTAGCCATCAAATTATTTCACCAGTCCTGGTATGCTTGCTTTTGCAGGCAGATTGAGATCATCTTATTGTTACGTAGCTCTGATAAGCACCAGTGGTTTGCTGAGTTCTTACTGAGAGCTGCGTGGCTGCACATATACCACCTCTAATTTTTAGAGCAGCTCTATGTTTCTTACACCATTTAAAATTTATGAAAGACACACAATATCAAGTATACTGTCTTAGTCGTTTTCTTTAGGCACTGGGTATTGAACCCATATGCTCCACATGTCCCTGGCCACATTGTAACCATTGTCCAGTGTGCAGTGCACTGATAGGAAGTACAATTATACTGTTGGGAAAACTCACCCAACTCTAGAATTCTTTGCATGTTACAGAACACCCACCTGTCTTATCTTATTTTACACAACGTAACTAAGTTTACCCTTGGGTGCACACAGCAGCCTTCCCTTCCTTTTTAAGGCTGAATCTTACTCCACTGCCTGTATTTACCATGTTGTGTTTGTACAATTGCCTGTGCGTAGACACCTAAGCTGTGTCTCTAGTTAGGTTACTCTGAACAGCACTGCTGTGGATATGGTTATACAAATCACTGAGACCTTGCTTTCTATGATAAGATAAACTTTATTACTGTTTCACAGATGTAGACCATCAGAGAAGATAGGTGATTTGCTGACGGCTGTGGTTAGTAAGTCCAAAGTCAGTGTCAGGCCACCTGCACCAACCACAAGACTGGGACTTGCCTCCCCGTGTCTTTGTCTGTTAGAGACTGCAAGACTGTCTTTCTCAGCTTCATTTGCCTTTAACACATTTGAAGAAAGACGTCATGATATCTTTAAGGCTTGTTTGTTTTTTCTTTCTTTGTTTAGGCTAAATATTCTCAACTGTTTGTTAAATTATACGATGCTGTTCTGTTCCCGGGTATCTCAATACCCCAGCCTACCTTTCCAGAGTGCATTTATTGCTTAATGTCTCTCTGATGCACTGTGTTCTCCATCACAAACTACTGTTGGGGATGTTATGAATCTGCCTTGGCAGTATACTCTCCTGGTTTAAGAGCACAAACTTGCTGATATGGAAATGGGGGACTGTAATCCCAGTACCCAGGAGGCTGAGTCATATCGAGATGTTGTTTCTAATAAACCATGAAAACAAACCAAAATAACCTACTCACTCGACTAACTACACAATGACAAACCCTAGCAAGCAAAGGACAGGCCTGTAAGTTAGGCCAAACTAGGTTCAAATGCTAGCTCTGCCCAAGCTTTTAACCATGCGATTGTAGCAGATTGCATATTCTAAAGATGGGTACCACAATATGTCGCATTCAGTATGCTCTTCTTGCAGTGTGATAATGTTCCCTTTACCATTTGGTGGAGTCTATATTCTTTCTCCTGAAGCCTAGGCAGACCTTTGAGACAAGCTAAGTGTGACTTCTGAGGGTAAGTCATAAGAATACTTGCACTTCGTTGTGTTTCCATTGTCGCTGACTTGGATCCTTTGACTTATGTTTTTTGTATGTCTGGAAAGTCCAATACTATGGTGCTGCCACATGGTGGAGAAGTAGCAAGCAAGCCAACCATTAAAGGGCAGAAGTGGCTAAGTGGGCTGGTCTTCCTTTATAACCCACACTCATAAAAGCTTATTATAAAAAACAGGACACAGTGGAGGCATGCCTATAATCCCAGCACTGAGTGACCTAAAGGAAGAGGACTGAAGGCTCAGTGCCAGCCTGGGCTATATAGTGAGTTCTAGGCTAGCCCAGAATGCGTAGTCAGGCCCTGTCTAATAGGAAAAAAAAGACAGTCGTCAAGGTAACTCTATGCATTGTAAGGAAACCAACCCCTGAGGTGCTTGAATCCAGACCTTAACTGCAAACCATTTAACTGCAAAAGCATGAATAGTCTCAGGTAAGACTCACTCAAATGAGCCTGGTCCACCTCTGAATGGAAAGAGTTGTCTTTATCTTCTGAGTTTGGGAGTGATTCAGAACGCAGCGAAGGTGATTGGATGGTTATTTTAGGCTTTATTAGAGCTCTTCGAGTTTCAGATTCCTTATCTGTAAAATAAGGCTCATGAAATCTACCTCACAGGGTTACCATGGGCTTAAAAGACAACGCACAGGGCTAGAGATGTGGCTTAGTTGCTAGAGCATCTGTCTAGCGTGCACAAAGCCCTAGGTTCAGTCTATAGCATCACATAAATCAAGCCTGGAGCTCATGTCTGCAATCCCAGCATTCAGGAAATAGAGGCAGGATGATTGGAAATTCACAGTCATCATCTGCTACCCAGTGAGTTTGAGACCAGCCTAGAACACATGAGACCCCGTCTTAAAAAACCCAAAAACTGAATCTATATCTATCTATCTATCTATCTATCTATCTATCTATCTATCTATCTATCTATATCACTCTACCTGTGCTTGTCATAACATAATTCTGCAATAAATATGATTAATAATGTCCTAAGCGATAAGGTAATGGACTGTAGGTTGAGATATTAAAATGAAGCAAAGACAGAAGAATGGGAGACTGAGCTGGCACTGGGAGCATCTCTAAGAATTAGAAGAGGGCCACTCTCCAAGTTCCAAATGTCCAGTGGGTTATAACAAGCCTCAGCCAGCATCCAGTTTGAGACGATCAATGCAGAGTGGGAAACCCTTTACTTCTTATCCTGCAGTGGTATGTGTGAATGACGTGTATTAAGACTGGTGTCGGGAAGGCAAAGCTTGGGGTAGACTGGAGTTGACAGCTGGGACAGTATAGGCAGGACACAGCAACCTTTGGCTGTTAAATTAAAGTTTTGGGGAACAGGCTGCTGGGCTAATCACAGCAACCTCTGAAGGGGAGAGGAGTCTGTACAAGCATTCCAGCAATTTCAGGTCACTGCTGGAAGTGACAAAGGGAGTCAGGGAGAATGTAAACTCTCATGCACTGTGGCTTTGTGTACCTACAGCAGGGGGAAATGGTTTTAGGCTTTTAAAGGACAAGCCTGCTAAAGAAATGTCTAGATAATTCAGGCAGTGGTTAACTCTTGAATCTTAAAAAGCAAAACTAACAACGCATCAAAGTGACTCAGGCATGAAATCCCAACACTGAGGCAGGAGTATTGTTAGAGGCTAGCTTGGGCTACATAGTGAGTTCTAGGTCAGTCCAGGAGGTAGTGTGAAATTCCATTTCAAAAAAACCCAAAACAGGGATGGAGAGATGGCTCAGTAGTTGAGAGCACTTGCTGCTTTTCCAGGGGACTGGAAGAGATCAGTTCCTAATAGCCACAACAGATTGTTCACAATTTCCTGTACCTTCAGCTCTAAAGGATCCAACACACTCTTCTAGCCTCCATGGGTACCCACATACATATAGTGCACACACACACACACACACATGAACACACATGCACACACACATGTACACAAATAAAAATGGATCTTAAAAAAATCCCAAACCTCAAAACCAACAAAATTCCGCACAAAACTAACCATCTTTCCCCCAAAAAACTTAGCCACAAATTGCATAACTTCTTCATATGCTCATAGTAGAAAAATAATACAGCATAACCAGAAAAAAGGGCAAAATAAAACCTCCCACATTTTTATAGGCCATATGTGTAATCTCTGTGAACTTTTTAGTATAGACACATAAACAACACAGCCTTTTGAGTTCTAAAAGACATAAGGCTTGGTCACCTTTCTATCCCTTGGTGATTTGCCATGGATGTCCTTCCAGGTTATGAAACATGCACCCGTACTTCTGAACTTTTGAGGCTGGGGATGTTTAACAGTCAGTATGCAGGAGTCCTGTGAAACAGCAGGGATGCTCGATCACACTTAGAGCATCAATTTTACGCAGTGCTAAGTTGCTTAAAATACTATCGTTATGTTCAAACAAAGCTAGATATAATACAAAGCAGAGTACAAAATATTCATGAATTGTCAGAAGATTTGAGGCATCTAAGATATGAAGTTTGCCTCCGTTTTCTGGCACCATCATTTAAAAGATGTTTGTTAGCGTGTATTAGTTGTGCATAGTAAACAGCCTTCATTGTTACTGTTTCATACACAAACGCCATGCATTTATATCATACTCCATTTCCTTCTCTTATCCTCCCCCTACGCCAGCTAATTCCCTTTCTCTTCTTAACCATTCCCCTTCCTTTTTTAATGTCTTTATTTCCCCCTCTGTTACCAAATGAGTTTCATCAGGGTTTGAGTAAAGACTCATGAGCCCCTTAAGAGTGACTACACCATTGAAGAAAATGTCTCTGCTTTCCCATTGACCACTAACTGCATATAAATCTTTGGGGAATATGAGCCCTCCTTTTGCTAACATTATTTTGAATGGCAGGTAGCTATTAGCTTCTGGGGTGCAGTTGAGTGGGCTGATGGGAGCTGGGAGAGAGAGAAGTGACGATTTAGGAGCAATATCATATTTCACAGATGTTCCTCGAGGCAGAGTCCCTTGCCCAACAGACAGGAGATACAGAGTTCTGTGGGCATCTCTAAGTCAAGGCTTGGCCTTTGAGCCTAGTGTTGGGGAAGGAGCTTAACTTCTGGGGCGACGTGGAGTCAGGGAACTGTGGCTGTTCTTTGACAGCATACTCAGCAAATCTAGAAGAACTGTGCAAAGAGGGAATTTAGTCTGTCCCAGTGCTGCCATTAGCAAACTATCACCATAGGCAGTTTACTTCATGTCCTCTGCCTAGTGTTGTCATCTATAAACTGGTGATAAAAGTAGCATTTCCCTGGGTTTCTGAGGGCACTGAATACATAAAGCACGGTACTTAAAGTAGCACTTGGGACACAGTAAGCGCTCACTATACGTGAATTATCATTACACAATCTACCATTGCGTGAGCTTCTCGTTCCATTCTCCTTTCAAACTGAGCTCGTGGCTAATTGAAACTCCCGAGTCTCTTTCCTTGGTATCGTTATCAAGCTCATATTTAGTCTCCGCACTGTTATTGGTTTTTAATTGCGTGGCTTATTAATGCCCTTTGTCTTAATTCTGATCTATCAGTTGAGTGCATGGTGGTTATCCAATAATTAAGTCCTCTGTTTTGGAGTCAGTTGGGTTTTGGGTTCTAATGCCATGTATAATTTTACTGTCTCCATTTTGCGGATGACAAGGTTCTTTGTGCCAGACGTTGGGCCAAGTGCTTTGTGTGGAGCATCTCAGTGAATCCTCAGGACAATCCGAAGCGGCAGGATGGAGTTTACGTACATACAGGTGGGAACAGCAGTTCAGAATGGCTCAGCCCATCGTGCAAGCATCTGCTTCCCTTCCAGCCTTCTGCCTTGGGTCTTTACGTTTTGCCTAATGGTTGCTGGGCCTAATCAACAGAAATACAGGACATTCAGTTAAAAGAGGATTTCAGATAAGCAATAAACAAAAGCTCAGCCAGCTACTGAAGTGGCGCAGAGTTTCTCCCACACCTCACAATCCTTACACTGAATGCTATAGTTCTGTCAGCTGTTGAAATCAGTGCTTCATAGCGCACAGCCAAGGGCAGAGACACAGGAGAAACCACTCACTGTAGAAGGAAGGTCTGTGTCTCTCACACCAATCCCAGATCAATACCCTGCGTACAGGCTCAGTCAGTGCTGTCGTTGGATTTGATGCTGTTGATGGAAACTGACGTCTATAGCTTCTTAGGTCATAAGCAAACCTCCTTGTTTCACATCTGTGAGACAGGGTCCCTTCCTTGCCTGCCTTGGCTGCAGTCTGGATGCTTCTAGGGTCGCATATACCGAATCCATTTCAGAAAACACTCCTTTTCAGGCAGAGTGTGAGAAGCTCTATAAAGCATCCCTGGAGTCATCGGCATCTGCCTGTATTTACTCTTGTTGTTGATTAAAATAGACAGCTGGAACACCAGGAACCCAGACTGTAGGCACAGGACTGCCAACAGTCTGACTGTGGGGAAAGAATCGATGGCAGCAGAAGAACCAAGAGAAACCTAGGTCTTCCCCCCAACCCCAGCCTCATAGACCCTAGACTTAGCAGAAGGGTGTCAGAACAAAGAAGGGGGGTAGCTTGTCCTTTATTTTTCCCTTTCCCAATTGTCCCCTTCTGCTTTCACATGCTCTCTTCCTGCCTCACCCCTCTCTTCCTCCATCCTTCTCTCCCTCCCTCTCTCCCTCTCCCTTCTGCCCTGTTTTGGGAGGAGAGAACCAGCTGAATGTATGGTAGCACGGAGGTGGCTGCCTGTGCCAGGGGTCTGTGGATAGCAGAGGCATTAACCAGGTTTCCCATATATGATGAGAAAATAGTGGTGGTCACCCCAATTAACTTTTTGATTCTTCACTGGATGAGAAGGGGGGAGTTGGGAAGGGTACTCATGAACCCTGCCCGTGTTATGATGGCTCCACTAGCACTGGTGACTACAAAACTCCTCAATTCCCATCTTTATGCTACCCAGCGGCAGACGGATGCAGAATAGCTTATCGACTTCTTCAGGAGCAGACACTCTTAGAGGAGTGACACTATGCTCTGCTGATCTTCACGTACTGTTCAGAATTCTGTAAAGCCTTCCATTGCACATGGTCTTGGCACTCAGGTACCTTTTCCTTCCAGCCTTCTCTGCTGCCCCATGGCCCAGTGCACCCTTCATTAATGCCTTTTGAATATGTCACACATGCTTCCACCCCTGGGTCTTCTCTCTCTCTCCCCCACCTGCATAGAGCTACATATATACACTTCGAAAAATGGAATAAGTTATGCCCCTGGCAACTTCTTGATTTTGCTTTGTTTCTATTTGATCATTACTGAATATACCCAAAATTAGAAGATAGGGTACCAATCTGGTCTGGAGGGATTTTGTATGTATGCAGAATAAGACAAGCTGTGACTTTTGAATGAACTAGGGAGAATATTCTGTTTACCACTTAATGCTTATTAGTTGGGTGTACATATGATTAGAGTCAGGCGTGTTGTGGGGAAAGACATACTTAAAAGAAAAAAGTTTGCGTAACACAAGTCTGTCAATCAAAACAGACTCACCCAAGCTATATCCCTAGCAGCCAGCTCCCCTTTCTCTTGGACCCCACAAAAGGAAACCCCAAACAGTAACCAAGACCCAAAAGTACACTTTGGGGATTTGTTACCAAAGTTTAGCTTATACTAATTACTCTCTGGCCGTATCTACTCAACATAATATACAAGGAGTCCTCAAGTCCTCAATAAATGTTTTGTTGAGCTCCCTGGTGAGGGAGAACTTTTCCCCTTACAAACAGAGCAGAATTGCATTAAATAACTGAGGAGAACCAGCTGTTTTTCTCATTTGCCTGGCTAATGTGCATGTCTTTTCTGTGCCTTTCCTAACTCCTTAAGGCCATCAGACTTACTATGCATGGAGTCTCTCTGTCTCTCTGCCTCTCTGTCTCTCTGTCTCTCTCTCTCACACACACATACACACGCACAGAGTGAGAGAGAGAGAGAGAGAGAGAGAGAGAGAGAGAGAGAGAGAGAGAGAGAGAGAGAAAACAAACATGTAAAGCAGTATCCTTCAACGGTGCAAGCAAAAAGAGAAAAAAAAGTTAGTAGACACCCCTGCAGCTGCACTGGTCTTCAATACCGATTAGTTATATTACCCTTAAGAAATGTGGGAGACCGAGGGTCCTGGAGGGGATAGGAACCACGCAGGAAGACCAACGGAGTCAACTAACCTGGTCCTTTGGGACTCAGAGACTGAACCACCAACCAAAGAGCATACACGGGCTGGACCTAGACATTCTCCCCGCTGCCCCTGCACGCGCCTATGTAGCAGACGTGCAGCTCAGTGTCCATGTGGGTCCCCCAACAACTGAAGCAGAGGCTGTCTCTACAGCTGTTGCCTGTCTGTGGACCCTGTTTCCCTAACAGGGCTGCCTTGTCTGGCCTGAGGGGGAGAGGATGCACCTACCTGCAGAGACTTGATATGCCAGGGTGGGGTGATTTTGGGGGAGGAATCCACCATCTCAGAGGAGAAGGGGAGGGGATGGGACTGTGTGAAGGGGGACTAGGAGGAGGGAGCAGTGATTAGGATATAAGGTGAATAAATAAATTAATGAGATCAATGAAAAAAAAAACCAGAAGTATGGGGTAGATGCCACAGCGTATTAGGAAGCACCCGAAGAAGATCCCTGTGCTGTCTCTTCGGATGAAGCTTGTCTTAGCAGGTGTAAAACAGACCTTCCTGCCTCAACCATTTTCACTATCTGGTGATCTTTTTACTCATTTTATTATTATTATTTTTGGCATCTATCTCAGACCAAAACAGTTTCCAGGCTCCTTGGTGTTTTATTTTATCTTATTTGTTATTTTATTTAGTTACATTTCCAATGTTGTCCTCTTTCCCAGTTTGTTCCTTGGTGCTGAATGACCCTTGGAATTTCTATAGATTGGAGTCTAGTTACACACTCCTTAATCTGGTTTTAGTTAAGAGCAATTAGGAAGCTTTCCAGGTTCCTCCATTTGTAGTCTTCATCTCCCCTAAAATGGACCTTGAGCTTAATTTTATTGCTCCCACTACATTTTGTCACGGACAAAATTCCTTCCTTTGGATTGCAACTAACAGTGTATTGTTTTTTGAAGGTATTTTTACTCTAAAGTTAAGAAAACAAACTTAAGAGCAGAGTTCTGTAACACATAGATTTCCTGGTGGGCACAGCTTGCGTTCTCCCAATTCACTCATGGGCCAATTTATACGATTTTAATGGGTTTCAGTGAGGCCCTTCATCAGGAAGATGAAGACAGTATTGACTTTGGTCTCACAGACTCCAAATATGTATATTCCCCAAAGTATTGTGCATATGAATAATTGATCAGGACAGCCCTAGGTGCACTGGCTACTGACACTGTGTTTGGTTGCCTTTGCCCACTCTTACTAGATGGCAAGACCCTGTTGCTGAAGGCATACACACCTTGGCTACAGGACATAGAGAAATTAGACAGGAACTGACATGGAAACTGTCTCCCTGTTCATTTGTTTTCATAGCGCCAGAAAATGCTATACAGGCTGCTGGGGTAGGGGGAAGCCACCAGTGGTGTTACCCAGCAGTAAATCCTGTGTGCTAAAACTGACCTGTCAGGCAAGATGTGCCCAATGCAATACAATAGAGGTATGGCGGTAATTGGGACAACCAACCACTTTCTGATTGGATTAGAGGTCTGCTCCACAGGAAAGAACTCTTTCTTGGCAATGTGAACCTGGGCAAAAGCTGATGTCCCCGGAGGTCATAGGCCTGAAGTGGGGAACCTCTAACTGTTGTTTTGGTAAATGGACGTGTTGTCAAACTACCTTCTCAGTACTTACATTCATAACCATAGATCTGTGGTGCTCTCAGCTTCTGCAGTGGGCTGAAGTTAATTCAGAGACTCAAAAAACCAAAGGGCTGAGAAAAAGTGATTCCTGAGTGCTCAGCCCGATGTGGGACAGCTACATCAACCCCCTATAAGGCTTAAGGAACACCATGAAAGAAGGAGCGGACATACTCTAAGAAGCAGAGGATGGGAAGGAACGAGTGATAGTACAGGGATACTGTAGAGGAGCTTCTGATGATTAAGGAAGGGGAGGTAGGTCTGCTCCAGAATCAGGAGATTCCTCATCCTTTAGGTTGGGGTGCTGTACTGAGGTCCTCATGGGTCATAATCTCCTCTATGGCCTTTGGAGTATAGAACCCAGGGTAAGTTCTAATCCTGCTGTTGCCTACTGAGTGAACTTCCCTAGCATCTGCTTCCCTTGACTGTGTAATGAAAACTGGCGGTGATAATTTGTGGATACTCCGATGCTGTATTGCACAAGCGATGGCTAATGCTACCACAGCCGTGGTCTTCCAGCCTCTCAGACTGGCAGCATGATCCCTGGCACTCTTTCCCGTTGATGATATTCTTCAGCGTCTTCATCTTCCCAGGGTTCCAGACGAGTCAGGGGGTAGGCATGGGCTCTTGTGGCTTTCTAGGATCATTCCCTGTCTCCTGTCAGGGACTTGCCCATTCTTTTTCATGTCTATGTCTGGGCAAATGCTCCTTTCTGGCCCACCATGTCTCCTTCATCTCCCATGCCTAGCTATTTTTGACTCACAGCTCAGGGCAGGCATGACCTGCTCTTTGTAACTTTCTCTGACTCTCTGAGAAAATCGGTTTCCTGCTCACGTGTGTTCTCAAAGCATTCTGCAGAGACCTGCTGATGTCTAATCAAGCCAAGTTCTAGCAGTTTATGTTTCTGTCATCAGACTGTGAACTCTTAGAAATAGAGGACCATGTTTTCTCCCCAGAGCTAGAAATGCAGTAGCCCATGAGCATCTTTTTTTTCCCACAGTTGAGCCCCAGGGAAGGCCTTGGTACCCCCTTCTGTAGTACAACAGTTAGAGTCAACAGGGAGGCAATGGGGCTGTAGATGTTATACAGTAATGGTTCTTTCCTGCTTTTGAATGCTTGGCAGGGAACAAAAGAGATGGAATAGACAGAACCAGTCTATGCTTAAGACTCCATAAGTTGCTCAACAGCTTGTACCTATGGAAGGAAGAAGTCCTTCATGAGAGAAGGCAAGGAAGGAAGTACAATGGAAGGCCATGTATTGACTGGTATATGGGGCACATCAACTCTTCTCAGATCCAGATTCTTGCTCTGGGGGAAGGTATTGTCTCACAGCAAGGATAGCACAGTTACTTACCACATCCTGGCCCCTGCCCTTCTCAGCACCAGCCTCCCTTGGAATTGGGTAGGCCTATGACTAATAACATCATCGTGTGGGCCTGAGATTTCCATTCCCAGATGGTCTGATATTAGGGCTCAGGCTCTAGGTGTTGACTGAGGCACACCAAAGGAGCCTTGGTCCTCTGCCTCCGTGACAGATTTTCCTTCCTGCCAGGCTCATCTCCATCTGCCTTGAACTGTGATGAAAACAGAAACACTTTCATTCTGTTAAGCTGCTGAAATTTTGGGGTCATTCTTTGTAGCATTTAGCCTACTTTTGACAGAGTTTAAACAGATAAAAATTCCTCAGTAACTTCAAAGAGCTACACTAGTGTTACCGGTTATTATTATAGCTTTTATTCTACAAAACCTTCTGAGGGCACAGCTGGGGATTTCATTCCAGGCTTTATATAGTCCTCAAATCTTTTCTAGGATGGAGAGGACCAAGGGAGACCCGTGGAGCATATGCAGTGGTCTGACTAAGCACGCCTTTGTGTAAGTGAAGGGGTGTAGGGACAGACCCACTTCCAGGAAGAGAAGTTCTGGTTGTCTGGTCCCTCATGCACAGAGGAGCAGGCCTATATCAGAACAAACACTAGGTGGCAGTATGCAGCGCAGTGGGGCACATCTGATGGGCCTGTGGCTGTCTGTATCCTCTGCTCATAGGTTGAGCGTTCTAGGGCTAAAGAAAAAGGGAATGGAATTGAACCAGTTGTCAGTAGGTCCTGGGAGACTTCGTTGATCATGTGACCCACACAGAACTCTGTTCTCTTCACACAGGGTTGCTTTCACTGTTTATTCCACTTGACACGTGTGTGTGTGTGTGTATGTGTGTGTACATGTGTCTATAAAACAGAGGTCAGTGTCATAGGCCTTCCTCCATTGATCTCCACTTTATTCCTTGTGACAGAGTCTCTCACTAAACCTGGAACTTACTCTTTTGGCTAGTTTGGCTGCCCAACAGGCTCTGGGGATCCTCCTGTCTCTGTTTCCCTAATGTTGGGATTATAGGCAGACATTACCATACCTTGCTTTTTATGTGAGCACTGGGGACCTGAATTCAGGGCCATAGGCTTTTTCAGGAAGTGTGACACTGACAGAGCTACCTCCCCAGGCCCTATTCTGCTCTTAACTGGGGTCTTCTAACCTGACCCAGAAGAGGATTGACCAAAGACACAGGAACCACTGCAGATATTGGTGTCCTAGGATATGGGCAGACAGTAGAGTGTAATATGGATGGATCAGTCTCCTGGACCGTTTCTCCAAGGATGCTAAGTCCTACAGGATGACACTCACTACTGACTCACAGAAGAAAGAGAGGGGAAGGGACTTGGCTTACCTTGGTCACCAGTTCTGGCCCAGATATTCTGCATGAAGTCTTTTTAATCTTCAAACCTCTAGGATAGGTATGATTTTTTGTCCTTAGAGATTAAGAAGCTGAGATCTAGGTAGCTAGAAGAACTTACTGCTCATTTGCTTGTGAGTATTAGAGCCACAACTCAAACTCTCTGACTTAGAAACATCATACTTTGCGGCCTTGCCATCAGATCTGAGGTATACTCCCTTTACCAGAGCTAGAAAAGGACACCCCCACTCACACCCTGGACCCCTGGCTCAGCTGGGATTCCCTGTGGCTCTGGCTCCTTCACCAGTGGGTCTATGTATGGAGAGGCATTTGATCCTCATGAGTTTGAGGCAACTCCTTTTCAGTGAGCAGAGGAATCCTCAGAACAACAGGGAGAGGCATCAGAAAAGGAAGATGAGGAAGAGGCAGGGCAAGGGTGGAGAGCAAATGTGTAACTAAAGGGGTTCCTGTAATGAAGGCAACACTGTAAGAGCTTTGCAAATGGCTTCTGGAGGCCATTAGGAAACAGAGCTGAAGCACACCGCAGCACCCTGGGATAGGAACTCTTTTCTCTGCCCTTTGACTATTGGCATCTGGAACTAGAGTGCCCAGAGGTTCTATATTCTTACTGAGAGGTTCTAGGGCTTTTGTTTCATGCACATTTCTATCCTGTGGGTGCACAGTCCCAGGTCCACACAAGCCGCTTCTCCTGCCTTCGTGTGAACACTCACCACTCTCTAAACCTGCGTCTTCCAAACTAAGACCTCAGCTAGAGCCCTTTTTACTTTACAGTTTTGGAGTTTGGATTGATCAGTGAAGGAAAGGGACTTAGTAAAGGGGAGAGGAAGAAGGGGACAAAGGAGGAAGTTATCAGCCGAGAAGTTAAAATCCGAAAGAAAGGAAATCTAGAAAGAAAGCGAGGAGGGAGACAGCCTTCCCTGGAGCCCTCAGCTGGAGTTACAAATTGTGATGAGAAGGAGGGGCAGGTTACCTCTGGGTGTGCAGGTGTCCTCCAAACACCCAGGAATCTAGGGGGCAGAGTGGCATTTTGGTATAGAGCTGGGTCCCAGTTTATTCTGGAAACTGACATTGGTTTCAGCTGTTCACAGTTGAGCTGCAGGCCTGGGGATGGGTGTTGATAGAGTGCTGACCAGTAAGCAGCAAGCCTTGAGTTCAGTCCCCAGCACACCGGCCATAAATCTCAGCATGTGTGGAAGTGGAAGTAGAGAGGAGGCCAGAAGTTCAAGATCATCACTAGTGAGGCCAGTCAAGGCTAATAGAGACCCTGTCTCAAAAACCAAACAAAACTATGGAGTGACTGATCATTTAAAGCCTTGTCCCACTCTTGAGTCTTCCCAGGGTCTCGTGAGCCACATCACGTGAGCACAGCAGCAGGTGCCTGCCTTGGAACGTGTGAGAGAAGTCATGCCCTGACTTGTGAGGCTGCACTGAATGCCCCCACACGGGTTTCTGGCAAGCCTTCTGGGGCCATCCAGCCAACTCCCCCAAGAGTCACCTGGCATGACAACGCTGTTTGCCTTTTGCCAGCTGTCATTCCATTAGCGTTTTGTGTCTAACCCAAAAGCCTTCAGCAGCAGCTAGCACCACTTCTCTGTCCCTGATTGGGAGGGGAAAATGCATTGAAAAGCAAATTGCTTTTCCAGTCACAGGTCTTTGGCTCTGGGAGGCTCCAGGCTGGGTGAGAGAACAGCTGGAGTCCTCCAGGGAGCTTCCCCACACTCGGCCCCAGTTAGTCTTCCCAGAGCCTTTCTGCAGGCCAAGCCACAGGGAGGCAATGAAGATTCAGGCCAGTGGCTTGTGGAGAGGATGCACTTTGCATATTTTTCTGAGACCTGGCGTGAAGTAGGGATGAACAGCACTAGGCCTGGAGGAAAACAGCTTGGTGACCTGAAGATGTGCCCACATTTGGCATTAAAGAGGGGGAAGATCTTCAGGCGCTCTCATCAAACCTCCTGACACAACAATTCTGCTGTCCTGGAAAATCAAGATTCTGCATGGTGTTTTGAAGCTAATTTGTCAGGACCACTTGTTTATTTGACTTTCCAAATAAATTTCCTTTTAACAGAAGGAATGCCTTTAGTTACGCTCCCAATTTTATGAGGCTCGGCTGAATCTCTTTTCACTGGCTAAATTATAACAAGACTAGTGAGGTCATAGGCAGTGGGTTAATTATAGCGAGGAGGGAGAGGCAAATCCAACCTTTTTTGATAAACACAGCTTAGCTACTTTAAGTGAACAATTTTCTACCGCAAACATTTTCACACATGTTGCCTCTGACAGCAAACTTCAGTGGTCTCTTGGTTACAAGCTGGCAGTTCTTAGAACTCTTAAACTATTCAGTATTATAGGAAAGTTCCTTGAATTTCCCCCTTTCCCACCCCCCACAATAGACTTAGATGGAAACTTGACTGTAAGCTGACAAGAAGTATGGGTTTAACCAAATTTTTGTTTCTGATATGTAAATATTTTCTAACCTTTTTCATCTGTCAATCCAAGTCCCAGGCTAACCTAAGGTTTCACATCCTCAAAATGCTTATGTCAATATCTTCTTTACTTGATGTTTTTTTCATTAGGTACCATTTAATAAAGGTTGAACAAAGGAATCTTGAATATACATATATAAATAATGTATATGGACTAGATATATGCAGAAAGCTAGGGAATGAAACAGTATTTGCTGAGAGATACTCTGTAGAACAAGGAGGGTAGACTTAGAAGCAGAGAAAGTAAAGAGGCAGCTGGTTCTCAGTCTGGTCCTTTTGTTGCATGGCAGTTTCAGGATGTTTTAAAATGAGGTGGAAATTCCATCCTGAGGATGCTAATTAAGGTTCAGCAAGTTCTGAAGGTAGGTTTCTTAAGTCTCAGGAAGGAAACAACTTGGAAGCCTCAAGAAGTCCCTGAAATTGACCAGGTACACAAGGCCCCACCCCTCGTAAGCTTAGGTTAACAGTAAGGATTGCTGAAGAGATCAGATCAGCCAAGCTGTCCAAAGGAGGCTCAGACTAACGGTGCTGACCAAAGAGGTTTACATTAGCTGAGTTGGCTAGAAGAGATACTCTCTGACCTCTCAAGCTGCCTCAAGTTACGCAGTGAACTCCAGGGTTCCAGGTCTAATGAGTTGTCACCTATGCTGGGGTGGGCTTTTGAAGATGAGTCATTTTTGCTCTCCCCTCTCCCATACTCCTGTAAATAACCCCCACAAACTCATTGGTTCATCAGGTTGGGCTTCTGTGGTCTCCTTACTTTAGTCTGTCATCAATTTCCTATCTGGGGTGAGTAGATATTTGTTCAGGTCTCTTCAGGAATAGTTTCACATAATACTTCTGTGCTCTCTGAGACCCAAGAGCAAAGGCCCTCCGTGTAAAGAAACAAAGCATAGCAGACCATCCACGGCTAACATTTTGGAATTATAAAGGGAAGTATGGTGGCTTTTTTGTCTAGTTCTAGACCAATATGTGATCTATTTGGTGGAATTATGTCTGTTATGTTACTCCCAATGAGTACAACATCTACTCTGGAGTCTGGTATACAGTGTAGGACTAGTTAATATTGAACAGTTAGATGCAATGAATCAGTAGCCCCACTGGGTGAAGGTAGAGCTCACTCTTTCCCAAGGTGTCTTCAGTATTTGTCCCAGAAAATGTTCTAGTGGCTACAATCTTTATGGACTCTCCTTTCATAACTAGGACTACATAGTAAATAGCTAGGACTCCTGCCATCTGGTGCCTTTCTGCCTCCTTTGGACTTTGGTATTAAGGTGATGGTGGAATAATTAGGAGCTGGCTGCTCACAGATTATCCTTCCTGGTCATTCTAGAGATGGAATAGCATCCATCTGGGTAACAGGCTGAGTATATGATGTACAGTATGCTGGGTTGCTCATTTCTTAGATCAGTGACTCAAAGTATTGTCTCTGCCCTTACCTGATGAACTCTTCTGATGTCCCTGGGAAAGGAGGGATGGTTCTATTTTTCACCAGGCTAAGATTTGGCACTCTTTCTGTAGAGGACTTCAGTAGCTGTCTTGATAATCAACTTGACTGGATTAAGAAAATCTTAGGGGATTAATGAAGCCCTTTGTGTTTCTCTGGGAATGAGGCTTGGCTAGTCTCCATGACTAATCCCTCAAGGACCTCAAATGAGATGGTACTTTGGGGAGGAGGTGAGAGGGGTAGTAAGGCAGCAAGTTGGAAGAAGTGTGTGACTCGCTGGGAGAGCATCTTGCTCTGGCCATTTCCTGTATGGTACCTTCCCCTGGTTTCCAGCTGCCAAGAAGTGAAGGACTTCGACTGACACATGTTCCTGCTGTCATGATGTTCTGCTCATGTGACCATGGCCCGAATCCTCTGAAACCATGAACTGAAATAATATTCCCTTTTTTGTTTCCATTAGGTATTTGGTCACAGTAGTGAAAATCTAACACACAGAGGGATGATATAGCAATGCTTTACTGTTTGTGACTCATAAAACAATAGGGTTGGTCTGCTAAAGGAACATAACAATAAAATTACTTCAAAGCCATTCTCCTATAATCACGGATCAGTGGCTGACCCAGCCATCGTTGGTGGAGCTTTCTCCTGCAGTTGGGTAGGAACTCATGAGAGACCTTGAAATACTCAGTCCTAGACGGGATGTCTTCATCAAACTCCTCTGCTCAAGACTCAGGGAATTGAGTGAGTAAGAGGGGAAAGATTGGAAGAGCCAGTGGGGATAAAGGACCCCAAGGAAACAGTGAGTGCCCTCTAAACACAGCAGGGCTGACACATATGAATTCAGAGACTGTGGCAACATGCCAGGGCCTGCACAGGTCCAAGCCAGAAGGGGTCTCTATACTGAAAGGGGAGCTGGACAACCCTCCCCCCAACTCTAACCCAGAACCTACCTCCAATTGATATGTGCTCACTAAGGAAAAACTAGTTTTCTCCAACGGAGTCACACTGGGCATACATACTAAGGGAGGCCTCATGCCCATTAGTAGATGGTCATCATAAATGAACTCAGTGGTTTTCTGAAGATGTTTTATCTCATAATGTTTAATTTTTGTTTTGGGACACTTTTTGCCTTACTTGTCTCTTGCTTTGCGCTCTCTCTCTCTCTCTCTCTCTCTCTCTCTCTCTCTCTCTCTCCTTATTTTGGGAGGGGCTCTGGGAAAGAGCTGAGATGTAAGAGGGAAAACCATAAACAAAATGTACTGTGTGAAAAAGCTATTTCCAATAAAAAAGATTTGTGGCCCAGGCAATTTCTGTCACAGTCATTCAAATCTGATAATACAGTGTAAACACAGACATAGATAATGGATGTATAAATGAGTGTGGTTCAATAAGGCCTTACTTTCTCGTATGTATATGTGTACTTATGTATATGCATGTATATGTGTTTATGCAGGTGTGTACGTGGTGCATGCATGTGTGTTCTTCCAGTCCACAGAGGTCAATATTGGGTGTTCCTGCCATCGTCCTCTATCTTACTAGTGTACACGGAGCCTCAGGCTCAGTTGACCGGATCAGCGAGACTAGCCAGGCAGCCAGGCCCAGGGTCTTCCTGTTGTTGCTGCCTCAGCACAGTTGGGCGCCACCGTGCCTGGCTTCTTATACAGCTACTGGGATCTACACATAGGTCCCTATGCTTGCAAGTGATTGACTCTACCATTGCCTCAGTCCTCAACAAAGCTCTACTCAGAAAAATAGGTGTTGGGCTAAAGATGGATGTGCGGTCGGTAAGGCAGAGATTCTCTTCTTGTTTCTGTTTCCTTCCTGCCTTCCTCCCTTCCTTCCTTCCTTCCTTCCTTCCTTCCTTCCTTCCTTCCTTCCTTCCTTCCTAACTCCCTCCCTTCTTTCCTTCTTTCTTTTTTTTGTCTTGAGAGGCAGTATATAATAGTAAGTTTAGTGGAAAAAAATAAACTTAAGGACTGTGTATGTGTGTGCACATGTCTCTGTTTCTCTCTCTCTCTCTCTCTCTCTCTCTCTCTCTCTGTGCGCGTGCGTGTGTAGCACATGTGGAGACAAGAGGTCAATGTTGGGTGTCTTCTCTCACCACCTTAAAGTCTGATCTTGAGACAGAGTCTCTCACTGGATCTAGAGCTTGCTGTTTGGCCAGAGAGTGCTCAGGATCCTCCTAGCTCTGCACCCCTCCCTCAGTGCTGCAGTTACAGATGTGTACATCAGGACCGTCCATTTTTTGTGAGGGCTGGAAACTGAACTTAGGTCCTCATGCTTGCACAGTGAGCACTTCACCCTCTGAGCCATCTTCCCAGCTTGGCTTAGGAAAAATTTCAGTTTATTCTTTGCCTTTGAAGGTTTAATCACTTTTGTCTATAAATAAATGGGTAGTTGACATATTAACAGGAAAACGTGACAAGTTTGTTAATGTGTAAAACTACGAAAGTTATATACAAAGCACAAGACTCAAATTAAGGCTAGACAGTTGAAGTTTATACAGTGGCAGACAAAGGGGCCAGGCATGGGATTTATTGGGAAAGGAATGGGATGCAAACTGTAGAAGATCAAAGCGAGGAGGAATACAGCATGCATCGTGTGCCATCCTGTTCTTGCTGCCCATGGTCATCCTTACTTGGGCAGATGGCTCACTCTGATCTTTTTTTCCTGCAAAAGGATCCTTCTAGGCAGAAAGGAAGATGTCTGATAGAACAGCCTGACTACATTCCCTGGCTGCTTCCTTCATGAATGCTGCCTTCCTGAATAGTTGTATATGTTTTATAGAGGGAGACTTTTATAGACATTCCTGTGATCTGCAGAGGTCTACATTTCCTCTGAGCCACCAACTCAAACCATGCCAAAGACATACATTTGAAGATATGATTCCCTCTTCCACATGATTAAGGTTGTGGACTTGACTTGTGGGTCTATCCTGTCCCACTGATTCCCAGATGGAGACTATGAACCTTTTGTTTCGTTAACATGATAATGAGTGTCTACCAGATAGATTGCCTGTGAGAATCCAGTGTGATAAAGTTCTTAGAACACCTTGATCATTCCACAAGAAACACATAATTAATGTGGCAGCTACTAATTTGATCACCTACACTTAGTTCAGTGGTGGGTCCAGTGAAGAGGTTTAGGGAATCTGTCATGTTCCTGATATCCAAGAGGCAAACCATTTTGTGGGATGCCTTCTGAGTGAGGAAGCCACAGTGTCTCTTGAAGTGACGTGCCCGACTTCTAGATTTCCAAGCTTTCTTTCTGAGGCCATCAAAAGTTCTTTTTTTTTTGAACACTTTAAATGATATTTGGGCTCTCCATTCTTTGAATGGCACTTTTTATAGTAAGGTTACTATCTGTAGTCTTCTAACTCTGAAAACTACCTTTCTTAAGAGAAATGGGTATGAAAACAATTCCTTCAATTTCTAGTGCTCCCTGCCCACCCGTCCCTCCCTATTTCATGGCCTCAGCATCAGCCCTTTCCAAGATTGAGCACTGCAGCTGTGACAGGCATGTTGGATAAAGCCTGGTGAGAGGCAGAAATGGCAGGAGACAGAGAGGTGGGCAGCCCACGAGGGGATAGTACATCCTACATTGAAGACACCGACTCCATCTCTTCTGCCTTCCAGATCGTCCAGACAGGAAGATCCAGCATGGCCAGGCTTCCCCATCCGGAAAGACATTAAGGATGTGTTTCCCATCCTATTTAGCCTCCTGGGCTCACCAGCCTCATACCTGAGTAACTGTTGATGAGCTTCTCTCTGCCATTATCAGTTACTGGCTGCTCTACCACATTCCTCTCCCTTCTTCCCTCCCACCAGGGCCAGAGGGTGGTTTAGCAGGCCAGGAGGGTGATTTCTGTTCCTCCTCTCCTGAAATGGAATTTCCTAGGCTTGGAAAGACTAGGGAAACCCCAGACAGTTGACAGGTAAGAGTGTGGAAGGGACAGAAGAAAGCCAAGAGCTGGGGTTTGCTGGGCAGTAGAATCTACTTCTATGGGAAAGGGGTGGTAAGATCGCAGAGCTGTAGGAAGGGCTTGGAGAGTCCAGGATAGAAACTGGTAGGAATAGTCTGTATGAGGACCAAGACTGCCAATATTTGGCTTTTATGGAGTATATGTAGCTTCCTTCAACTCCATAAAGGAGTTGGCCCAGCAGACATTATGGCAAAGTAATGTGGGAAAAGACCTTTAACCTCACCTTCAGTCCCATGTCAGCTGTTCTAGGGCCCTGTGTGAAGCCCTGCATTGATAAGTTCTGTGTCCTCTTTCACGGATGGGAGCTGATCTATTGTTCCCATCCTCTCAAGAGCACCGTAGATGAGGCTGGGATTTGTGAAACAGCAGGGAACTTGGTCTGAAGTAGCTGTAGTCTCTATAAACCAACTTATTTTGGTTGGGCCACAGAAAATGGTTGGTTCCGCTCTCCTGACTGTCAGCCAGTTTCATGAACTGGTGAGGCTGCCAGCCAAAGGACTCCTGGATGAATTTCTCTTATGACCCAAGCTCACTGCTTAAAAGCCAATACTCAAGAGCTGACGGTTGATGGGAAGGGAACCAGATTTATTTAAGGACTGGTGCCCGAGACAATGGGGGGAGCTAGTGTCACCGTTCAGCAAAGTCCATTTTAGGAAACCAGGTACAAAAAGCTCTCTATAGAGCAGGAAAGGAGAGGTACAGCTGGTAGTGTGTGTGGGAAGTCTGCTGTGTGGGGTCTTTAACATCCAGGGCCCGCTTTGCTTTTAAATTTTACCTCTGGATAGAATATTGTGATTAGCTTTGACTTCTGGGACTAGTTCTAATACTTCTTTTATTATATTTTTTCTCTGCAGTCTTGGGAATTGAACCCAGGACTTTGCATATACTAGTCAAATCCCATCTGATTGAGCCACATCTCCAGTACTAGCTACGGCAGTCCTTTCTTTTAAAAAATTAGATTTTTAATTGTATGTATATGAGTGTTTTACCTGTATACACGCATGTGCACAAGTGTTGCAAGGTAAGCCCAGCAGAGACTACCACATGGACACTCATAAAGCTGAAAAGAAAGTCTATACTGCTGGCTTGCCGCTGCACTGGGAACTTGCCCATACCATGTAGCCCTGAGCCTTGTAGCCCTATGTCTTTGGTGCACAAAACCTACATCTTGATTGTCACACTTCAGTTAGCAAGAAACAGAACACAGAAGCTAAAAGCAAGGTTAGGACTTGTAGAGACTTCTGGAACTATGGGCTAGGTCTTTGTTCCTGTTTTGGCAGGTGTTTGGGTGTAAGTTGTGCTAAGGTCTGGGGCCTGTTATACCACATGCCTGGTGCCTGTGGAAGCCAGAAGAGGGTGTGGTGTCCCATGGAACTAGAGTTACAGATGGTAGTGAGCCACCATATGGGGTCTGGAAGTTAAACCCATATCCTCTATAAGAGCAACAAGTGCCGTTAGCCACTGAACTACCTCTCCAGCCCCATCACTATAATTCTTTAGACAAGCATATTACTTTTCTGCAAGTTCAACCTGATATCAATTTTTATTCTTCATGTTAGCTGATGCACAGAACTAGAATGGGGGTGGGGTGGGGTGGGTGAGTTGCTACCTATTCTGATATTTTCTGAGGGCACAAGATGTTCTATCTTTTTTCCCAACTAAAGAAAGATTATTTAGCAATGTCTTAATCATTTGGTTGTGATGTTTCTTAAGAATTTAGAGTGTTAGGAAAAGGGGAGGAAAGGTCATTGTAAGAAGGGGTCGTCCCTGTTGTACTTCTTGGCAGAGTCCTCTTAAATTTTATAATGTTGGTGCCTCGTTTGTTTTACCCAGGTCCCCATTGTCTTCGTGGACCACCAACGCCTAATGTAGCATACCCACTGGATGGAAGCTTTGGGACAGAGGAGAGCCGTGGGAAGACCATGGAAGGTGGGGAACACCCCTGCAGCGGGAAGAGGGACATCAAAAGATGTTACGAGGGTGGACTGTGTGTTCTGTTTGGTTTGGGGCTACACTAGGTAGTAGCATCAGGGATAGATGACTTTTCTTAGCTATTTCATTTTTTTCTACTAATCTCAAAAGAGCAAGAGACTTCGGGAAATGGCCTAGGGGCTTTGAGGATATAGACTGTGTTTGGAACAATTTGGGACATTTTCATTAAAGGAGAATGGCTTAACTTTAATCTTTGGTGCTCTGCCAGGCTCTCTTTTAGCGACTCAACTGTTTTATTTATTTATTTTTCCTCCCCCCCCCCCCTGCCTCTAGCAGGACCTTTTAACATGCTCACCAAATTTGACCTTATGAATGGGCCTTGAGTAGTTTGCAAGTACCCCAAGATAGTACGCAAAAGCATGTGCTATATATGTTTTGGTTAGAGTCTCAGAGTTCACTGACCCAAAAGATGTGACCATTTGCCTATTGGAACTGAAAGTTGTTCTGGGATATTTGGCTGCTGCTGGTGGGATTCCTAAGGCTAGACCTTTGTTTCTGGGGAGGGGTGGGACTGAGGACAGGAGTCTGCTCTGAAAATATGGCATTTCTTACGATGCTGGGCAATCTGATCTAAAGACGATTAAAAGACCTTAAAAACATTCTTATTCCTCTGGCCCCAAGATAGGGAGAGATGTGGGGATTTCCTCATCTGCATTTAGAGGGATACTCTCCTCCCCACCTTCCTCCCCACCCTCCTCCCCACCCTCCTCCCCACCTTCCTCCCCACCTTCCTCCCCACCCTCCTCCCCACCCTCCTCCCCACCTTCCTCCCCACCCTCCTCCCCACCTTCCTCCCCACCTTCCTCCCCACCTTTCTTCCCACCCTCCTCCCCCCTTCCTCAGGTGTCCAGGGGGCTTAACCACTCCAGGACAGACTTCCTTCCAAGATAGTGTTGGTCCCCTGGGCTCATGCAAACTCCAGAGACCATCTCAAGGACCATTCGCTTCCCCTAAGAATCATTTTCAAGCTCTCAAAATTGTCTATACCCTACTTCCTGCTTCCTCTATAGAAAAAGGAGTATCTAAGTTTTTTAAAGTAAAGAGGTAATTATAGTTCTGTGATATCTCTTGCTGTGTTTCCCACCCCCCCTTTGCACAATATTAATCTTGAATGATTTTTCTTCTTCTCAATCTGTCAGCCTATTTCAGTGAATCTTGAGCGGCTAGAACTGTGAACTTCTCTTTCATATATAAGGAAAAAAAAAAGAAACAAAACAGAACATTAAAAGCAAAGCAGCCAACCTCAAGTGACAGAGAAGGCAGTTCACTAACTAGGAGAAAATATTTGCAAAAGCCATCTGATGAAGGACAGTTACTAACATATACAGAGAACTCTTAAAATTCAACAATTGAGAAAATGAACAGATTAAAAATAGACTAGTGATCTGAACAGAGGTCTCATCAAACATTCATATGCTAATTAAGCATGTAGGAAAATGCTCAACCTTAGATATCAATAGAGGACTGCAAATTAAAGCAAGACGAGTCACGTACTTACTAGAGTGGCTCAAGCACATAGACAGTGCCAAATGCTGGTGAGGCAGTGGAGCTTACGAGTGCTTCTGCACCACTGAAGGAAGCACAAGGTGATCTGGCCCCTTTGCAAGATGACATGACAGTCTCGCTGGTATAGTCCAGTCATGGCATCTCCTTGCCTTTGCCTAAATTGAGAATGTGTGTCCACACAAAAACTGCACAAGAATGGTGATTGTAGCTCTATTTGTAATTGCCCAAACTTGGAAGTGACCAAATATTCTTTGTTAGGTGAATAGAGACAGTGGGACACTCTGGAGAGTGGAATGTCGTTCGGTGCTGACTTTAGCCAGGAAATGATGTGGAGGACATGTGGGTGCGAATTACTGAGTGAAAGAAGTCAGTTTGCAAAGGCTTAACTACAATTCCAACATTATGATACTCCCCAAATGGCAATATTATGACACAGTAAAGACACCATGGTCATCAGTGGTTGGGGGCGTACGCAGGCCATAGTGGATCATAGTGAAACTGCTCTCGATGGTACTGTAACACTGGACACATGCCATTATAGTTTGCTCACACTCACAAGTTTTATCCCACCAAGAGTGACCCCCAATTATCAACTACAGAATCTGGGTGATGATGTCATGGCAGGGTTGGAGGTTCCCATTCTGACAGAGATGTGGGCTGTGCTTAGATGGAGGTTGGAAGTTCACAGCACTCTCTGCACTTTCAGCTCAGTTTTGTTCTGAACCTGAAACTGCTCTAAAACGTCTATTTATCAGCAACAGCCAGCCAAGATGCAAGCATAACACAGCAAAACAAAAGGATACTAACCTTGGCAGCTAATCTTCCTTGTCAACTCCATGGGACCAGAGTCACAATGAAAACAACTCTCTGGGCATGTTCATGAGAGACTGTCTGGATTAAGTTACTTGAGATGGTGAGACCCTCGGACTGAATAAAAAGAATCAAACAAACAGAGCACACGTATTCATTGCTTCTTGACTGGGTGTAGAATGACCAGATGCATGCCTTCTCTGCGTGATGGACTGTATCCCTAGGAACTGTGAGCTCTGCAGAGTAAACCCTGCATTCCTTAAGCTGCTTTTGTCAGGTGTTTTATTGCAAGGAGACAAGTCCCTAATATACTAACCCAGAGGCTCTCAACCTTCCTAATGCTGCGGTCCTTTAATGCAGTTCCTCATGTTGAAGTGATGTCCAGCTACAAAATGATTTTCATCGCTCCTTCATAACCCTAATTTTGCTTCTGTTATAAATTGTAATGTGGATATTTGACATGTGTGACCCCTGTCATAGGGTCATTTGACACCTCCAAATGGGTTGTGACCCATAGGCTGAGAACCACTTCACTGGCCTGTCTAGGTTGCTGGTTCTCTTTAGGAGTAAGGTAGGTGGGAAACAGGTATTATACTGTTTCACTATTTCAGGGCCAGTGAAAGTCTGCTGACCATTACAAGTTAACAGTGGCCTGGTTTTCTGCAGCAAAGGGAAGGAAGACAGAGCATGTTCAGGGCAGAGCTGTGAACCCAGAGGGTTCAAAGAACAGCAAGAACCCTTCACAGAACACCAGAGGATTGCCTTTCTTATGTCAGTGCCTATGGGCTGGATGCACTGAGTGCTGACCACATTAAGGCTTATAGTAAAAACGTTTACCACACAGAATGGAGGCAGATGGTGGGAGGCCTGGAGGCCTCGTTATGCCAGGTAGTAACCCTTTAGCTGCTTGGTTATAGACAATCTGGACAGTTCTGGGTTGGAGGGTGGGGCTCACTGGTGTGCTGCTTGAGCAGGGGCACTCACACATACACCCTAGATCGCTGGGTCTTGTAGCCAGAGTTCCTGATTTGGTAGGTCTAGGTGTAAATTTCTCACAAGTCCCAGGTGATGCTGACGATCCTGGCCTAGAACCCATGGCCCTAAGAATGGGAAGTCCTTTCACTCCCATTCTATAGTTGGGCAAACAGAGGCACTGGTGAAATTCACACAATTGTGGGTGATGCACCCCTCTGGAGGTATGACTTGCTCCCTGAGTTTTCTAGCATGCAGCTCTCTCTCGAGATCAACAGAGGTCTGGACAAATGTCTGACCTCCTCTGGGATACCCCCAGGCCTCTGCCAGGCAGGAGGTGAAGCCAGACACATGTGGGGCCCCTGTCCACATTGTCGGGGCTTGGCCTTTCTCAGTGAAGGCCAGGATGCTCCTGAGGTTCCTGCGTGGCTTGGCACTGGTTTCTGCAGCGTCCTCTCATCCAGGCAGCAGCTGTGAAGCTGCTGGAAGACATTAAACTGAGAGGATCCCTTGGAAGTCTGTTCCAGGCTGTGCTGTGGTGGCTCCCTGAGAAAGTCACAGGCAGGGTGGTTTGCAAAGGGTCTCTAGAGCACCTTGGCTCAGCACAGCAGCTGCTCTGAGGCAGCGTGGGCCCTGAGCAGCCCACCAGGGGAGCCTATTAAGAGCCACAACACTGAAAAGCGCAGCAGAATCGAGCCATTAAATCTGTGTTGTTGTTGTTGTGGTGTGTGTGTGTGTGTGTGTGTGTGTGTGTGTGTGTGTGTGTGTGTGTTTGTGCGCTGAAAAGTGGGACCTGGCTGAGGAATCCCCAGGTCTACTCAGCTACATATAGGTCTCCTTCTGTCTGTCCCTTGTAGTTCTTTTCCACAAGGCCTTTGGGTTTAAGAGTCTCTGTGCTTCTGGTTGGAATTTTTAAAAGACTTAGCTCGACGTGACAGCAAGGCTCAGGCAGGGAAGGAATCTGAGGATGTCTCTGCTCCCTTGGATGGCACTGGGCATACTCTGGTGAGAAGCAGATGAGGATGCTGATGGTAAGGGCAGTGTGACCAGGGGCACCCTGCTCTGGACCTTCTTGCTGTCCCCCTTCTCTGCCATTACTATACCCAAAGGAAAGGAATCTTTGGACCCAAGACGATACACCCCTTATGGTCAGTGATGGTTAATCTTCATTGTTAGAGTGACTTGATTTGAAATCACCTAGATGTGTCTAGAATGGTTTAAATGAGGAGGAAAATTCCACTCCCGGTACAGGTAGCACCATCCCATAGGCTAGGGAACCAGATGGAATAAAAAAGAGACAGTGAGCTATGCACTAGCATTCTGGTTCTCTGCTTCGCCTCCTGATTCAGTAGGACCAGGCATTTCCTGCTTCTGACATCAAGCCTTCATTGCCATGTTGGGCTGTACCCTCAACTCATGAACCAAAACTTTCCTTCCTCAAGTTACGTTTCTCATAGCAACAAGGATAGAACACATGAGAGAGACATGGTTCCCTCTCCACACACACTTTGTGTAAGAGATCGTTACCCACTGGGGATGCCAAAGTCCAAGTCCTCAGCACAAAGGGGATTTATTTGCACCAGAGGAACAGAGGGCAGGGATACAGGATAAAGACAGGAGATAGAGGAAGTGGAAGAGAGGAAGGGGACAAAGGAGAGGGAAGAAAAGGGGCAAGTGAGAGGGATAAGGGGTATTTATCCAGAACTATCTCTGGATAGTTAGCAGACAGATGCGGCATATAGGAAAATGGCGATTTATAAAGGTACAAGGAGAAACCCTGTGTTAGAATGAGGTTTCGAATTTTAATTGGACATGTTAATTAGGTGAGCCAAAGGGGACTTTTGATGACTGGACTTCAATACTTTGATAGCTGGACCTTGGGAGTCAGCCTCAGGAGGAAGAATTGGCCAAATAAAAAGACCTTGGGGGCTAGCTTTAGGAATGCAGTATAAGGGTTTTTGGCCAGGCGGAGGGAGTGGGGAAGAAAGGCAGGACCTGCCAGAGCCACATGATCTGGAAGGCTAGAGTCCTGTCTTTCTGTATCCTAAGAACTGGGAGCTTCTTATGTCCTTAGAAGCCTCTTCCCAGCAGTCTTTCAGAGATGGACTCTGAGAATGGGGTTGGACAGGACATGCAAGCTGGGTATCCACCTCTCTCTCTCTCTCTCTCTCTCTCTCTCTCTCTCTCTCTGTGTGTGTGTGTGTGGTCTCTCTAGGGTGAGGGAGCTCAATGTGGGAATTGTTAGGGTGGGCTGCAGGCTAGAAATCATTTTTCCCCATGGTTCCCCCATTCCAGTGGAGAACTCCAAGGAGCCCAAGAATTCTAAATTTAAACTTTCCAGGCTTATAAAAGTGCATTTGTTGAGGTATGGGGACAGAGTATATTTGTTTTAACAGTCTGTTGGCTTGATTTATAACTTTTAGCTCCTTTGATCTAGGCCCTGGAAGTTGGGGCTAGACCTGGTACAAGAAAATAGGCTCTGAGACCTCCCTGAAGCACGCTGGACCCGGGCCACAGTTGCAGGCAATCAAGTAGCAGGCAACCATTGGGGGTGGGGGGTGGGGGGTGGGGGGTGGGGATGGGGTGGCAGGACTCTCTGTGCCCTGTGGAAAAGACTCATGTCTGGGATGGTTTGCTCTGGGTTGAGAGTAGTGAAGGCGAGAATGCTGATGATGGAGATAACGGATGCTGATGATCTGGCCAGAGCCTCACGATGTGCCTGTTGGAAAAGGATGGGCTAAACTCAGGTACCTTGACCCTTGACCCCTCTCTTGACCATGCTACTGTGTGAGAGGCAGACATGCCATCCTTTCCTCTCTCACAGTGCTGCTATTGAGCCTTCAGATCTTCTCACTCTGGAGCCCCACTCCCGCTGCAGATATCACAAAGTCGTGCAGTGGGTTTCAGGAGGAAATAGGCCACTGGGAGGAAGTCTGGTCCTCAGGGTTCCTAGACATGACCGTTATCCAGCTTGATAGGAAGACAGTGTTCACAGTAGTACTGCTGGGTTGTGCAGGGGGAGGGGAGTGCAAAGAGAGTTTCCTCTGTGATTCCCAAGTAGCTTTGCTACTGTCATGAAGTGGGAGGGGACACAAAAAGTACCTTCTTATAATATATCAGAAACCAAAGATTTATTTGAAGGTATTCTTGAATTTCTCTCTCTTCTCTGGTATCCATCCATCATACATCTATGCACCATCCCCCATGCACCCCACACACCCATGCATCTGTGCACTCATGCATCCATGCACCCATGCACCCCACACACCCGTGCACCCCACATGCCCATGCACCTGTGCACCCATGCACCCCACACACCCATGCATCTATGTATCTATGCATCTGTGCACCCATGCACCCCACACACCCATGCATCTATGTATCTATGCATCTAGGTTTGTTTGTTTTCCCCAATATTAACAAAAACATATTTCTGAGTGGTGGTAGTACTCATGTTTTTTTTTTTTTTTTTTTTTTTTTTTGGTTCTTTTTTTTCGGAGCTGGGGACCGAACCCAGGGCCTTGCGCTTCCTAGGTAAGCGCTCTACCACTGAGCTAAATCCCCAGCCCCGGTAGTACTCATGTTTAATCCCAGCACTTGAGAGGCAGAGGCAGGCAGATCTCTGTAAATTTGAGGCCAGCATAGTCTACAGAGCAAGTTCCAGGACAGAACAATAACAACACCCCCAAACCCCCCAAACCAAAACAAACCAAATCAAACAAAACACCTCTCTACCCCCACCCATCCCCCACGAAAGGAGGAGGAGGAGGAGGAGGAGGAGGAGGAGGAGGAGGAGGAGGAGGAGGAGGAGGGGGAGGAGGAGGAGGAAGAAGAGGGGGAAGAGGAGGGGGAGGAGGAGGAGGGGGAGGAGGAGGGGGAGGAGGAAGATGACGACGATGATGACAACAACAAGATTAGCTGAGGGAAGATTATGTTCAGGTTGTGTGCCATGTTATTATGTCAAGTAACTCACATAAAAACCCTGATAAATATTATTGACAGTCTGTAAATGGGGAAACAGAGATTTGGCAGTAAATCAACTGGCCTGTGGTCAAGTTGGAGCCTAAGTCTGTGTTTTGTAGTGTTTCCACCAAGGGAAGACTATTCCTAGAGTTTTTAAAATTGGGAAAGAGCTAACCTGCTGGGGCTGTTTGCTCATCTGTCCCTGGCAGTGTTCCTAGGAGTTCTGGTTCCAGGTTCCTGCTCCTGGGGCCCAGGCGTGAGCTTCACAGCACTGCCTGCAGATCCTGCACATCTGCTACCCATGATGCCTGGCCACCAGCGTGCTGTCCGGTGCCCACAGTTGGACAGCACAGGCTAGCTTTGACAAAGCGACAGAGGCTGTAAGACAGCCGTGTGACATTGCCTGCTGGTTTTAAAACCAAACACCCAGCAAAGCAATGTGGTGCTGTGAAAAGACCGAAAAATCCTTGTTTCAGATGAAGATGTTTTACTTACAGAACATCTGTATTTTCTTTGCTGTTCTTTCTTCCATGTGCCCATTTATTTCCTCCTTTCCTGTCTTCTCTCCTTCCCTCCCTCCCTCCTTCACTCCCTTCCCCTTCCTCCTCTTTTCACTCCCTCTCTCCCTGTTTTGCTTTCTCCCATTCAAAAAATTCTTCCTGTTGCTATGTCTTTTTCTTTTAAAAGTTCTTTTTAAATATTTTATTTTTCCTGTGTGTGTTTCTGCCTGCATGTATATCTGTGCACTATGTGTGCAGTACCTATGGAAGCCAGAAGAGGGCACTGGATCTCCTGGAACTGGAGCTGTGGAGGGTTGTGACTTGTCAGGTGGATGCTGGGAGTTGAACCCTGGTTCTGTGGAAGAGCAGCCAATGCTTTTCACGACTGATCTGTCTCCTTAGATCCTTCTTTACTTAAAAAAAAATTAGACTTTATTTATTTAGAGGTATTTGCATGCACACATGTGCCATGGCCTGCATGTACAACTTGTGGGATTCTTTTCTCTTCTTCCACCGTGTGGGTCCTGGGGGTCAAACTCAGGTCGTCAGGCTTGTTGGCAGGTGCCTTTATGGACTGAGCCGTCCGGCTGGCTTGTTCTCTAAAAACATCTTCTGAAAGACCCTGCCCAAGCATTCGGTCCTGCTCTCCAGCTTTTCCATTTTCTCATCCAACAACCCATGTCTCTAGTTTGGGGCCCACAACTCCACAAATGTACAGCTTTACGAATTCCAATGCGCAGTTTTTTTCATATCCCAAGGGACCCCTTTCGGTTAAGCCAAGGCAGAGACAGGAAAATTTAAAGCAAAACATTCCCTTCTCTGCCCAACTGTCATTTAATTTAGATTAGTGGAAGTGTGCGTAAAGAGACAGGGTCTCTGGCGGCACCTGCCTGCACCGCTCCCCCTTTCCCTGCCCCTGTCATCTGGCTACAGGAACCAGGGACATCAGATTTGGCTTTCGACTCTGAGTTTGTGGTCTAGCTGTGCACACTGGTTCCATTGTGGCCCACAAGCACACTTCTGTTCATCTACCTGATCCTCACAGAGCTCCACTCACCGTGCAGGGGCTTCAGGTTTTAGTGTATACATGAATAGGAATAGCTCTCAGCAGAGTCCCGAGTATATTTCAACCATGTCTAACGTACCAGGTGAACTTTAGACCGTAGGGCCGTTCTTGGTCTTTGGAATGCTGGGCCTTCCTCTAGATCCCAGTTTCTTACTCCCAATCCCTACTGGAGGTACTGTTAGGTTCCCTGAAACATTTTTTTCCCTCTTCGCTCCAAGGCCTAGATGATATTCCACTAGTAACAAGTCCCTAACTCCTGGTTTCTGGGTTAAGGTTCAGTCTGTCCTGCACACTTCCCAGCCACTTTCTCAACAGCTACCACCCAGGCTGCTCTTCATGGTTTGGGGTCCATGGTGTCTCACCCCTTGTTCTGGCTGCCGTCTCTCTTAAAGGTAGACTGTTTCCTTTTTCTTTTGGCTTTCACTTGCCTTGTTACCCATCGACTCCTTGTGGTGCATCTTAGGCATGGCTCTGCTAGAGTTACCTGTCCAGCTCCACACGCCTGAGCCGATGCGGGAGCGTCCTGGGGATCTGTGATTGCTTCTGTGTCAAAAGACAAGGTTAGATCTATGGCCGAAGGCAGCCCTCTACTTTTTTTTTTCCTGAATTGAATCCACAGACAGACCAGACAGGGTAAAAAAAGCTTTTAGCTTTGATTTCTGATCCCTGAAAGGAGAAGAAACTGTGATAGATAGATTCAAGCAAGTGGAGTCCTGGAGAGGCAGGAAGGCTGGCGTAAGCATCTACAGGAATTTTCCCATCCGCCCCACCACACAAGTTACTACAGTCTGAGGATGGAGCCAGGCCCCTTTTTCTCCCTGGGGATAGAGTAGAGCGCTCACTTCTGTCATGGAAATGTGTGAGGTGTAGTACTTACATGGGAAAGAGTGTCTTAGTTACTTCTCTATTGCTTTGCTAAAATAGCATGACCAAAGAATTTATGAAAGAAAGCATTTAGTTTGGGGCTCATGGTTCCAGAGGGTTAGAGTCTATGGCTACCATGGTGAGGAACATAGTAGCAAGTGGGCAGACATAGTGCTGGAGTAGTAGCTGAGAGATCACCTCTTGATCCACGAGAATGAGGCAGAGAGAGATAACGTGGGATGGCGTGTAACTTTGAAACCTCAAAGCCCTCCCCCAGTGACACACTTTTTCCAATTATGTCACACCCTCTAATCCTTCCCAGAGAGTTCCACCAACTGGGGACCAAGCATTCAAATACATGAGCCTGTGGGAGCCATTCTCATTCTAACCACCGAGGTTGGGGGCTGCCACACCCCTCAGAAGCTGAGGCTCTTTGATGTTCTTCCCTGGCATTCTGCAGTCTAGGCAAATGGAGACATTCAAGTCTCGGTAGACACCTCCTTTTCATTACCTTTGCTGATGCTGCCCTTTCCTTCCTCCTTACCTCCTGAATTTCCCCTATTTGTCTAAGCTCTACCCATACTACTTCCCTAAAGCCTCCCCAAAGCATTTTTCAGGCCCGAGAGTGCAGACTGCTCTGTCTGTTGTGACAACAGAACTGGAAGACGGGACAGGGAATGATGGACAGGGAATTTTAGTGTTTCCGGTATCCACAGTATCTATGAGGGGTTCATTGAACCCAGACAGAAATGCATCTCTCTTAATCCTGTGGGTTCTTCCCATTCAAGAAGGGTTACAAGTAGGTTGGGAGGGTCTCTAAACTATGGCGGCAACATCCTGTTACCCAGGCCCAGGGTGATACTGAGCACATACACTGTAGAGGATGTATCCTTGATTTCTTCTGCACCTACTGGGTTTTGCTGACTTCTTGTTCCTGGAGATGTTCCCCAAGTAGATGCCAAGAAGAGAACCAAAAGCACCAGTGGGATCAAAGACCTGGTGCTTTCTCAGTTTTATTACCTTTCTGACTCCAGCCAAGAATGTGTTGTGATTCCAAACCCCACTCCACGACGATGTGTTAGGTCTATTCTGGTTTCTGCATTGATTCACTATGAATAAAAATTAAGTTGGTACTAAATTTTATGGACTCTCTTCTCTCTTTTTTTAATTCCACCTATTTGAGCTTTAACTAGATGGTGCCCGTGGGAACTGAAGGCAATTTTAATTAGCATCTTACTACAGCAAACCCTGATCGGATCATTGCTTCGCAACCTCCATTGCCGCCTTCTCCCACCCCAGCCACCTACCTCCAAGTAATCATCTGTGCCCATCCCTCAGGGCTTGCTCAAGACTTATTTGCATCACAAAGTTTTCCCTGGTACTCGACCCAGGCCTTAGCAGTCTGAGCGCTGCCATGTTTTCGGATGTACAGCACCCTTACCTTGGGGTTTGTATTGATTGCCTTGTGAGAGTAATTAACTTTCAGGTCTGTGCCTCTGCAGCCTGGTAGGTCCTCCAGGTAAGCCCTCGGAGGTCAGGACAACATCTCAGTGTTCTTGTTTGTTTGTTTTGTTTTGTTTTTCCATATTAACCCGGTGATGCTCATGGGTTTCCAAGTGTGAAGGCAGGGAAGGCTCCAATCAGACAGTGTAAGAAAGCTCGCTGCTTCTGAAGTTTCAGTGGTCCTCAGGCTCACACAGTGACTGCCTGAGAGTCCTGGGGACTGTGATAAAGAACTATTTGCCAGGACCATGATTTGCAAAATCAACTACAGCGACAGCAAACCTCACATGCCTTTTTAAAAGACAGGGTTCTAGCCTAGGCTGGCCGTAAACCTGAGTAACTGAAGATGTTAGGTTTCGAACCCGGGACAAATGGTGCCTATTTAACGTATCAAAGGGACACTGGCTGCCAGGTTTCTCCATGAAATCCCTCAGTCCCAACTTTTGCAGGGGCCCTCCCAGCAGGCATACTCCACAGCCTGCCCTGAACTCTCCAGTCCAGGGGCTAGGCTGCTCCTTCCTATATAATCCAACCATTTTGGTGACCCGCCTTCTTTGTACTTTGGGTCTCCTAGCTGCTGCGCCTGGTCCCCTTCTCTCCATGCTCTCCCCTGCTCCCAGCACTGCCCAGCTCAGTCTGGCCATGTCCCCTCTGGACTCTTCCAGATGTCCCTACCTCTGGCTGTGCTCTCCCTCATAGCTATAAGAAACCCTCCCCACCATGCCTAGGAGCAGCCACGCTTCCTTTCCTTTTCCTTTTTTATTTTATTTTATTTTATTTTATTTTATTTTATTTTCCAAAGGTGACCTTGAACTTCTGAGCCTCCCGCCTTCACCTTTTGAGTACTGACATCAGAGGCTTGAGCCAACACATCTAACCTAAGTGATGTTGGGATCACACCCAGAGCCTCATACACGAAAGGCAAGAACTTTACCAAGTGAGCTATGTCCCCGGCAGCTACAGGAATTGTTAATAAGCATTTAAGAAAAAAAAAGAATTTCTTCTACTTTAACTTTTTTTAGTTGTGTGTTTATTTTTTTAGTTTGTGTGTGTGTGTGTGTGTGTCTGTGTGGTGTGTGTGAGTGTTCGAGTGTGCACACGTGCATGCGTGCGTGCCGCAGAGTGAGTGTGGAGGTCTGAGACAATGTTGTGGAGTCATTTTTCTCTTTCACCTTTATATGCAGTCTGAGCAAGGATGCAGCGCTTCCTAGGAGAACGCCTTTACCTGCTGACTCATCTCGCTGGCCCCAGAAATGGGAATTTCTTAGCAAATTTTAAGAAAACACAAATAGAATCGTCTCTGAGAGCACACACACACCAAAATGGTAACTAGCAAAAATACTTGTAAATGTCAAACTGAAATCGCCTATTTAATTTGAGCCGGTAGGGCTTAATTCATTTATAATTAATCCCTGGTTCATTCGCAGCCCTGGCCTGTTTGCTCCTGACCTTCCTTCCTGTCTGCCTGCTCTCTGCTGTTTCTGTAGATTTGCTCATTAACGGTTGGATTTTACAGCCCCAAGGACGCTTCCCCAGGTCAGGCTTCCTCTCTCGGGTTACTCTAGCGGTCCACCTCTCCAGCCACCTGAGCCTCTGCTGTACCTCGCAGGAACATTCTTTCATTCTGATGTTTTAATTGGGACTTAAGAGGCAGAGTAAATATTTTAAATGGTCTCATAATTCTCTGCATTTATTTAAAAACACAAAGTACGGAGCAAATAAATACACTCAAAATAGCCTCTGGACTTCAGTTGTAAAGTTAGAAAGCCATCGGCTGAGGGACGAAACCCAAATCCAAAACCACAACACTAGCTACACATGACTAACCCAACGTGAGTTTATAAATGCATTTTCAGCATGTTTAGGCCAATTTCTAAGTCTTAAGAAATGGATGCCACCCACATCTTCCTATATTAAAGTGTAGAGAGAGTCCTGCAGCATGGTGAAGGCGATGTCATCAAACAGAAGGGCACTCTCAGCCGAGTTAAAACTAAGCCCAGGTGAAACCTTTTTTCAGCGTACTTGCCTGCTTTTCCTTTTTCTTCTTTTCTTTCCTTCACAGGGACTCATCTCAGGCTTGTGATCGTCCTGCTCTCTCCTCTGAAGCGTTGGGATTATAAGCATGTGCCACCACACCTGGCTTTTCTCATCTAGGCTGTAGGTCTATTCTTAGAACAGAGAAAAGAGATACCTGAATGTAACATGTTCCAGGAAACAAACAAACAAAACCGTAATAGACATAACTTTCAAATTTTACAATTGGCTTCTCAAGTCATGCTGGTGGGTTTTAGTATATTTATATTTTTGTCTTACATTTCTTGTCCCTTACTAGATTTAGATTTTGGGGGGCTGGAAGAAGGATTTTGTGATTATTCTGATTAACTGCTGCTTTAGCTTTTAAAAATTAATTATTAACCAATCCCTTGAAAGTTTTATAAATTTATACACTGTATCTTGATTAAAATCTACCCTTAGGCCTTCCTCCTAGCTCCCCCCCACTCCACACCATGTCTCTCTTACAACTTCATATTTTCTTCTTTTTTAAAAAATAACCACTGGGTCTACTCGGTGCTGTGCATATGTGCATGAATGTGCAGCCATCCACTGGGTCTCGGGGAGCCTTCCTGTGGCCATCCCCTGAAGAAAAGTGGCCTCCCTACTCCCCACCAGCCATAACTGTTAAGAGCTCTGCTGTAACATTTGTTCTGAAATTGGCTGGAAAAAATGAGTTTCAGTTTCCCAGAGACTGCTACTCTCTGGGTTCCTCAAGCACAGGAGAGCCTCTGGCCTGGCTTTCGTGAGGGAACGCCTTGCTGTCTTTGGGGAAGAGAGCTGAGCAGCACGAGACCTTCTCCTCAGAAATGTAAACCCCTTAAGAGGTGAACTTGTCTTCAAATCCTTAACGCACGAGTACCACAAGAAGAGCTTCACCTCAGCATGAGAAGTCGGCTCAGAGTTTCTCCTCAGACAAGGAATAAATACCTCATAGAGACTGAGGACCTGGGATATCTAATTAGAAGAAAAACAGTGAGGGGTATATGTCAGTCAGACAATAAAATAACACAAACATTTTAATGGTTGTAAATGATGATTACTTACTATGCTTGATAATTATTCAAGAACAATAACCAGGTATTAATCTAGACATTTTATACATATTATTTTGATTTTCAAGATAACCCTATGAACTAGACACTAGCATCATCATCATCATATAGATAAGGAAATTGAAGCAGAAATCAGTTAAGTAACTCATCCTGTTACAACACTCTGGAAGCACATGATCAAAACATTTTATTTGCTTCACAATGAAGTCCAAGCTCACAATGCTGGCTAGCATCAAATGAGGGCCCCCGGCGGCCTTATAGCAGCAGAGAAATAGGGGAAGTGGACGCATGCAAAGACAGAGGTCACATGATAAGACAGGAAGCAACAGATATGGGAGTGGCCACCCTTGTTCTTCATAACAATCTTCAGAGGCAAGAGTTAGCCATTTCCAACCAACTCCTCAAAAACAGCATTTGTCTCTTCACCATGGATGTTTTGATTCAACCACCTCCTCCTAGACCCGACCTCAGAGGGGTCTTAGAACTTTCTAGTACTTTTACATTGGGTATCAAGCCTTCAGCACATGAAATTCTTGGGTGTACATTTAAACCACACTAAGTCATAACTCTGTCCAACATCATCTAGCAAGTGAGTAGCAAAACTCAAAGGAATTCTGGATTGCACATATTTTTGAAAAACATTTAAGTTACTGAATATGAGGGCACAGTAAAGAATACACCAACATAGTTAGGGGTGTCTTAGTATTCTATTGCTGTAAAGAGACACCATGACCAAGGCAACTCTTATAAGGACAATATTTAGTTGGGGCTGGCTTACAGTTTCAGAGGTTCAGTCCATCATCATCATGGAGAGAAGCATGGTAGCAGGCAGGCTGACATGGTGCTGGAGGAGCCAAGAATTCTACATCTTGATTGGAAGCCAGCCAGGAGAAGGACTGGCCTCTGCACTGGGTGGAGCCTAAGCATAGACCCTCAAAGCCCACCCCCACAGTGAAGCATTTCTCCAACAAAGCCACACCTCTTATTGCACAACTTCCCATGGTCCAGGCATATTCGCACCATCACAAGGGGAGAGGTTTTTATTGTGGAGGAGAGAGATAACATCCAGGGGCATCTGGAAGGGTCCAAAGCAGAGAGAAAAAGAAGCAAACTGGATATGGCCAGGGCTATCTTCAAGAGAAGGGATAACAGTGGAGGAGACAGGGGAAAAACTTGCCAAAATATAGAAAACAGATATGTTAGAGGAGGGAAGCCTGTGTACTGAGGACCAGGATGCTAGTGTGGGCTTTGACATACATACATAAATACATACATATACATGCACGCACATACATTTATATGTACATGCACATGTAAATGTGTATATATACATATATACATATACATATACATACATATATACATATACATATACATATACATATATATACATATACATATACATATATATATATATTTCAAAGTCCACACTAGCATCCTGGCCCTTGCACATATAGTATGCACACATACATATGTACATATACATATATATATATTACATACATGCATATTTTATATGTATACATATCAAAGCCCACACTAGCATCCTGACACACATATATATGTTAATGTATGTATATGTGTACACATATATATAATACACATACATATCAAGTACATGTGAGTAGGGGCTGAAGGAGCCTGGAGACCAGCATGGGCTTTGATATGCAACCACAGGTATATGCTAATAGAGTCATATGTCCCTTCTGCCAGACACAAAGGAATGAAAGGAACTCAGTTTACAAGTTCCTGGGGGAATGCTGGTTTGTATCTAATCACCAGAAATCCTTCTACAGTCCAACATGAGCTGAGCAGGACTGTCGTTTCTGGACATACGCACTACCTGAGACCTAAAAGTTAAGTTGTGTGTGTGTGTGTGTGTGTGTGTGTGTGTGTGTGTGTGTGTGTGTATGTGTAATTTGCACATGTCACAGTGACTGTGTGGAGGTTAGAGGACAACTAACAGAGGACAGTTTCTACCATGTGGGACCCAGGATTCAAACTCAGGTTGTAAGGCTTGGCAGCAAGCTCCTTCGCCTGTGTAGTTATCTTGCAGCCCCAACTGCAGATATTTTGACTAAGGTACTGTATTTCTTGTATTGCACAGCAGGGAAGGTTAACATTCAGAGGTGTGAGAGGCATAGAATTAACTACCTCAGCCAGCCTACCTTCCAGTTGCAGGGCTGGTCTACCAAATGCTGTTGCTTTACTCTCTGCCTTGGTTTGGCTGGGCCCTGAAGCCAAAGGCCTGAGGTCACAGAAGACAGCAGCCTGGACTTGATCTAGAAGGACCAAAGGGAACAGCCATTTCACTTATGTTCTTCATTACAAGTTTGAATAAAAAGTTACTCTTTACAGATGTGGAACTTAAGTGACCAATTGAGACCAGAGGTCAAAATCGCCCAAGGATGATGTCAACTTTTCTACTTAAGAGGACTTAAAGATGTTAATTGGTTGGAGATGAAGAGGCCAATTTAAAAGGATGTGTCTTGGAGCTATTTTGTACAGAGAATAGTGGGTTTTTATTTTAAATATTATGTTCAGAGTTGGTTGGAGCCAAGGGCCATCGGGGAGACCTTTCCTCAGATACTGCCAGCTTCTGCCACTGGTGTTGGCTGACCATAGCTGCAAATGGTGCATTTGGTCTTCAGTTTGCACGCACTGCGTCTGGTGACACACTGACATCCTGAGAACACAGCCTGGGTGAGCAGCCACAACTGGCTGGTGGAAGGAAGGGGCTTGGGTAGTGAGTTTGACGCTCTCCCATGGAGAGCCAGCAGGATGAGTGGAGCTCGGGCATCTGAACTCTTGGATGAGACCGTGCTTAGTGATCAAGAGTTGGATAAAATTCCATTAGAGGTAAACGTTGTCAGACAGCGGGCTGGAAAGATATATTTTAAGCTGAGAAATTACTTAATAAATTCAGCCCAACACTCTGTGACATTTCCCACAAGACTTTAATGCTGTTTACAAATTCCAGAGAACACCCTGAGTCGTTTCTGGCATGGGCTTATGATTTATTTCAAAGGAAAATGGGACAGAGTGTGTGGGTTTGTGTTTAATGTGAGAAGGGATTTGGAGATGGGAAGTCAACAGGCATGAAAGATTGCAGGGCAAATGTAAAACTGTGGAGCTTGTGGGTGGCCCTGGAGCACGCAAGAGGGCACTGAGCAAAGAGGGGGCCCTCACCGTCCCAGGGCTAATCAAACAGTACCACTGACACAGGCCAGGGATGCGTTCCGGAGCCTGGCTTAGGAGGCGACCTGAGACGCAGGGCGTCAGAAGCACTTTAGTTTCAGACGTTCCTATTGAGACCAGGTAGAATTTCCTCCCAAAGGAGGGTGGCCACAAAGGGTCAAAGTTCAGAGTGTACGGACCTCAGTTAGACTGAAGGAAGGAATTTTCAAAGAAAATGAGGGCTTGGTGGTAGCTGGGAGTGGTGAGTTGGCTCGGTGGGTAAAAAGCGCTTGCAGAGTAAACCTGACAACCTAAGTTTGATCCCACATCCGTGTGGAAATAGAGGAACTTCACAAAGTTGCCCTCTGACTTCCCTGTGTATATGCTCTTTCCGCATGACATAGACACACAGACACCGATACACACACATGCACACATGCATGCATGCACACACGAATACATATAATAATAATAATGAATGAGAGCTTGAACTAAGAACACAAGGAAGAGTTGGAGATGTGTTCTCTGTATCTGATCCTCTGTTTCATGGAAAACGAAGGACAGGTTAGGTGGCCTTTTGATTTAATCGCCCCGTGAAAGAGAAATGAACTTGTGGTCTGGAAGGAGGTATACCCCTAGTAGACAGGTTAATGGAGCCTCAACTATTGGGTTATGATGGATGCTGCCATGTGGGGCTGACAGGGAGAGAAAGTGAGGAACTCTCTTTATCTCTTGCTTCTCCCCTCCCCTAGAAAACTTCTGGTTTCATTCATCTTGTTTGCCTTGGAGTATGTGGTCTGAATGGGAAACGAGAACAGTGACGTTCCCCATCTTTCTTGGGGAGAAAAATGACATTCCATTTGGTTTTGGAAAATACACAATATTCCCCTTATAAAATATTCAATCACTGTCATTAATCCTCCTGCCTGGGCTGGCCCTGCCCCACTTAGGCATGAGTGGCAGGGCTTTCGAATGGCTATAGGCCCAGGGACTTGGCTTTCTTTACTGATGATGTAATCAGAGATTCCAGGGTCCTGTGTCAGCTGACCAGAACTCTCTAGGGTAAGAGTCAGAGCACAAGGTGTCCCTGGCACAATGCGTAGGCTTAAATGGAAGGACACCAATGACTTAGAGCCTCTATAGCTGAGCTAAGCCTTATAGGAAAGTTCTGGATCTTGATAAATTAATTGCTATCAGTATAACAGAGAGTGTCACTTAAAGAGTTCTGTCCTCTGAGCCAAAGCATGTCTATCTTCAAATGAGGCCAGCCCCCACTCCTGTGCCATTGACTGGCCCTTGGGAGTCTCTTCCCTGTATGGTCCACCATGATATAAATTGACCTTTCTCTTCTTCATCTCTTCTTCTCTGCCTCCCTTTCCACTTACTCTTATTGTTTTAAAAATTATTTCCCCTCAGCTTTAGGATATTGACAGATAAAAGTTGCATATATTTATAGTATATAACATGACATTTTGGTATTTGTATCTATTATAAGGTGATTAAATAAATGTGCCGAACATATCTATGATCTAACATAAAATGTCACATTGTGTAAAATAGACAGAGAACACATACTATATATGATCTTATTTATTCTTAAATAATGGAATCCCCAAATGTCTGAGTAGGTACCTTATGATTATCAACCTCAAATTCTTCTTTGACTATGGGAAAAACTCAGGTCTTGTAAGGAGAAGAGACTCTCAGATATCCAGAGCAATTTATTTTCCTACCTCCATCCTCCCTGGGGGATGGCCATTTGTTTGGAACCTGTGCATGTGGGCAGGAAAGGGATCTGGGCCATGTGGTCTGGCCTCATGACAGTCCTGAGCTGCTATGCTCTCAGATGAGCTGAGGCTCTGAGGCAGGCCTAGCTGCAGGTGGCCCTTGGCACGAACTTCCAGGATAATGCTCTCCTGGCATGGCTCTACCTTAGCTAACTGGCTTTCTCTGCCCATGTACTGCATACTCCTAGGCATCAGCTTCTTGTGTTTACTGAGCCCTCTGGGCTTCCTAGCCTGGGCGTTGCCAGGCAACTCCTCTCAGACCCAGGCCCCAGCACCTGTGCTCTGCATCATGGCTGGGTCTCTCCTCTTGTCCTTCCAACCCCTAGGACACCCCTTGGTCTTGTGTGTTATCCATTTAACTCCACCTGGGCCTTCTTTAACCTCCAGAGCTCCAGACTGACTCTAAGGTGGCATTCGGTGAATGCTCCCTAGGACCTTTGAGGAGGACCCTTTGCCCGACACTGTAAGGGGGGTAGGGCAGAGAGTTGTTTTCTGGAGGACACCCGCTTCCCAGATGAGGATGACACCTTGGTTTACCCCACTCCTGTGAGTCAGACTGAGGCTCTGAGGGAAGCTGTTGAGCTTCTGTTAGGTTATTTTACCCCCTCTGTACCCTGTCTCAACCAAGTGCATGGAGAATGGGTAGCTGCCTTTGCATACGTCTCTTGGTATCAGGACCCCGTCTTCCCTCATACCAGGCAGGACAGAAACTTATAATGGTCTTCACAACAAATTTCAAATTAGGATCACAGAGCTGGGGAGATCACAGGAGCTGTCAACTCCTTTCTGTCTAGGATGAGGACACTGGAGGTCAGGGAGTTGAAAACCCAACCCCTAGTTTATTAGTGACAGAGCTGGTCTTACTTTCCAGAGCTAAAGCCAAGCAAGCAGCCATCACCAACATAACTGCCCAGCAGCTCTGTGAGGTTGGCAACGCAGAGAGCACACCCAACCTCCCAGCTGTGGCAGAATCCTCAGTGGTACCCTGAAACCCAACTTCTTGCTCCTTTTGGGATTTTCAAAGCTGATGTTGGGTATTGAGGGACTGGCAGCTGCTGACCTGGGTAACACCAGCACCTTCAAGATCTCTTTGGAAGAAGCAGCCATGTTCCGTATTTCAGGGCCTTGGCTACCTCAAGGATAGGTAGTCTACAGTGGCTTGAATGACTAGATCCCTTCAGTTGTAAGATGGAATGATAGCCATGTGCTATTTGGAACATCTGTGGGAGATGAGGGAGGCGAGGGGGTGCGAGACCTATCCTTTAAATGGCTGTGGTACTAGGTCTTGTTGTCTCCCATTCCTTTCAGCATTGTAGTGCCACAGTACAAAAAGGAAGCGTTCTGTTGTCTGGTTATAACCTTTCTAATGAAAGGGTTGAGCTACTGGCTTCAAGCAAAAGAAATGTTAGGAACTATTTAGCTTTGACGTTGTACAGTTCCCATCTGGGCTTGGGCCTGGGAGAGTAGCTAGGATCCATTGTCAACTCAGTGGGGCAACTTTCTCAACTGGGGCAGCCCACTGGGCACCAGCGTCTCCAGGAGAAACACGAGGAGACTCAAACATTTCAATGAGAACACGGCCACAGCTGAAGAGGCCGTGGGCTCCAGGACTGAGCAATTCTCTTTTATCACAGAAAGACAAGTGTCAGAGCCCTCTCTATCCCAATGTCACAGGCTGACTTACTTCACCATAGCACACAGAGCCAGGGTATTCATTAGTGATGAAGGGGCCACGTGATCCTGCTTGCAGGGTTTAGGGGCTGATGGGGTGAGGACAGCACCCTACCTTCCACAATCAACTCTTTCCTCTTGGAAGCAGTGTCTGTCCCAGTACTGGCTCTGGGCTTCCTATGGTGCCTGTGCATAAATGATTCAGGCTCTGCTATTTGAAAGTGTTAAAGCCCCATCTCTTTTTTCTTTATCCAGGAGCACAAACGGCAGTCTGAAGCTGGAATTTAATACCCAGTAAAGCTTTCAGCTTCAAGAATAAAAGGGCAGTTCTGTAAACAGCACACAAATCCCATATAGCTTGGCCAGGCAGAGGGAAACGGGAGATGGAAAGGGCTGCTGTGTACGCATCCGGGGATCCAGGTTGCACAATGCCCTTTTCAGGGTTTGCTGTGGCCCCACTAGGCTCCTGTGACAGAGTTCTGGACATACTCTGCTTTCAGGCACTATAACAAAATAAATGAGATTAAAAACCTTATAAAGAGAAAAGACTTATTTTGGCCCTTAGATTTAGATGTTCCTATCCAGTGTTAGTAAAACCATCACTTTGAGCCTCCTCTGGTGGGGTGCCTGACTGGCACTGAGAAGCATGTGGCAGAGGAAACTGCCTACTTCCTGGCCGGAAAGCAAGAGGAGAGAGAGAAGCCCAGGATCCTACACTCCTCTTCAAGGGCATGCCTCCAACGACCTAAGGATGCCCCACTATGTTCTGCCTCCTAGAAGCTCTAGCCACTCTCATAGTACCACTGTGGTCTGTGACATGACAGTCCTTGGGGAACATATCCAAATCATGGTAGTTCTCTAAAAACCTAGATCCTGATGACCTAGGGCGGGGCACCCTTTCCAGGGCTCATGGTCCCAAGTAAAGACTTTTCTTCTTAAAAAATTATTTACTTAAGCTCATTGGTGTTTTGCCTGTGTGTATGTTGGTGTGAATGTGTCAGGTTCCCTGGAATGGGAGTTAAGGACAGTTGTGAGCTGCTATGTGGGTGCTGGAAATTAAACCCGGGTACTATCACTTGTCAGTGTCCCTGTAAACCTAAGTCATTCCTTGGGGTCTATCCTGGACTCTGACACTCACTGAAATGTTCTCCAGGTACAGCCCCACATTTTATACTGCCCCATTGTAGTGCAAGTCTGCCTCCAGTGATGGCTGTACAGTGATGATAATGTTGGCAGGTGGTATTCACGATGTGCACACTGTCAGGTTCTCTTCAAGGTCCTCTATGAATGCAGTCTATCTCTAAATTTCCTCTTTAAGCAGATAAAAGCATTGCCCTCATTTGGATGGTATAGAACTTCTTTATGGTTTCTCTCCCGATGCATTTGTGTTCATGTGTATGTTAGTGCTTGCACTTACCACACCCTTGGAAGGAAACACTGTGAATGTTCAGAGGCTCCACCAGCTCTAATCCGGCAAATGCATTTCAGTCAGAAGTGACAGATTTTTCACACACAATATATGAATCTCAAGGCTTCTACAATCTTGTGGTTGAATGCACATTCTTACCCTATCCCTTTGCCTGGGATATGGCTTTGGGGTTGACCTCTCTACATTTCGGTTGCATTATCTGAAAAACAGTAACTAGAAGTGTCCACCTCTAAAGTGTGGTTTGCACCAAATGAGATAAATGCATGTAAAGAGCTTCGAACAAGATCCCTGATACACACTTAGCATTCAGTAAGTAATGGTCAGTATGATTGCAGTTTAATGGGATGCAATGCTACAAATGTTTAATGAGCACCTATGACACGATTCAGGCAGAGATATCACGTGGAGTACTTACTTCCCAGTTTAGATTCCCCGTTTCTACTTGCCAAAGTGGCTTGAAAAGCATTAAGCACATAGTAACTGATCAATCAATGCTTTGTGATTGATGTCTTTATGGATGTTTCCCCCTGACAGTCTTTATCCATCTTTCCCCTCTTGGAATAACCAGTGGTTGTGTGACGATAGTCCCAAAAGCCAATACTGGGAGCCAGGTGACCTGGAGGTTAAGTTACTCCCCACTTTGGGCCTCTAGGGCTTCGCTTAGATACTATCTCAGGTCCTTTGCGCATTTCAGTTCTTAGGGAGAGTGAGTATGAAAGAAGCAGAGACCTTGAAATGCTCCCCCAACTCTTTGCCCTTGGAGCTCAACTATCTAACTTGGAAGCTACTGTAAACTGTTTTCAGTTGAGGACCAGACTAAATGGATTTAATAAACTCCCCCTCTGCTACACATGTCAGCTCATCTCTCTATGCTAACTACGGTTGTGGCTTAAGTGATAACGCTCAGCAATTCCCACTTCCCTTGTGGAATTCATGGCAATGGGGAACCCCATAAATATGGATGGACACATGCATACAGTGAACACCTGCATGAAGCATGTATTAATACTTTGGGAAAAGTCCTGCTTCTTAGTTGGCCAGTGGTACCTCTGGCTACTACTGGGAGGGAAGAGACTCACAATTTGTAAACGTTCAGATGTTATTGTCTAAATTAGCTGAAGTTTTGGCTAGAGACTTTCTTTTGTCTAAACCAGTATTGGGCTGTTCTCATGTCAAAGAATCAGCAGATCAAGTTACTTGTCCTGTTTGGTCTTCTTGATTTTTTTATTTTCTGTCTGTAGCCAAGATCTTCAGGGGGTCTTCCTCTATCATATCTGATCCATATTACTTTGGAAGGAGTCCAAAGTCTTTTCTCCTTTCCTATTAACACAAGTAGAGAGCCTCTCTCCCAAAATAGCATGACCTCTCTCCCAGAGGAATTTTAATATCATACCACCAAACTTAATAATCATCTTCATTTTGATAATTAAAACAACTCAAAGCAATTAAAACAATCTAAACAAATATCTATTGAGATAGTGCTCCTCCACTATCTTCTGTTTTTTTTAAATGATTAATTTTTAATAGTATGATCAAGGCCTAAGTTTTTACTGTTAGGCTCCCTACCCCCTGCTTTTTTTTTTCCTTTGGTTCTTTTTTTCAGAGCTGGGGATCGAATCCAGGGCCTTGTGCTTCCTAGGCAAGCGCTCTACCACTGAGCTAAATCCCCAACCCCTACCCCCTGCTTTTTGATCTATAGTTTAAGATAGAAAGTTTAGAGTTCTTTATTCCATGTATACTTAAGAACAATTAAACAATTACCGTTATACACTCTCTTATCCCAAAACAATTAGATCAAGTTTCATTCATCTCTATTCTTTGATTATCTATTTAGCAAAGTAGCATCTTGGAAGCAAGCAGCATCTACCATCTGACTCTACCTCTGAGCAGTCAACTTGTCTCTTTGCACAGCAGGGGCTTCCAGCATCTCTGAGCTCAAGTTCTTTGTATCATTCTTAACTGAGTGAAGAAATCCTCATGTGGCTCAGACAAAATCTGTAACCTACCAAGAAACCAATTCTCCCCCAATCTTAATCATAGCATGTATGTATTCCATCAGAAAATCTCTGAATAATTTTTAATAGTGAGTCTTGCTTACTATGTTGGCTGCATCTGTAGTGGTGAATTAGTTAAACTGCTTTGGCTCCAGCCACCTGCCAGAGTCCTCTGGATTCTCAGATGAAAGACACACACACACACACACACACACACACACACACACACACACACACACACACACATTTTGATGTGCTTCGACTAGCTCTATTGCTGAGCGCTTCTAAATTTCCCCATGGCTAGCGACCCCCCCAATCTGGCATTCCTGAATTAATATCTTTTAAAATCTATATCTTATCTGAGACCCAACTGGGGAAGTGACTTCTAGGGCTACTTTCTTGGATTCTTACATGCCAGTGGGCCTTTAAGTTTCATCTTTCTCCTTCCCGGCATGGCGAGTCTCCTCTCCACCCCCTCCTGGCCCCTCACCTGCAACATCTAAAAGTCTTACCTCCATCTTTCTGCCCAGCCATTGGCTGTATGGTAATTCTTTATGATCAAGCGAAGCCAGCTGGGGGCAGGGATCCTCAGGTCTGGAAGTGCGACTTTTGGGGAACTGAAATAAGACAAAGCATTAGAACCAACTCCTGACATGGACATTCTTACTTCAACCTCAAAAAAGTTGGTATGTGTGAGTGACATGCTAGGTGGAAGAGAAAGGAACATGCAGCCTGACTCAAATAAGTATTTGATCAGAAAGGGACATCCTGACACCTTCTTCATGTAGACAGTCGAGGCTTGGCCTTCTGGTGTGCTTTCATAGAAAGAACTACAGCCAAGAAAAGCTCTCCTGGAATTGTTTTGAGACCTGACCCCCTCACACACACCACCACCCTCACCCCCGCCCCCACCTCCACCCCCGTGCAACGCTTACCTAGGAAGGAGGAGTTGGCATCACATGACCGAAAAAGCAGGAGCATGAAGTTGAAAGAGTGGGATCAGGCATATGAGTGTCTAGCTTCTCCTTTAACTTGGCCGAAACCAATCTTAATTCTTTAGAGAGCTCCTTTTTTTTTTAAAAGTTAGATATTTAATTTATTTACATTTCAAATGTTATCCCTTTTCCCTGTTTCTGCCCTGGACAGCCCCTATCTCATTCCCCTTCTGCTTCTCTGAGGGTGCTCCCCCACTTACCCACACCAACCCACTCCCACCTCCTCGACCTGACTTTCCCCTACACTAGGGCATTGAGCCTTGGCAGGACCAAGGGCCTCTCCTCCCTGTGATATTAGACAAAAGCCATCCTCTGCTATATATGCGGCTGGAGCCATGGGCACCTCCATGTGTACTCTTTGGTTGGTGATTTAGTCCCTGGGAACTCTGGGAGGTCTGGTTGGTTGATATTGTTGTTCTTATGGGGTTGCAAATCCCTTCAGCTCCTTCAGTCCTTTCTCTAGCTCTTCTATTGGGGACCCTGTTCTCAGTCCAATGGTTGATTGTGGGCATTTTCTGTATTTGTCATGCTCTGGCAGAGCCTCTCAGGAGACAGCTGTATCAGGCTCCTGTCAGCATGCACTTCTTGGCATTGGCAACAGTGACTGGGTTTGGTGACTGTATATGGGATGGATCCTCAGGTAGGGGCTAATCCTCACGGGAGGAAATGCAGAGAAGTGTGGAGCAGAGACTGAAGGAAAGGCCATCTTTATGGAATTCTTTCAGAAAAAAAATACCTTCCCTTACTTTGTCAATGTGTTGCTGGAAGTCCTTGGTTAAATAGGAAGTGGATGTGTTTACCGAAGACCTGGGTCTTTTGGCTTTGAAGCAACGGCCTGAAGGTCTTCAAGTACTTAGTGCAAGGTGGGTGGAAGCTGATGGGCAGGAGTTTGCCTCCTCTCCTCTTTTGGTGGTTTCTGTCTCAGAGCTAAGAGTGAGGGAAAGACATGGGGGAAGGAAGGTTGCTGTGTGTGTGTGGGCAGGGTTCTCTTTCTTCTACCCCAATGAAAGAGCAGCCCAGAGCAGCTGACTACCCTGTCTCCAAGGCTAGATTCGAACCTGATTTGAACACTGTAGAAGTTAAGGAGAAAATTGAGAGGACACTCTGAGAGTCACTCACTGACCAAAACATGGCAATAGGTTGACACGGTTGAGTCCTCTGGTGGAAATGTGTATGAAGAAGTTCTTGCACCAAGACTCTCGTGTTCTCACAGGAAGGGGCTTGACTACACCTTTTTTCAGCAAGCGATCCTACAGCAAGGATCGTGGGCTGGGGAAAGCAGGAGGGAGGCTGGCCATGTTTAGCCAGCTGTGAACTGACGAAGGAGTCTGGCCTAGAACATTGTAGACAGTAGACCTAGGGGTATGTGAACCAGCTCAGTACCCACCTCCTCTGGGAACTTTCCAGAGGTCCATGGCCTCCTCCCACCTCATTATACCCCCATCTTCTTAAACGGCCACCTCTGCCAGTCTTAACTTACACCGATGACAGTTACTTGTTCACGTTTCCTTTCCCTATGCAGAGTGACTGAAAGCCTCAGGGGACTGTCCCCTTGTGTTCCGTCCCTCTGCCTGGCAGATAGCAAGAGGGCAATAAAAACATGTTAGTCAGGCTGAATGCCCTCAGAACCAAGTAGGCTCAAGTGGAAGTGCTACCCCCTTTCTGTTCTAAGTGTGACAGTTGGCTTTGGACTCCGAGAATCAAGATTGCCTACTTTCTACATTTTCCAGTCCTTGGTCCATTTTGTTCCTCTCCCCTCTGTCATGGGCCCCTGCCTCAGGGAACAGAACCTTTCTAACTGTCCCTTTTGGTGCTGGGCTTAACTCAGCTCCAGAGGGCGCTGCCCCCCTCCTCTAAGATGCGTGGCTAAGGGTTGGTAGCGGGAGCTGCGGGAGGAGTGGCAGTCCCACTCCACAGCCCCCTCACCCCAGCCCCAGCTCAGACCGAGCAAGAGCTGATTCGATACAAAATTATCTCTGCATCCTGCCAAAGAAAGAGCAGGAGGGGAGCCGCTTCCTTGGGGGTGAATTATTTAATCACTTGTCTTCCCCTTGAATCAATGCGGCTAATGAACTTTTTTTCTTTTTTGCCTCTTCCTCCTTCCCCTCTACCACCAGCCTCTTATTATTCAGGTTTCTCTTGTCCTCATCCTAGATCAGTGGGGACTTCATCCACGGAAGGCTGGGAGACTTTGCACCCAGCCCAGCCTTGTCCCGCAGGGCTGCTTTTTCCTTCCAGGGCAGTCTGCTCTGAAATAACACTGGTGTTAGGCAACCGTGAATGGTAGAATCTGCCAGTGTCACACAAAGGCAAGGCCCTCGAGCTGTCTCTGAGAGGGAAACTTCGGAGCTAGGAGGTTGGGTGACAGGAGGAAGGGAGCTGTGGAGTCATTTGTCATGGCTAAATGGAAATTTATCGTTATGATCCCAGGGCTATAGCTAGGCTGGCAAGGGGAACAGGAATCCAGATATTTCTGGGGGAAAAAACAGGTCTCTCTAAATCAATCTAACGGCTGCTGGTTCTGGTGGCATGGGGAGTCTTGACATCTCTGGGGTGTGATAGCCTGAGGTTAGAGGCATGAAGAGCTGGCTCATTTCCCAGACAGCCTTGCAGGTGTCAATAACTCCACTACCATATCATCACCATGGGGTGCTTCAGGAGAGCTCAGCCATGAACCTGTGATAAGACTGGGAGAAAGAAACTCGTGGAGACAGGATCAGTTGGAGACCCTTGAAATCAGCAACCAATTCTGTGACCTTAGCCTGACCGCAGTTGTGTCCTGGCTGGAGGCCAGTGTGAATCCCATAGATGCTAGGAGAACGACCACTGACCCAAATCATCTCGGCCACATTAATTAAAGCAGACAATTAATTAAAGCAAGCTCTTTAATTTGTGTACACAGGCTGCCTCCCCCTAAGGTGGGAGTGGGGTTCAAGACATCAGCCTTGGTTGTGGGGAAAAAATATAAAGTTTTTATAGCTCAGGGGTAGAGAGTTTCCAAATAGGGGATTTAGTGGGTAAAGGTGGGGGTTACAGGAGCAAAAGATAAGCAAAACAAGTTAGTCATAATGGCCTCATCCTCCTGAAACAAAGACACAAAAACAAGGGGCTCCTAACAATGCAGTCATAACAAAGGTAGGGTTTCAGGGTGGTTGTGAACAACTTTCTGAAACAAAGACCTGGCTGCCCTTTCCTGGAACAGGCAGTAAAGAGCAGGTGTAGTTAAGGTTATAGGTGGTAGTGGTGGTGCATAGCCAGGTCCTTGAGAAACAGAGATTTAATTATAAACCAGAACAAATCTAGTTCCATTTTTACTCTAAGATGTTTTTCAAGTCTAAAATGGAGGCAGACTGGTTCATCACCAGAAACATGTAAAATATTGTGACTAGTGTTAGCATTCTGTCTAAGCCCCACCCCACAGTTACCTGGCAACAGCCAGGTATGCTTGACACTATAAAAGGGGCTGCTTACCCCCCTCCTGGCTCTTTTGCCCTCTCCTTCTCTTCCCCCCTTCCCCCTTTGTCCCTTCTCTCCCTATTCACTTCCCCCCTCTCTCTCCACTATGCTCATGGCCAGCCTTTACAGTCCCCCTCTCTTTCTCGCTCTGCCTTTCTCTGCCCCTACTGCCCTCTTAACTCCTCTCCCCATGCCCTGAATAAACTCTACTTTATACCATCGTGTGGCTGGTCTCTCAGGGGGAAGGGATGTCTCAGCATGGGCCTGCGGAGGCACCCTTCCCATACCTCACCACACCTCCATAGAACACACCCCTCTCTCTTTGTCTTTATATAAACACGTCAACCAGAGACATTGGTTTGTGTCTTTGGTTTTAAATCTTTCTTCTTTCGCACAGAAAATTAATGAGCAGAGCTGCCTGGAAGCTACGTGTGCTCAGATACTTCACTGATCTTTGGATGCATTGTGCTGAAACCTGTCTAGTCACCAGGATGGAGAGGTGTGGGACATCTCACAGGCCTCTGAGGTTTGACCAGCTGGACTGGTCATCTTACCACCCCGTATCTCAGCCAAATCATTTCAAAGACCAGTTTACCTCCTCAGTAATGAGCCTATTTAGCCCCTAGATAAAAATCCTTGGCAGCAATTCTGCCTCGGTCTCAGTCCCCTTCTCATTATGTATCCCAGGCCCCTAGTCTAAACTTGCCAGTAACTCTCTCTCGTGAACCTGTCTACTATGTGGGAACTCCGCTTGCTTTCTCTTTATAATGAAACTTTTTAAACTCATCCATCATTGTCTTTGAAATTCACTCTTGGAGTTTGTGAGAGAGTACCCAGAGCCGCTGACTCAGTGGAAGCTGTATGAGCATGAATGCCTGGCACCTTTGCCCTTGAGTTAAGCCCACTTGGCATAAGAATATCTCCATCATATTCACAGACCTCACAGATCTTAGTTTCACCTGAGTCTTAGGGTTTTACTGCTGTCAACAGACACCATGATCAAGTCAACTCTCATGAGGACAACATTTAATTGGGGCTGGCTTATAGGTTCAGAGGTTTAGTCCATTTAGCATTAAAGCAAGAGGACGGCAGCATCCAGGCAGGCATGGTGCAGGAGAAGCCTGAGCTCTACATCTTCATCTCAAGTTTGCTAACAGAATACTGGCTTCCAGGCATTTAGAAGTGGGGTCTTAAAGTCCACACCCACAAGGCCACACACCTACTCCAACCAGGCCAATCTCCCAATAGTGCCACTCCCTGGGCCAAGCATATACAAACCATCACAACCTGGATGTATTTACAAGGTGCAGCCCATGCACCTCACAGATGCAGGAATCACGAGCACATTTCACCAGGACTGTCGAGCTCCCTTATTTCTTCAGAGGTCAGCTGGAACATTACCACCCCAGTACTCTGACTCAGTCAAACCTCCAGTTCGACATTTTCTCTGCTTCTCCCATGTGGCACTTACTGTAGTAATAATTGGTTGATTAATACTTGACTTGGCTATGAATTCCAAGTTCCATAGATCAGAAGTTGTTCTATGATGTTCAGGGTCGAAACTCCAGCAAGGAGCATGGGATTGGGACTAGTTATGAGAAAATATGTACTTAATGACCGAATGGATCTTGGAATGGGTATGATTAATTAATTACTATTAATCAATTATTAATTATTAATTCACGTGGCAGGTAGGAAGATCTAAGGTCATCTCAAAAGATCTTTATAAAGCTATTGAAAACGGGACCAACAATGTTGCTGGGACAAGAATAAAGACCATTTAGGGCAGTGGTTCTCAACCTTCCTAATGCTGCGACTCTTTAATACATCTACCTCATGTTGTGTTGATGCACAACCATAAAATTCCTTTTGTTGCTACTGCATAACTGTAATTTTGCTACTGTTATGAATCATAATGTAAATATTTTTGGTGATAAGGGTTGTGACCAACAGGTTGAGAACTGGTGATTTAGATGCTACTTGAGGCAAGAACAAGTTTGGTGTCAGTCACAAGAGTGACAGGAGGGTGGAGGATGATAGAGTGTTTGGAAGAATGACATGGCAGCATATCTGCTATCCATTCAGTGAGTGGAGGAGAGAGAAGAACTTGAAAGGCTCCTGGCTGAAGGATGGCCATAGCCTCTGGGGGAAGTGTTGAGGCCTGGAGAGCCCTCTTTCTTCCTGCCCTTCTTTGTAGCCTAGTTTTACTGCTTTTTTTTCTCCTTGGATCTTCTCTGTCCTCTGTTTTGGATTGCTTTGTGTCTTCTTTACCTGACTGAGCCCTTGGTGCTTCCTACCTCTGATCCCACCTTGTACCCTCATTCTGATCTCTTTTCTTCTGTCCTTCCCTCATCCTTAGATCATCTGAGCCCTATCTCTTCATCTCTGCTCCGTGCATCGCCCTTTGGGGTTTATTAAACTTCTCCATTTCTCCCCATCCTCCTGCCCCTAATAGTTGTCTACTTATTTCGTTTTGCAGGCTGGATATTTTTTGAGATCTTCCAGATGGATTGATCCAACATTGACAAATTCTTTTGGCCTTTCTTCTCTTAGCAGCCTACCCCTGCCAAAGCTTCACTCTTGCCACAATTCCTCTTTCTCTCTGAATTCCTAGTCTAAGCATGTATGTTCTGATTGTAGAAACTGGCCTAGGTATTGAATTGGCTCTTTCAGTCTCTTTTATGTTCCTTTCTTTGCATTTTCTTGGTCAAGTTGAGCAAGCCTGAAGCTTTTCTCCAACCTGTTCTCTCCACCCTGCCCTAGCAGGCCCTCAGCTTATCTGCTGGGTCTACTCCGGCTTCCCTCCCTCTCTTCTTACCTGATAAAGAGGAAGTATCTCATTGTGTCTTCCTGCTCTAATCTACACCCTGTGCATTTGTCTTCACATCAGCACGCCTGTCTAGAAAACTGTCAAGGGACTTGGATGTGGCTGGTGTCACTCCCTTTCAGTCTAGCTGAGTGTTATAGAAAAGTAGGCTTTTCATAAATACTCTTTGATGCTAATGTTCATGACATTGCTGATGAAGAGATGATGATAAGTGAGATAAATCATGGCAGTTTCTGGACTGCATGAAATAGGTATTCAATAACCATTAGTAGACTCTTCATCTAGATGATAATGTTAATTGCTTTCCAAGACTCTCCTTTTGACTGCCAATGTGGGAACTGTCGCAAAGGAACTTATGGAGGGAGGAAGCACAATGGGGTGGAGCTTAGCTCATACCCAAAAGCAGAATGTGAATTGGGCTTTTCTAGAGTCAGGAGACAGGAAGGAAGATGTTTTCAGGGCTGGGATAGCTGCTGTCCCTGTGTGGCTTCATCTCTTACCCCTTTATTCTTCTCTTTTTTTGTGTGCTTGGTTGGGTTGTGGTGGAAATAGAGTGGAGGGCACCTTTCCTAACCTATCCTAAGAACCACAGCTGATGCTTTTGTACCACCACCACCACCATCACCATCACCACCTCCATTACCACCACCACCACCACCACCACCATCACCACCTCCACTACCACCACCACCACCATCACCATCACCACCTCCACTACCACCACCACCACCATCACCATCACCACCTCCACTACCACCACCACCACCACCACCACCATCACCATCACCACCACCACCATCACCACCACCACCACCACCACCACCATCATCACCTCCACTACCACCACAACCACCACCACCACCACTGCCACCACCACCATCACTACCTCCACTACCAACATCACCTCCACCACCACCATCACCATCACCACCTCCACTACCACCATCACTTCCAGCACCACCATCACCATCTCTACCATCACCACCATCACCATCACCATCACCACCACCACCACCACCTCCACCACCACCATCACCATCTCTACCACCACCACCAGCACCACCACCTTCACCACCACCATCATCACCACCACCACCTCCACTACCATCACCACCACCTCCACTGCCATTACTTCCACCACTACCACCTCCACCACCATCAAAAAGCCAAAGACAAGCATAACTATTTTGAGCAATGTAACAGGCTTTAGAAGTGAAGACACAAAGATGGGGAGGAAATTGTGCTTAGGTTCAATAAAAAAAAAAGATGGCCATGGTGAAATGATATTGTACAAAAAGGTGTAACATGATGTAATGGGCAGGGTGGGGACCAAGCAAGGGCTGACTGTTGGCAGATTCTTCTTCGCTTCACTGCAGTCTTTCTTCTTCTCAGGCCTCTGGGTAAAGGGAGAAAGAAAGAGTGACCGTCTAGTTTTATAGCTGATTTGAGGGGAAGGGAGTTCTAATCTCAATGATATACCTTGGGAGAGGGATGCTGATTGCTCTGATACACTTTCAGGTACAAAGAGGGGAAGTAGACAGAATAGTAGAAGCCCTCGGAAGCCTTCCAGACCCTCACAGGGCTGTACTTTTTGGGTGCCACTTCGCGGGTTCCAACAGCAAACATGGTTATCCTACCCCGGTGTCAGCCATCATATCTCTGGAATGCCACCAACTTGACTTCCAGATCTTCGAGTCTATATTAAGGAAGAAAGATGTGATCCACCCTGCGGGTGCTCATCGCCCATTTTAGTCTATCAGTTTTGGATGGAAAATTGTCACAGGGATGCCTCCTCTGATGACAGGATCAATCCTTAACAAGTGTGGTATGTGTTCTGGGCAGCTACTGAAAGTACCTCCTACAGAAAATGCAGGGGAAAGAACAATGTCTGGAAGATCTAGATATGTTAATCCTTCCAGGCAAGAGGAAGACCACTACCACAATTTTTGAGCCAATTTTGAAGCAAGTTTTATTAACTATTGGCCAGGATGATGGACACTGGCTAGGCCCATATCTGGGATTCCCAGAGGATGACTGTGAATGATGTTAGTCCGAAACTTATAAAGGCGAAACCCTCAAGGCTACATATTTCTCTCCTTTGTCCAATGTGGGGCAAGCATACATCCTGATGTACTTCCTGCCTACATACCTTCTGCCTATGTGTGATCAAGCACATCCTGTGTAGTTGAGGCAACCAACCTTATTTATAGAAGTGAAAACATGTGGCTTGTTATCTTCATGAACAGCCCCCAGCATTATAGGACTTTATCTGTCCTTGGGCAAGTGGGGCTGTAGCTGGCATTATCTACTTGTGGGTTCTTCTTTTTTCCACCCTCTCCACCCCCTTTCCACCCTTTCAACTCCCTAATACTAGATAGGGGAGAAAGAAGGACAGAAAGAAAAGGGAGGTGACATTATTGCTAGACTACTTCCTAGTTCTTTGGGACAAGTTCAGTTTTAGGATATCTAATTTCTTCTTTCTTCTTCTTTGCACATGACTACTTAATGAATCATGACCACCACCAACCAACCAACAACACCCTTCCCCCACCGACACCTCTCAGGGCCCTAGCATTTATATACCCTCTGAAAGGTCCCCAGAATTCCAAACATCACACAATCACAGAAACTTCCACTGGCAAAATCATGCCCCTGCAGGAGGCAAATCGTAGTCGGCTGCTGTGGACAACCTGAAGTAGCCCCATATCCCACCTGGTATTAAAACAAAAGCTTATTCTTAAAATATTTCTCTGTGTGTATAATTTTTTAAAAGAAGCCAAATTCCAAAAATTGTCACTATATAGGGTTTATAGGTTAGAGGCATTGTCCTATAGATCTCTTATGCACAGTAATTAAAATAAAAAAAAAACAACTTTAGCCCTCACAGATACCCTTGTCAGTCATCTTGAGCTCTTTTTTTCCAATAATCTTGGACCTGAACAACCCAGCCATGAAACATTCCACAAAGCAGGGCCACAAAGTTGCTGAGCTCAAAACGTGTTCAATGTTTGAAGGCAGCGTCTGGGTAACCTAGATTCTTCCCTTTCACAAGACCTGTTGGATCTGGGCACTTGCTGGGCCTTCTAGTCAAGCCTGTGTGGCAGCACTTTCTTAGATGCTGATTACAAAGGCAAAAGCTCTTCAGCTCCTGGCAAAGATGGAGAAGAGTCTTCCCACACCAGCTGCAGCAATGGATAGGTTTGCTTTGCGCAAGTGATTTCTTTGACTCAGATAAGAAGTCCAAGTCACGAGTGAGCCAGCAGATTGCTTAGAATCTCTTCTCTGAGATTTAAGCTCCCTACCATACTCTCCTCTAGTGACATCTACTTTCTGACCTCTTCTGCAGATAAACAAATACTTAGGGTTCTTGAACGGGTGGCAAGGCCCCGGAATCTCTGGATGCTTAGAACAAAACAAAACAAAACAAAACACATGATGCCCATGTAGTAATCACAGGTTCTGGTAAGGAACTTATGCTTATAAGGAGGGGACGGGTCATAAAGACCCACTCCTAGCTAAGGAGTTATTGACAGTTGGTGGCTTCTAGGGGAGGGAAAGTCAGTTTTCTTCAATGGTGTGGCCCCTGGCAGTTCAACTGTACTCTTGGGTCTGCACCCATGAGTATGTGAGTAGCACAAATTGGACTTGGAGTGTTCTTTAAAGAAAGAAGGGGTTGGGGATTTGGCTCAGTGGTAGAGCGCTTGCCTAGCAAGCGCAAGGCCCTGGGTTCGGTCCCCAGCTCCAAAAAAAAAAAAAAAAAAAAAAAAGAAAGAAAGAAAAGAGGCATAAAATTGGGAGAGAATGGGAAGTGGTGGGTGGATCTGAGGGCGGTTAGAAAGAGTGGACAGTTACTATGATAAAGATATAATGTATGTATGTATGTATGTATGTATGTATGTATGTACGTATGTATAAATGTATGTATGCATGAAATTGGCCAAGAATTAATAAAAATATGTTTACAAAAGATCTCATATTTAGAGTAGGTAGCCCTGGGTTATTCGTCCTTGTACATTTACTTATAGTTAAGGAAGTATGTTTTTCTTTTCTTTTTGTTTAAGCTTAGGGATCATTTTATTAGAATTTGAGAGAAAAACAGTAGGCCAGGCAAGCTATAAATTCTGTCAGTTACCAGAAGGAGGGAGGTGAAGAAAAGGAGGAGAGTCATGTCTTTAAAGTTAGGCAAGGAGATCAGCAAGCAGTTGCATGGGGTGGGGGTTGAGGTCTTCAGAGAACAGTGAGGAAGCCCAGAGCATCTGATAGCTTATCTTTGGTATACTGGAAGAAGAGAAAGAAAGAAGGGAGAGGGGGAGATTCTGTTTTTAAGTTAGAGCTCAGAAAAATGGGCAAGCTTAGCATGCAGGCTCTGTAAGCAGCTGCCACTGAGCTACTTTTAAACAATTGTATTTTAGAGTCACGGGGAAACTAAGATCTTTGTAGAGTTTTCTATATCTGTTTTATCACCAATGTTTTGTCTTTGCCTTTTATCTGGAGGGAGTTTCATAATCATTCTCATGTCTTGGGTCTCAAAACTGGATCCTTCATTGATTAGTTGTATTCTGGGTCAATTTTTTTTTTAAAAAAAGATGTTATTTTATTTTATGACTTTTTAAAAAATGTGTATTGGTGTTTTGTCTGCTTACATGCCTATGTATCTATGGGCATGCCTGATGGCCAAAGAGGACAGAAGAAGTTGTATGATCCCTTGAGGCTAGAGTTGTAGACTATTGTGAGCCTCCAAGTGATACTGGGAATCAAATGTAGGCCCTCTGGTTGAGCAGCCAGTGTTCATAACCACAGAGTCATCTTCAGCCCCCTGGGTCAAATTCTTAACTCCTCTCAGCTTCAGAGTTTCCCCTATAGGTCTATGGGGGCCATTTTCATTCAAACCAGCGCAGGGGCTAATTAAATACTGGTGGTGTTGGGTTAAACTGAAGCTAAAATAGAATCCATGCGAGTCCCCAGTCTAGCTGCCTGCCTACATAAGGATCCTTTGAACTGTAGCTGTTACCACTGAGTTCTAAACTGACCAGTATCATTTAGAGGCGACTTTTAAAATCACAGGCATAGAACTGGAAAAAAGCCGTGTCCCCCTGAAATTGGTCCTATGAGTATACATAGCTTGTACTTTGCCACATGCTAGATCCTCCAGGAACTGTCACTTAATGGGAAGCTCCTGGGATTTGGGGTAGGCTTGTAGAATGAGAAGTGAGGCAGGCTAACAAGAATGGTAGGACAGCTTGGTTTTCCCAATATGCCAATTTCTAGGAAAACAAACAATTATGTCCAGGCCACATATCCCTCATGAACTGGCCCTTCTCTGCTTGGTGACCCTGTTGCTTTAGGATTCAGGAGGCTGGTGCAGTTCTATCCATCCTCAGCTTCCTAACAAGGTGATCCTCCTGCCCTGTCATGACTTTCTAGTTTTCAATTGTCAATGAATTCTTCATTCTCCTGAATTTCGGATGAGGTTATTGGATGTTAAGAAATGTGCCACATTCTTCAGAAAGAGAATTGTTTTGCATTCATCCATGCATCCATCCATGAATCCGTGCATCCATCCATGAATCCATGTATCCATCTATCCATGCATCTTTCCTTCTATGCATGCATACACACATGCATCCACCCAGTCATCCATCCACCCCTCCACCCACCCACCCTTCCACCTAACCATCCATCAACTCACTCACCCATCATCCATCCATCCATCCATCCATCCATCCATCCATCCATCCATCCATCCTCCCACCCACCCATCCACCCATCTGTCTGTCTGTCAGTCTGTCTGTCCATCCATCCATCTACCCATCCATCTGTCTATCCATCCATCCATCCTACCACCCATCGACCCATCCATCCATCCTTCCACCCACCCACCCACCCATCCTCCCACCCACCCACCCTCCCACCCATTCATCCATTTGTCCATCCTTCTTGATCACTTGATACAGGGCCAAGGTCTGTGTTGAGTACCGAGCACCCAGATCTTTGTGTGTCACCTCATCTTCCCTGAAGGTCAAACAACAAACTATTTCCTCTGCAGGTGTCAAGGGCACCTCCTCTTAATGTTCATTTTTGTTCCTAATCTTACTGGCTGGTTCTCTAATTGAATACTTTGCACACAGTAAGTTTTGTTGCTCTCCTCAGTGCTTGCCTGTCTTTTCCAGCAGGGGATAATATTCCTTTGTGTACTAATCGGCTTTCTGAGATCATACACATCCCTTAGCTTCTCACAGGCATCTTAACTTGGAACCTCTTAAACAAACAGAATCCTGGAATTTGCAAAATGATTAAGTCTGGCATTTTCAATTTGGCCAGGGTGCTTCCCAATTTGCAAGTTTCCTTAGATTCCAAGGTGGGATACTCATACAGGAAGAGCTGAATCCCACTCTCCCCCATGTATGAGTGTGTAGAGTCAGCTCGAGCCTAGTTAGGTTAAAAGCTCTGGCTTTGGAGCCTGTTTTTATCTTTGCCATGGTTGACAGTATGGCTTTGGGTGAGCTGCTGAACTTCTTGTCTGTTATACAGCAATTCTGAGCTAAGGTAAGAATTAAATATGATAGTCCATCAGGGACATATTCCTAATCTCAACACTTGGAAAGTAAAAGCAGGAGGATAAGGAGTTCAAGGTCACCCAGGGCCATGCAAGACTCTATATTGAAAAATGTAAACTAATAACATCAACTAAACCTAGACACCAAAACAAGATAATGCAGGTTAAGCCCTGAAGCACTGAACAGTATCTGGGCCAGAACAAATGCTTGGTAAACAACAACAAAGGTAGTAATAGGTACTAACTATCCATAGCCTGAGGTAGAAGAGGACTTCGAGAATTTGTTAGCAGATTTCAGAAAAGGTGACTGCTTAAGTCTGCAGCAGAGGACAGAGGGACCAAGTTTATTATGACCAAATGTCAATAGGTCGTTCTCTGTGCTCTCACTTGTCAAGAGGTCTGCGTTTCCATTTCCAGAAGGAAAACCTACTAGAAAACTTAGTAACTTGGTCTAGGATCACATAACCAGAAGTAGTGAGCAGGATTTGAAATCAGACCTCCTGACTCCCCACAACTTCATTCATGGCCTATCCTAAAGAAAGGGGAAATTCTTCTGCAGTGGATGGGACGAAGGTTTAAACCAGCATGCTAGCCAACTGTTGTATTACTGAGCCATAGTCCCAGGCCTAGAAAGGAGATACAGGATAGATCTGTTGATTATTTACTTAGATCCATCATTGGCTTCAACTGCCCAAAACAGAAAAGCTTAGATAAGGCCGGAGGCCAGAGGAGCAATGGAGCCTGGGCCTGTCTGTCTCTGTCTGTCTGTCTGTCTGCCTGCCTGCCTGCCTGCCTGCATGCCTGCCAAGTTGCAGTTACTCCTGAGTCTATGTCTGGTTATTTGTGTGACCTTGGGCAGGCCACTCAACTCATTTACGCTCTGGCTTCTTTACCTACAGAACCGTAGGGAAGAACAAACACCTTGCTGGTTTGGAGCTGCAGGGATGCTGAAGGAGGTGATGCGTTTCGAGGCCCTCACACACTGGAAGCTCCATACAGATGAAAGGATCATTTCCATCCCTCCATAAGCCTCCCGGACACACACATCTTCCATGCCCTTCTCCATTTTGTCTCTAGCTTTAAAGCTCTCAGAGCCTGTCGAACCATCTTCCCATATCTCGGCATTGAAGAGACAGGCCCTCTGTTCTTTGTAGGAGTGGAATGGCCTCTGGTAGTGACTTGGACCCAGGACTTGAGTATATGAGGCCACTGAGGCTCTCATGGGTGCCTCCTCACCACAAAGCTGCTAACTCCACCCTAAGGCAGGGTTCTGTTGGAGCCTCATAGACCACTACATGCACTCCCATTAACTCTAGACTCTAAGGGGCAACTCCTTTCCATAGCTCCCCCACCCAAGGCACCCAGCCTGGCCGGTTCAAGTGGCTTTCTTTCGAAGGCTCAGAAGTAGCAATCTAATGCATGTTAAACACCCCTTAGAGCAGTATCTTTCAAGATTTATTTATTTTATGTATATGATTATACTATAGCTGATTTCAGACACACCAGAAGAGGGCATCAGGTCCCATTACAGATGGTTGTGAGCCACCATGTGGTTGCTGGGATTTGAACTCGGGACCTCTGGAAGAGCAGTCAGTGCTCTTGACTGCTGAGCCATTTCTCCAGTTCCTGAGCAGTATTTTTCAAACCCATTCTTTGCCTTCTCTCCTTCCTTTCTCTTTTTTCTTGACAGCTTCTGCTACTCTAGTTTCCTTTCATGATCCTCTGTCTGAGAGCTGGGGCACACATCTCAGTTTCCTTTTTGAACTTTTTTTGTCCTTGAGAGTGAGTCTGAAATCAGGGCTGGGAGAGAGGATCTAGATGTTATCTGGCCCCACTGTGTCATTTTTTTCTCTTAAATGAGGATATTAAGACCAGAGTGGGGTTGGAGAGATGGCTCAGTGGTTAAGAGCACTGACTGCTCTTCCAGAGCAGAGTTCAAATCCCAGGAACCACATGGTGGCTCACAACATCTGTAATGAGATCTGATGCCCTTCTAGTGTGCCTGAAGACAGCTGCAGTGAACTTATATATAATAAGTAAATAAATCTTTAAAAGAAGGACCAGAGGAGAGAGTAATTCATTCAAGTGCATTCCATTTCTTGTTCCCATATTCACACAAGAGGATGGGGACTCAATGTTCTGGGTTGGGAAATGGGTAGAAGGATGCTAGGGCACAGGGTTTTCAAGCCCTGCTCATCTGAGAAGGTGGATCCGATTGCTTTAGCTGTCAAATACTCGTTGTCTTCCATATAACAAGAAGAAATGGCTTGGATGTGATCCGTGGTGGTGGCAAGGAATCTACTAAGTGCAAGCCAGGTTCCAGGCGACCAGTGGGAGAGACCTGAAGCATGGCCACACCGCTCCCTTCCTTATGCCTTCTTTGCATATTCCAGTCCAGAGACATGTGGCCTGGGTAAGATAATCTTGGGAATTTAGCTTTCTCTGAAACTGCTTGGTGCTGATTTTTATGCCCATTCCCGCCTCCAAGCTCAGGGGAGACTCATCACTGCCTCGCAGTTCTTCAGCATTTACGAAATCTTAAGTAAGGTTAGCATCAGTCGCAGTAGAAAGGAGTAACTTGCATGAAATTTCATTTCCCCCCTTGCCCCTCCGATCAAAAAGACAGAGAAAATGAGATTATCTTCTCCTGTCCAGAGACAATCTCATTGCCTCCGATCTGCCGACTGTGTAGCCACGAGCGTCGTTCCGGCATCTTTTTTATAACAGATGCATGACAGACCTTAGTGACAGACTCTGAAATGAAAGGCAGAATCAAAGTCTTTGTTTTCTGTTTCTGGGCAGAGGCTCTTTCCCCGGTCCAGCCTGGGGGAAGGCAGAAGAACACTTTCTTTCAGGCTCTGGGAAAGATGCTCTGGGTCTGCTTGGTCTCTAATTCCTCAGACCCTGAAGTAGGTGGATGGGGGCGAGGGACAATGGAGGCCCCCTACCCGACTCTAATTTTAGTGACACGGACTGCTGCAAGCGGAGCCAGGTCTGACTGAGCACCTGTTAGGATCATGATTTGTCTCCCTTCTAGTTAAGGTTTCGAGCTTTGTGTCCCTAGCTGGTGGCAGGCCTTGACTCTGCAGCACTGTTCCCAGCCACTCAGTCCCTTCCCAGCTGTGCACACATATCCCACACGAGGAATAAAGGCCCAAGGTTAAGAGCATAGTTTAGTATACACAACAGGGGCATGCCCTGCTTTTGCTTCCTGTCTCTCTGAACTCTTTTTAAATTATCCAATCTACCTCTGGTTCCATGTGGTCTCACCATGTACCCAGTTAACCCCCTACAGTCCTTTTGACAGGGGGATTCTGGCAAACTCTCCAGCTTCCCACATCTCTAGGAATATTTTTAACATTTCTTATAGATGGCATCTACAGTGGTAGGGTCTATCCTTATTTTCTGTTCCAGCTACAGGTCCTGCACCTCAGTGGGTTTGCTACAGGGCTCTGAATTACACAGTGGGTCCTCAGTTCCATTTTCTCTCCTGAGACAGACATCAGCCTGTTTTTAGCTTGTTTCTTCCTTCCCAATTTGGATCTTCTTCTTGCCCACTGGCACTGGCTCCTAAAGGCCCAGGTGGTTTATCACTCTTTTTTCCCTGTCACTCATCACAGTTTAACCACGCCCACATTTCTGGCTACAATGGAGAACTTATGCAGCTGACCAACCAAGGGTTGGTCCTCTGCTGCCCCCTGGGGGCACACATCCTACGGGTGTGTTTGGGAGAGTCCCAAACCTAGTACAAACCAAGAGGTCAGTCTTACATCAATCAGGCACGTACTTCTCACTCTACCTCCCCTTTTTGCTCCCAGTGGACGACTCTAAGCCCACAGATGTCTTCTACCGCTGTAACATTCCCTGTGGTGGTCAGGTGAGGGCTGTGGCTCAGAGATGAGGATCTGCAGAGAGAAGGCTGGTTCTTCCACACCTCCGTTCCCTTCACCCGTGGAGAAAAGGAATCAGTGTAGATTTGCTTCGGCTTGGGCTCCGCTAGAACAAACACACATGTGCACATAACACCCACATGCCAAATATTCAATTTCGGTAAACAACCAGACTCTGCTAATTAAAATGTCTCATCCATTTAGACGAATGTAACAATTAATTTAGCCAGACAGTAATTGTGTGATTCCAATATTCTTTCTTTTCATTCCCATCTAGTTGGCTGGTAGGCGTGCTTCCTGGGAGGGGGCCACACCTTCTGATCTTTGAAGTGGATTTCATTGCTTTAGTTTTACTCTCTGGAGGGCCTCTCATCTCACCGGTGAGGCTGGCTCCTGCTTTCAGGGAATGTGAGTGTATCAGGTTGTTCCTGGCTCAAATCAGGCAGAAACAGACTGGGTCTGATTTTTCCCCAGGAATACACTCTGTTTATCTGCAGGAGCTCTCTCTAATTCTTCCTGGGATGGAAAAATCTGGGACTGTGAATGTCTCCTTGTTCTCAAAGGTCATCGTATCAGTATTAGTCAAATTAGCACAGTTGGGAGGTAGAAGGGGGAGGGAGAAGAGGGAGATCTCAGAAAAATGCCCTTCAGCACATAAGATGCAGGGAAAGAGGGAGGAAGGCTCTTACCGTATACTCTGAATACACAGAGAGGAACATCATAGCCACCGTCTGCCATCACCAGCACACACACCAGGACCAAAGGGTTCCCTCCTTGTCTACTTGTCTGCTTGTCTCTAGATGGGGCTCCTCTTTGGAAACACTATTAAGTGTATGCAAGACCTTGAGAAGGGTCACTGGAAAGAGGTAAAATACAACCATTAATATGTGTACCCATGGTGGAGACCATCGAGAGGTCCAGTCGGTGAAACTGCAGCTGTGTCTGGAATGAGTATACAGACCAGGGTTACTGTTACAGTATTGCATCTGGATGCAAAGGGGCCTTAGAAGGTCAAGTGGGGACTGCATAGTTTTTTTGTTTTGTTTTGTTTTTAACCAGAATTCATGGGGGCAGATCCACAACTTGTTCTGAGGAAGGGCACAATGTGACCAATTAGGAGGAAAGCTATTTAAGCAAAAGGAAACAGCATTATGGACACAGAGCTAGGTATAAAATTGGATGTTTATTACAAACAAGAAGATAGATAATTATAAACTATACATTCCAAAAAAGGATAGACAGTACAAACACAGAAAAGTAACAAGAGTGAAAAATTAATTAGGTGCTTGGCACATCTCTCCAGAACTTTCTTCCCACGTCTTAGGTTGCATACTCTTTGATGTTCACTCATATGACAACAATTTTGGCATGTCATGTCCTCAAGGCAGAATAAAAAAAGATAAGCCTGTCTTTCTTCTAACACAATTGATCAAGTCTGTTTTGAATTATTGATAGGATTCATAAAACATGAGACTCTACTCACGGATAGATTTGTTTTTGGGGACAGTGCTACAGGTTTGTACTCTGTGACTCAGAAGTTCTGGTAAAGGCCAGGATGAGATGTTTCAGTTATATTTCTGCACAAAACCACCTCTGTTCCTGCACTGCCATGTGGTGAAGCCAGGTGGGTTGGAGTTGTTGGTAGGAAGGGTGGGACTTTCCTCAGAGTCATTTCTCCAGCACAGCATGGCCCCAGCCTAACTCCAGCTCCAGCTAGAAGTGCATGAATAAAAAAAAACCCATTACCAATGACGTCAACTCCCTGGTTCCCCTGGTTCTGTATCCTTAAGTGCTGCTCGGACCCAGCCAATGATAGAAAGAGGCTGGGATAGAGACACTAGCTTTGACAAAATTTGGTTAAAATGTAGCACAGTGAAATGTTTTTGAAAAAAAAAACAACCCAAAAGACAAACAAACAAACAAACAAACATACAAACAAAAACCGTTTTCAGGGTGACTCTGGAAACTCAGGAAGAGTTTCAAGGGTGAGGGACCTTGGTGAAAAGTCTTTCTGGCATCAGAATTAATCTATTACTGCTTAGATCATGAACTCACCTGGATGTTGGGAATTGCACCATCCTAACTCACCCCTTTGGGTGAAAGAGAAAATGCTGTGCAGTGGTTATGGACATGTGTCAGGACCAGTAGTTCTGGGTCCAGGTTCTGGTTGTGTAAGTGAGGAGTCTCGTGATCTTGGGTAATTGCCTAAACCTCAGCCTTCTCATCTGTAAAATGGGAGTACCAATAGTATCCCATGATGCATATAAAGCAGAAAGCAAGTGGTAGGCAATTGATAATTACTGGCAGTTTTGTTTTCTAGAGGGAGAGGTAACTTTGAATTTCTGGGGTTGCATAGGGAGAGTGGAGGAGGGGGTGTCATAAATGAGGGAATATTTAGGACGGACCTTAAAAGTCCCATAGGGTATGAAAATTTGCAATGGGAGCATACATCCTAGCAGAAATAGGACCAGTTTGGTAGAAGTACAAATAGGAAAGTTTTATGAACATTGAGGTTTTTTTTTGTTCTTTAAATGAGTCTGTATATAGTGTATATGAATGCATTCATGGTGCATCTGTGGTTGGGTGCACAAATGCCACAGCATGGAAGCCAGAGGACAGCCTCAAGTGATGGTCCTTGCCTACTGCCTTGTTTGTGACAAGGCCTCCTTGCTGCTTTTCCTTTGCAGCCTAGCTGGATCACAAGATTTGAGATATTCCTCTGCCTCTGTTTCTCATCCTGAAGCAACAGCATGGAGGGCTCAAGCTATACATATTTAAGTGTTCTGAGGATTTGAACCTAGGTTCTTACACTTTTACCCAGTGAACCATCTCTCTATCCCTGAAAGAGAAGTTTTGAGGTAAGTGAGAGAGGACTGGTGAGGAGGGGGAATATGGGGTCACGAGACCCATGAAAAAGCTACTGAAACCATTCAGGCAGAAGATGATGAGAGGACTGGGAGGTATCAGGGACACACACACACACACACACACACACACACACACACACACACACACACACACACAGAGCCCTAGAATAATAGACATTACATCTGTGCCAGCGTTTTATTCTGCATTGCTTTGAATTGTTTATCCTTCTCTCTGTTGGGATTTGACAAATGGAAGACAAGCCTGGCAGATCTGTCGCTGGTGCCAGTTTGAAGCTGTGCCCTTTCAGGCATGCACTGGGCCCTTGCATGACAGAATGACACTCCCTCAGCCAGCAGGGGTTATTCCTGGATCTGGCTGCAGCTGGCTGACTTGTCTTCACATCTGCACCGGCTCTTTCTGGGAGCCGTAGGAAATGCCAGCAAAGGCTGGCCTCTAGCAGCCTGATGGGCAGCAAAATTTATTGTATGTTGAAATGACACCAGAGCCACAATGCCTCTTACAAGAGACAATTTGGTTCCTGTAATTGCTAGCCTAGGGGCAGAAAAGAGTGCTTTCTCTCTCTCTCTCTCTCTCTCTCTCTCTCTCTCTCTCTCTCGGATGGTAGAAACAGGCTCCCTGAAAAAAACCTCAGAGGACCCACTCCTGTCCACTGCCCTAGGGCCTCTCAGTCCACGATCTTCACAGTGGCTCTTCTGAGCCAGACGTGAGGTAGAGGTGAAGTATTCACAGACTGCAGCATTAGCTAGACAGAAAATAGAATTTTGCCCAAAGATTTCTACCTCATTTGGATCTAGTGAGAGTCTAGAAGTATCTGCTCATTGATTCGGAGCCAGTTGCACACCTAATAAATCATTAATGGTAATTTTTTCCTGTAGTGCTGGGGATCAAACTCGGCATGCAAGGCAAATGCTTTAACTCTAAGTGACAGCCCCAGTGTCCATTACCCGTAACTCTTAACTGTCCATTCTCCAGATTTGAAAAGTAGAGGAATAGAATGCTTCGGATCAGGCAAAAGGAAACTTAGTGAGCCCTATTATAGAGCATGGTTTTTATGAGGAAGCGTTCCTCTGCCCCCTTCCTAGCATTTTGCATATTCGTCCAAGCTGCATGGATTAATACAGACTTTGGCACTCCAATTAGTCCTAATTTATTGACTGACTGGTTGTATTCTGAGATGAATAATAATTTGGACCAGGTAATTAATTTCTATTATTTTCCTGTGAGAAGAAGGGGAGATTAGTGTGTATGTCTTCGTTTATTCACGTATCTATTCAACAAATATTTACTGTGTGTGTCCTAGGTCTTAGGGATTGCACGATGTGCTGGAGATCGAATGTCCAAAAAAGCCTCAAAGAGCTATAGCTTCATTGTAAGTAATAAACACATTGACACACAGAAAGAGACAGGTGAGCACATAGCACATGTTCACAGGGAAGAACCTGGTGCCAGGGAACCCATTCTCAGTGAAGGGTTCAGGAAACGGTGGCTAGGAAATGCTGGTGCTGTTCATTTGTAATCTGAGGGAAGAGCTAGAAGAATGGCTGGTGTATTAGTTGCTTTTCTGTTGCCGTGTCAACATACAAAGGTAACTTATGTAAGGAAGCCTTTAGTTGGGCTTACAGTTTCAGAGGGTTGGAGTCCATGATAGCAATGCAAAGTCATGGAAGCAAGAACAGATGAGAGCTCACATCTTGATCACAAAGTAGGAGGTAGGGAGGGGCACTGGGAATGGCTCAATGTCTGCTCCAGGGACATACCTCCTCCCATGAGACCACACCTCCTAATCCTTCCCAAATAGTTCCACCAATTGGGGACCTAGGATTCAAATATAGGGGGTTATAAGGGCCATTCTCATTCGAACTACTACAGCTGGGAAAATGAAGGAAAGACCAAAGGAGGAGATTATGGTGAAAGCATGAAACTGCCCAGGGGAAAAGGATGAACCTAAGGGAGGTTTTGTTGTTGTTCTTCCCCCTCTCTTTCTTCCTCCTCTTTTTCTTAAAGCAATTAAACTTCTTTAGAGCTGACTCCAGCCGGTTCAAGGTGAAAGGTTTTGCCATTAAACAAAAGGGAAACCTGAACCATGAGAGAGCTGCTCCAGGGTCATTCCTAGTAGATCCCTTGGGGTTTTGTCTCTGGGACAATGGATTCCAGGAGCTCCAACTGTCTCCTGCTCTCCGTGTGACTGTTCACATCTTCATCCTAGATTCAAGAACCCAATGAATGCAATCTGGGCCCAAGCCCTTGGTCCAATCAAGGCAAAGTTAGGAAAACAAGCAAGGGGATGGCCAATGAAAAATCCCATGGCTCCTATGATCAATGTTCCTCTCGCCCCTCCTAGCCTTCTCGTCAAGTTTTACAGAGGAGTCTAGGGATGGAGGGGAGGGAGGGAGGGGAAGGAAGGAGGGCCCGTCCCTGGGAGAAGGTTCAGGAGTCAAAAAGCTTTCCTAATGTCTCCACTCAGTCACAGTGGGTCTGACTGCAGCCTGACAAGACACATCGGTTCCTTTTTTCAGGCCCATCATCCCTGCGAATGGGTCTCCGGAAACCCACTATCCGCACTGCTGAATTTCAGCATAGCCTCCGACGTGTCTGTTAAACTCCAGAGACTGCAGAGGCCTGAGAACTTTACAGGTCTGTGACTTGAAGTGGCTGGAGGGAGGGAAGGAAAAGGAGGGGGACAGGCCAGTGGAGAAACCCTCCAGACATCAGGGTAAAGAGAAATGTGCCACTTTCCCAAGTCTAATTTGGGTTTATCCAAGTGAGTAATTTCCTCCGGCAGTCACGAGAAGCCCCTAACCCCCTGAGACCAAGGCTGATAAGAATTTTAACTGCAGTTCTGACAGCTTCAAATTGGAATCAGGCTGAGCCTTGGAGCCTTTGGGGTCCTTGCCTTGCCTCCCTCAATTCTCCAGGCCCAGAACAGAATTCCCAGGGGCTGGCATAACGGCTCTGCCGAGTCCTCTGCTGCCTGGCAGGGATAGAGGAATCTTTACCAACTCCCCCTTCCCTATTTTTTCATCTGGTAATTGGCTTGGTATGCCTGGACCGGCAAGCATGAAGGCATCTAACCCCCGGCAGACACCTTTACTCAGTCCCTTTGGGCAAGGCATCCTCTAGTCACTTCCTTATCCCTTGGGATGGCCAGTTAAATGGAGAATTTCTCTCTCTCCAATTAGAGGCACAGACTCATAGACCATGAAAATAGAAGGCACCTCATATAACTTGCTCCTTTCAGTCTATGGTAGAGGCAGGTGCACCAGAGAGGATGAGTCTTGTCAAAGCCAATCAGTTGTTGGTGACAGAATTGGCTTTGTACCCAAGAGCTCTGGGTACAAAGTGAAGCCCAGTCAAGGCATCACTCATGCTGCCTCTCACATTACCACAGCTTTGCCTCTTGCTGGCACTGACTCTCAACCTTCCTAATGCTGTAACCCTTTAATACAGTTTCTTGTGTTGTAGAGACCCCCAACCATAGTTATTTATTGCTACTTCATAACTGTAATTTTGCTACTGTTAGGAATTGTGATGTAAATATCTGATACGCAGGATATTGGATATTTGACCTTATATAAGGGGGTTGCAGCACACAGGTGGAGAACCACTACTCTAAGATGTGTATTGGCTTCAAGCTCGAAGGGAGAGAAAGTTATTACATCTCCTGTCTCTTCCATAAGCAGTTTTCTTTTGATAATGAGTTGCTGACCTGAGAGTCAGACTGAGGCTTAGCTGATTCCAAGAAATGACTGCTTAGAGCCCCCCTCACCCTCCCAGTTTAAGGAGGTCCTATTCCCAGGTCCAACGTCACGCTGCAGACAGTGTCCTACTGGTGGAGGCTTTCTCCTCACGTTTGAACTACAGAAGAGAAAAAGAAGTAAATTTAGGAATCAGCTCATTTGTCAACAAGGAAACTGGCTCAATGTCGTGTGTACACAGTGCTAACAGCAGTGGTCCAAGCTCCTGGAGATTTGGTCCTCCACTGATAAGATGACCCACTGGAGATCAGCCCTTGTGCTGCTTCTAGGATCCATCCGGCCCCTCAGAGGAGAGAGCATCTAGATCCACCAAGTGTGTCCCTTCTTTTCCAGAAGTGCTTGAAATACCAAAAATCACCGAAGACAGTGATTTTATTCTTTTTCATGGAAGTGATTTGATTAATCTCTCTCTCTCTCTCTCTCTCTCTCTCTCTCTCTCTCTGTTGAAGGCCAGATGAAGTGATCAAGAGGACCATCTGCTGATTCATATAGGCATCATCTGGAGACGTTAAAGCAACACTTAGCAGTTGGGTTTCTCTGGGTGCTGTTTGGGTATTGAAGTTCTTTAAGATTCTCTAGTCTGTTCAAATGTGCAGGCGAGATTTAAAGGCACCACCTGATTTATGTTGTCATTTGCTTATTTTGGTTCTTTTTATTTTACTTTTTAAAAAACAGATGCTTTATTTCTTTATTCTTAAAATTTTATTGGATATATTTGCTGTACATAGGACTGTTACATAAGGACATTAGCATATAAGTATACATCATTTGTTGAGCATATTTTCCTCTATGCCTCTGCCCCTCATCTTTCACTTTCTTCTTTTCTCCCTTACTTTACTCTTCAAGTCACATTTGTATCTAGTTTCCCTGTCATCATACATCACACACATTATACATAAAATATGTAGATATTATGTAGATATTATATGTATATATATCCACTCATCTACTGATCGATCGATCTATCCATCTATCTATCTATCTATCTATCTATCTATCTATCTATCTATCTATCTATCTATCTATCTATCTATCTATCTATCTACCTGAGCTTTTGCCTGTCCTTTGCTCTGTCCCCTCCTAGTGCTTGTTTACTTCCCCTATAGTTGCAAACTGGCTTCATCCTGGATATAGAATCCACATCCAGTAAGATAATGGTTAGCAGAAGAGGGGCTGTTAGAATTGCTTCTTGGAGGAAGGAATTGTCTTCCAGGAAGTCTTAATAGGACTGTTGATAGAAAGGGGGAAGAGAGGGTTGATGAGTTTGCTGATGCTAAATTAATATAGTTGGTTATCCACTTTATTCTGTAGGTTTGTAATTCTCAATTATGATGGCAAAGGTCAGACTTCTATATGTCAGGTCTGTCAAATAAAAATAAGGATCTTGTTGATGTGTTCATCTCTTTTTATTCTGACAACTCAATGAACTGTCATGCCAAGATACATATGGATCGACTGTTCACTGCCCGGTATGAGCCAAGCTCAATGTATCTCTGTCATTTATGGTTCTTCCCATCTTGCTCTATTTTATGATACTTGATGTGATTGAAAATACACATATTGTTTCCATCCAGAGCCTCTCTCCGGTATCTTTTGTTGACAGAGAATAGCCACCCTGGCTTTTTGTAAAACTGTAGAGAATCCCATCACTGATGTATTTACCATTGTCTTGTTGACAGTAGCAAGTACTGAGTACTCTTGGGAGTTGAGAGATGCACTTAGGAGTAACCAAGCACTCAATGGTAATTCCACTCCAAAATTTCTCTTTCCTTAGGCCTTTCAATATAATTCTAAATCATACTTTGTAATTTCTAGAATCAAAGCTTCATTTAATACAAGGCACCAAAGAGTCCAAGTTTCTGTCAGCTTACCTAACAAACCATTACAATGTCTCCTAGTTCTCTAAAGGAGTGCAATACGGTAGTGCAGAACTAGTTAGCTCTAAAGTGTCTTCGCCATGTTGATATAGCACTGTTAGAATTTACAGCCTCATATGTTGCCCAGCTTTCTGCCAGTGCCAAGTATCAAAGGAATACATTTTTGTCTGTGAGCTTTTCATTTTGTGTCTGAGGTGGGGACATGAGATATATACTTCACCCTCACCCCATCCTGTCTGATGGTATGCTAAGGTCAAACAGTAGTTGTAGTTGCAGCAAGGAGGGAGGATGGCCATGAAAAGAGTTTATTTTTCTTTGCAAGGTAATATGATGGCATAATGAATCCTAATTGCCAACTTGATTGGACTGAAAACTATCCAGGTGGTGAGTAAAACACACCTTTGTGTGTATCTGCGAGGGCATTTATAGACAGGATCAACTAAAGAAGGAAATTATTCTCTAATGGAATGTGGTGGGGGGAGAGAAGGAGCTCAATGGAATAAAAGAAAAGAGAAAGCCATCGGCATCAGGCTTCCTCTCTTTGCTTTCTGGTCAATATGATGTAAATGCTTCTCCTCTGATACTCTGTTCACACCTCAGTGGACTAAAAGTTCTGGACAAAAATATCCTCCTTGCTTGAAGTCTTTCTGATGCATATTTTGTCATAGTGATGAAGAGCTTAATACAGAAAATTCATACCATGGATGGGGCCATCGTTGTGACCTTGCTGCACAGAGCCTTTGGCACTGGTTTTCAGACGGAGTTTGGAAAACTTTGCAGATGCAGATTACAGAAACCCTAGAATTCTGTAGCACAACTTAATGGACAGCTATTATGGGGAAACAGACTGTATCACAAATAGGAATGCATACAATAGAGACTGTACTTGTGGGGTTTTAGATAGGAACAAGGACTCTATTGGGAATTAGGCTAGAAACTACTACTACCTCTAGTACAACAACAACAACAACAACTACTACTGCTACTGCTACTGCTACTGCTACTGCTACTACTACTACTATTTTGTGACCAGAATAGTCTAGCAAATACCTTGTTTATATTTTGTCCTTGTTCTGAGACTTTGTATGTGGCTGAACTTTAGTAGCAACAGACTATTAAAATGGTGGGGGACCTTTCAAGGAAACCTAGCATTAAAACTATAGCATAGTTACTGCTAGCTGTTTTTCTTCAGGTTTGTAGTGAGAGCTGGGAGCAAAATGCAGGGAAACAATGTTGAAAACACATAGTTTGGCCAGAAAAGGAGCTCCTTTAAAGCTGTGGACACAGATAGAGCCGGCTTGCTGAAAAGATTAGGGCTAATATGAAAAACAAAACAAAACCCAAGTATGCTCGGGACAGTAGTAAAGGTATCTTGAGGGAATCTCAAATAATCCCAGATAATCACAGAAGGATCAAGAATGTAGAGTTTTTGACTCATATGAAAGGCTTTGCTGAGAAGAGAGTGTGCAAGCACCCACTCGTACAGGTCTACCTACAGCAGTGTTTCCCACATTTCACTATCCAGGCACTCAGAGACTGCAGCAGCCATTGTCAATGGGTGCAAGGGCCTGGGATGACCCATAAGCTGCTAGTTTTGTAGACATACAAAGTACAGAAGCTATGGGGTCATGGAGGCTTCCACATGATTTCAGAGGAAAGCCTGGAGAGTCGACAATGTGTGGCAGGGTCAAGATCCCTTCAGGCAGCCTCCGAGAGGGCAATGCAAGAAGCTGTGAGGATGAAGCCAAAGATGTGGGGGTGAAGTCAAGTCACAAGAAACTAGAGATGCCAGGAACATGAGTTGCCTGCTGAGGAAAGTTTGAAGGCTAAAGTCACATTTTAGGTTTTATTTTTTATTTTTTTTTTTAATTAACTTGAGTATTTCTTATATACATTTCGAGTGTTATTCCCTTTCCCGGTTTCCGGGCAAACATCCCCCTCCCCCCTCCCCTTCCTTATGGGTGTTCCCCTCCCAACCCTCCCCCCATTGCCGCCCTCCCCCCATAGACTAGTTCACTGGGGGTTCAGTCTTAGCAGGACCCAGGGCTTCCCCTTCCACTGGTGCTCTTACTAGGATATTCATTGCTACCTATGGGGTCAGAGTCCAGGGTCAGTCCATGTATAGTCTTTAGGTAGTGGCTTAGTCCCTGGAAGCTCTGGTTGCTTGGCATTGTTGTACTTTTGGGGTCTCGAGTCCCTTCAAGCTCTTCCAGTTCTTTCTCTGATTCCTTCAATAGGGGACCTATTCTCAGTTCAGTGGTTTGCTGCTGGCATTCGCCTCTATATTTGCTGTATTCTGGCTGTGTCTCTCAGGAGCGATCTACATCCGGCTCCTGTCGGTCTGCACTTCTTTGCTTCATCCATCTTGTCTAATTGGGTGGCTGTATATGTATGGGCCACATGTGGGGCAGGCTCTGAATGGGTGTTCATTCAGTCTCTGTTTTAATCTTTGCCTCTCCCTTCCCTGCCAAGGGTATTCTTTTTCCTCATTTAAAGAAGGAGTGAAGCATTCACATTTTGATCATCCGTCTTGAGTTTCGTTTGTTCTAGGGATCTAGGGTAATTCAAGCATTTGGGCTAATAGCCACTTATCAATGAGTGCATACCATGTATGTCTTTCTGTGATTGGGTTAGCTCACTCAGGATGATATTTTCCAGTTCCAACCATTTGCCTACGAATTTCATAAACTCGTTGTTTTTGATAGCTGAGTAATATTCCATTGTGTAGATGTACCACATTTTCTGTATCCATTCCTCTGTTGAAGGGCATCTGGGTTCTTTCCATTTTCTGGCTATTATAAATAAGGCTGCGATGAACATAGTGGAGCACGTGTCTCTTTTATATGTTGAGGCATCTTTTGGGTATATGCCCAAGAGAGGTATAGCTGGATCCTCAGGCAGTTCAATGTCCAATTTTCTGAGGAACCTCCAGACTGATTTCCAAAATGGTTTTACCAGTCTGCAATCCCACCAACAATGGAGGAGTGTTCCTCTTTCTCCACATCCTCGCCAGCATCTGCTGTCACCTGAGTTTTTGATCTTAGCCAATCGCACTGGTGTGAGGTGAAATCTCAGGGTTGTTTTGATTTGCATTTCCCTTATGACTAAAGATGTTGAACATTTCTTTAGGTGTTTCTCAGCCATTCGGCATTCCTCAGCTGTGAATTCTTTGTTTAGCTCTGAACCCCATTTTTTAATAGGGTTATTTGTTTCCCTGCGGTCTAACTTCTTGAGTTCTTTGTATATTTTGGATATAAGGCCTCTATCTGTTTTAGGATTGGTAAAGATCTTTTCCCAATCTGTTGGTTGCCGTTTTGTCCTAACCACAGTGTCCTTTGCCTTACAGAAGCTTTGCAGTTTTATGAGATCCCATTTGTCGATTCTTGATCTTAGAGCATAAGCCATTGGTGTTTTGTTCAGGAAATTTTTTCCAGTGCCCATGTGTTCCAGATGCTTCCCTAGTTTTTCTTCTATTAGTTTGAGTGTGTCTGGTTTGATGTGGAGGTCCTTGATCCACTTGGACTTAAGCTTTGTACAGGGTGATAAGCATGGATTGATCTGCATTCTTCTACATGTTGCCCTCCAGTTGAACCAGCACCATTTGCTGAAAATGCTATCTTTTTTCCATTGGATGGTTTTGGCTCCTTTGTCAAAAATCAAGTGACCATAGGTGTGTGGGTTCATTTCTGGGTCTTCAATTCTATTCCATTGGTCTATCTGTCTGTCTCTGTACCAATACCATGCAGTTTTTATCACTATTGCTCTGTAATACTGCTTGAGTTCAGGGATAGTGATTCCCCCTGAAGTCCTTTTATTGTTGAGGATAGCTTTAGCTATCCTGGGTTTTTTGTTATTCCAGATGAATTTGCAAATTGTTCTGTCTAACTCTTTGAAGAATTGGATTGGTATTTTGATGGGGATTGCATTGAATCTGTAGATTGCTTTTGGTAAAATGGCCATTTTTACTATATTAATCCTGCCAATCCATGAGCATGGGAGATCTTTCCATCTTCTGAGGTCTTCTTCAATTTCTTTCCTCAGTGTCTTGAAGTTCTTATTGTACAGATCTTTTACTTGCTTGATTAAAGTCACACCGAGGTACTTTATATTATTTGGGTCTATTATGAAGGGTGTCGTTTCCCTAATTTCTTTCTCGGCTTGTTTCTCTTTTGTATAGAGGAAGGCAACTGATTTATTTGAGTTAATTTTATACCCAGCCACTTTGCTGAAGTTGTTTATCAGCTTTAGTAGTTCTCTGGTGGAACTTTTGGGATCACTTAAATATACTATCATGTCATCTGCAAATAGTGATATTTTGACCTCTTCTTTTCCGATCTGTATCCCTTTAATCTCCGTTTGTTGTCTGATTGCTCTGGCTAGAACTTCAAGAACTATATTGAATAAGTAGGGAGAGAGTGGGCAGCCTTGTCTAGTCCCTGATTTTAGTGGGATTGCTTCAAGTTTCTCTCCATTTAGTTTAATGTTAGCAACTGGTTTGCTGTATATGGCTTTTACTATGTTTAGGTATGGGCCTTGAATTCCTATTCTTTCCAGGACTTTTATCATGAAGGGGTGTTGAATTTTGTCAAATGCTTTCTCAGCATCTAATGAAATGATCATGTGGTTCTGTTCTTTCAGTTTGTTTATATAATGGATCACGTTGATGGTTTTCCGTATATTAAACCATCCCTGCATGCCTGGGATGAAGCCTACTTGATCATGATGGATGATTGTTTTGATGTGCTCTTGAATTCGGTTTGCCAGAATTTTATTGAGTATTTTTGCGTCGATATTCATAAGGGAAATTGGTCTGAAGTTCTCTTTCTTTGTTGGGTCTTTGTGTGGTTTAGGTATAAGAGTAATTGTGGCTTCGTAGAAGGAATTCGGTAGGGCTCCATCTGTTTCAATTTTGTGGAATAGTTTGGATAATATTGGTATGAGGTCTTCTATGAAGGTTTGATAGAATTCTGCACTAAACCCGTCTGGACCTGGGCTCTTTTTGGTTGGGAGACCTTTAATGACTGCTTCTATTTCCTTAGGAGTTATGGGGTTGTTTAACTGGTTTATCTGTTCCTGATTTAACTTCGATACCTGGTATCTGTCTAGGAAATTGTCCATTTCCTGAAGATTTTCAAATTTTGTTGAATATAGGTTTTTATAGTAAGATCTGATGATTTTTTGAATTTCCTCCGAATCTGTAGTTATGTCTCCCTTTTCATTTCTGATTTTGTTAATTTGGACACACTCTCTGTGTCCTCTCGTTAGTCTGGCTAAGGGTTTATCTATCTTGTTGATTTTCTCAAAGAACCAACTTTTGGTTCTGTTGATTCTTTCTATGGTCCTTTTTGTTTCTACTTGGTTGATTTCAGCTCTGAGTTTGATTATTTCCTGCCTTCTACTCCTCCTGGGTGTATTTGCTTCTTTTTGTTCTAGAGCTTTTAGGTGTGCTGTCAAGCTGCTGACATATGCTCTTTCCTGTTTCTTTCTGCAGGCACTCAGCGCTATGAGTTTTCCTCTTAGCACAGCTTTCATTGTGTCCCATAAGTTTGAGTATGTTGTACCTTCATTTTCATTAAATTCTAAAAAGTTTTTAATTTCTTTCTTTATTTCTTCCTTGACCAGGTTATCATTGAGTAGAGCATTGTTCAATTTCCACGTATATGTGGGCATTCTTCCCTTATTGTTATTGAAGACCAGTTTTAGGCCATGGTGGTCCGATAGCACGCATGGGATTATTTCTATCTTTCTGTACCTGTTGAGGCCCGTTTTTTGACCAATTATATGGTCAATTTTGGAGAAAGTACCATGAGGAGCTGAGAAGAAGGTATATCCTTTTGCTTTAGGATAGAATGTTCTATAAATATCCGTTAAGTCCATTTGGCTCATGACTTCTCTTAGTCTGTCGACATCACTGTTTAATTTCTGTTTCCATGATCTGTCCATTGATGAGAGTGGGGTGTTGAAATCTCCCACTATTATTGTGTGAGGTGCAATGTGTGTTTTGAGCTTTAGTAAGGTTTCTTTTACGTATGTAGGTGCCCTTGTATTTGGGGCATAGATATTTAGGATTGAGAGTTCATCTTGGTTGATTTTTCCTTTGATGAATATGAAGTGTCCTTCCTTATCTTTTTTGATGACTTTTAGTTGGAAATTGATTTTATTTGATATTAGAATGGCTACTCCAGCTTGCTTCTTCTGACCATTTGCTTGGAAAGTTGTTTTCCAGCCTTTCACTCTGAGGTAATGTCTGTCTTTGTCTCTGAGGTGTGTTTCCTGTAGGCAGCAGAATGCAGGGTCCTCGTTGCTCATCCAGTTTGTTAATCTATGTCTTTTTATTGGGGAGTTGAGGCCATTGATATTGAGAGATATTAAGGAATAGTGATTATTGCTTCCCGTTATATTCATATTTGGATGTGAGGTTATGTTTGTGTGCTTTCATTCTCTTTGTTTTGTTGCCAAGACGATTAGTTTCTTGCTTCTTCTAGGGTATAGCTTGCCTCCTTATGTTGGGCTTTACCATTTATTATCCTTTGTAGTGCTGGATTTGTAGAAAGATAATGTGTAAATTTGGTTTTGTCATGGAATATCTTGGTTTCTCCATCAATGTTAATTGAGAGTTTTGCTGGATACAGTAACCTGGGCTGGCATTTGTGTTCTCTTAGTGTCTGTATGACATCAGTCCAGGATCTTCTGGCCTTCATAGTTTCTGGCGAGAAGTCTGGTGTGATTCTGATAGGTCTCCCTTTATATGTTACTTGACCTTTTTCCCTTACTGCTTTTAATATTCTTTCTTTATTTTGTGCGTTTGGTGTTTTGACAATTATGTGACGGGAGGTGTTTCTTTTCTGGTCCAATCTATTTGGAGTTCTGTAGGCTTCTTGTATGTCTATGGGTATCTCTTTTTTTAGGTTAGGGAAGTTTTCTTCTATGATTTTGTTGAAGATATTTACTGGTCCTTTGAGCTGGGAGTCTTCACTCTCTTCTATACCTATTATCCTTAGGTTTGATCTTCTCATTGAGTCCTGGATTTCCTGTATGTTTTGGACCAGTAGCTTTTTCCGCTTTACATTATCTTTGACAGTTGAGTCAATGATTTCTATGGAATCTTCTGCTCCTGAGATTCTCTCTTCCATCTCTTGTATTCTGTTGGTGAAGCTTGTATCTACAGCTCCTTGTCTCTTCTTTTGGTTTTCTATATCCAGGGTTGTTTCCATGTGTTCTTTCTTGATTGCTTCTATTTCCATTTTTAATTCCTTCAACTGTTTGATTGTGTTTTCCTGGAATTCTTTCAGGGATTTTTGCGATTCCTCTCTGTAGGCTTTTACTTGTTTATTAATGTTTTCCTGTGCTTCCCTAAGTGTGTTCATGTCTTTCTTGAAGTCCTCCAGCATCATGATCAAATATGATTTTGAAACTAGATCTTGCTTTTCTGGTGTGTTTGGATATTCCATGTTTGTTTTGGTGGGAGAATTGGGCTCCGATGATGGCATGTAGTCTTGGTTTCTGTTGCTTGGGTTCCTGCGCTTGCCTCTCGCCATCAGATTATCTCTAGTGTTACTTTGTTCTGCTGTTTCTGACAGTGGCTAGACTGTCCTATAAGCCTGTGTGTCAGGAGTGCTGTAGACCTGTTTTCCTCTCTTTCAGTCAGTTATGGGGACAGAGTGTTCTGCTTTCGGGCGTGTAGTTTTTCCTCTCTACAGGTCTTCAGCTGTTCCTGTGGGCCTGTGTCTTGAGGTCACCAGGCAGCTTTCTTGCAGCAGAAAATTTGGTCTTACCTGTGGTCCCGAGGCTCAGGTTTGCTCGTGGGGTGCTGCCCAGGGGCTCTCTGCAGCGGCAGCAACCAGGAAGACCTGTGCCGCCCCTTCCGGGAGCTTCAGTGCACCAGGGTTCCAGATGGTCTTTGGCTTTTTCCTCTGGCGTCCGAGATGTGTGTGCAGGGAGCAGTCTCTTCTGGTTTCCCAGGCTTGTCCGCCTCTCTGAAGGTTTAGCTCTCCCTCCCACGGGATTTGGGTGCAGAGAACTGTTTATCCGGTCTGTTTCCTTCAGGGTCCGGCGGGGTCCTGCCGTTCCTGGGCCCTCCCCCACGGGAGCCCAGAGGCCTTATACAGTTTCCTCTTGGGCCAGGGATGTGGGCAGGGGTGAGCAGTGTTGGTGGTCTCTTCCGCTCTGCAGCCTCAGGAGTGCCCACCTGACCAGGCGGTTGGGTTTCTCTCTCACCGGGTCTGGGAGCAGAGAGCTGCTGCGGGCCGGGATCCGCGGGTCACATTTTAGGTTTTAATTACTGTGCTTAAGAGATCTATAAAACAAAAATGTCCCTAACCTCTAAGCCCCACCTGCCCAAGGACAGAGAACCCCCTGGAATGCTGGGGTTGTTCATGAAGGTTACAGGACATGTGCTTTCACTTTTGCAAACAAGGTTGGTTGCTCAACCTCACAGGATGTGCTTGATCACATACAGGCAGGAAGTACGTCAGGATGTATGCTTGCCCCAAATTGTACGAAAGTGGGGAGTACATGGCTTTATGGACTTTGTTCCCCATCTCCAGGGTTTCTCTGTATAGTCCTGGCTGTCCTGGAACTCACTCTGTAGACCAGGCTGGTCTTAAACTAAGAGCCATCCTCTCCTGCCTTCCTTAAGCCCACCCTAGGATTGATTAAAGAGTGTGCTACTACCTCAGGTCTTTATAAGCACTGATAATGTAATTTGGAGACATTCTCTGGGAATCCCAGGTATGGGCCTGGCCAGTGTTCACCATCCTGACCAGTATTTAATAAATCTTGCTTCAAATTTGGCTCAAAAATTGTGGACGTGTTCCTTTTCTCATCCCATGGGATTAATAAAAGTGGTAGGCAGTGAGCAGAGTTGGCCCAAAGAGAGTCTGTGTTGTGCAACCAGCACGTTCATAGGCTCAGGGCTGCTCAGAAGCATTAGAGCTTGCATCCTGATACTCACACCCTGGAGACTGGATTTGGAGCAATAGGATATATATTTTCTCTGTCAGGTTTTGGTTTTACTTTAGCTGAACCTTTTCTTATTATTTTTCTCATTCCTCTTATTTGGGCTGGAAACATTTATTCTATGCCACTGCATGTTGAGGGTCTATAATTTTCATTTTTGAAAATTCACCGTTAAGGGTTTGCCTTGAGTCTCAGAGGATGTTCTGAACTTGGATTTTGGAGCAATGTGGGGACTATTAAGACTTTGGAACCCATTGCAGGTAGACTGAATGCCATTTTTGCTTGTTTGTCTTTTGCATTATAAAACGGAATAAACCTTTTGACGAGCAGGGGTGGGATGCTATGGTTTAGGTAAGATGTGTCAAGATGAGAAGTAGACATGTGCTGATGACTCCTGACTGTCAACTTGCTTGAATTGAGACTGCCAGAGAGGATCAAGCAATAAGGGGAAGATTTGCCTGACTGTGAATGGAGCTATCCCATAGCCCGGGGCCTAGGTGGAATGAAAGGGAAAAGCTAGGCCCAGTAGGTTCGTGTTCTCTCTCTCTCTCTCTCTCTCTCTCTCTCTCTCTCTCTCTCTCTCTCTTTCTCTCTCCCCCTCCCTTCTCCCTCCCTCCTTTACTTTTCTCTTCCTCCCTCCTTTTTGGTCACAGTGATGCAAGCTTTTACTCTGTTGAACCAGCTTCACCCTGCAGAGAACTAAAACCTCTGTAAATGTGAGCAAAATCAATTCTTCCTCCTTTACGTTCTCTCTGGCAGGTATTTTGCCATAGCAACCTAAAGTCTCCATAATACATACCCTCAAGTTAGATCATGGCAGGGTTTTTATCAAGGTGTTCTAGCTGAATACAGAGAGCAGGGACTGACAAGAGACATCAGAATCAATACAGCTTAGAAGTTCAGAGTTCTGTGAGTCCTCCGATTTGTCCCATAAATCAGGTTCAATTTTTAGCTCTACCTCTTGCCTAGTCAGTGCCCTAATTTTCACCTATACAATAGCGTGAGGCTGAAAACTAAAAGATCTTATAATTCAGTCATCGTCAACAACAAACTTTAGTTTGATTTGTATCTATTTCAGCAGATAAAAGTATCCTTTGAATATATAGAAAAACAAATCCCCCCCTTTTAAATTTGGGGCCCGGAATTGTGAATGTTATTTTCCATTCCTAATTAAAAGTAAAGATCCTTTTAGTGCTATCAGAAGCGAACACTTGTCCATTTAGGCTTTGACATATATATATATTTGACATATATATATTTGATATATATATATATTTGACATATATATATATTTGATATATATATATATATATATATATATATATATATATATATATTCCCACCCCCAGCAAGTGATTCATCCCATAAGCCTTGACTTCAAACTCCCGGGTGTCCACAGGTAGGGCTGAGGTGCTTCGCCACTACTTACTATGTCTTTGGTAGAATCTGTTTCTCAAGCCTCCTTGAATTTTCACTGTATTAAACCCCAAACTTTACAACTTAATTACTCCAGGTTCCTAGCAATTTCTGGACTGCCTGTTTCTGCCTAATGCTTGGTTCTTCTTTAGGAAGTAACAAAGATTTTATTTTTATTTTTTATCATTTATAAACATTTTTATCATTGATAAACAAGCTGCATAAGGAGACTATGGGTATGTTAGGAGTGAGTTAGGTTGATTAAAAGGATAAAAGATACTGGATAATTATTTCACTGCATCAGATTTGAATCAGGTAAAAATCTTCCTATCCATCCATCCATCCATCCATCCATCCATCCATCCATCCATCCATCCTTCCATCCCTATCTGTCTCTATCTATCTATCTATCTATCTATCTATCTATCTATCTATCTATCTATCTATCTATCTATCATCTATCTATCCATCCATCCATCTATCTATCATCTATCAATCTATCTACCTAACTACTTACCTACCTACCTACCTACCTACCTACCTACCTACCTATCATCTACCTTCCAACCAGTCCACAGATATGTGTAGTTGATAAGAGTTTAGGTCAAACCTGGGCTCTGCGTTGAGGAGAGGCATGGGAAATAGGAATCTCTTCAGCTTCTATTGTGAAGACAGGCTGCAGCCCTCACCAGGGTTTCCCTAAGCTTTGAATCTGGTGATGTCATATTAGGAAGTTGTGGGCACGGCTCATAGAGGTAGGTTATTTGAGCAAGCCTTTGAAGGTACCAGCTTGCGTATGGCTGCTTATGCCAGATTTCCTTGCTTTAGGACTGCTGTCATGATGTGACCAGCTGTCCCAGGTGGCTAATGGTCCTACCACCCGAGAAAGGAGCTGGTCCTGCATAACAATGTCCCTGGCACACACCCTCCAAACTATGACCCAACACAAACCTTTTCTCCCTCAAGTTACTTGTGTCAGCTTCTATGTCACACTAACGAGGAAAGCAACTGAGATATCTCCTAATCCCGAACAAAGGTAGACCTGAGGTGCAAAGTAGCAAAGCAAATGAGAGGGACCCACTAGTCCTTAGGCAAGTCACCGCTTTATCCGATTCCCACTTTCCTCATTGGTGGAGAGAAGGTTTGGACTAGATGTTGCTCCCAGGCCTGTGGTGTTGAGGTGTGGATTCTGGCATCAATGGCTCTAGTCCCCTGTTTCAGCTAAGAGGCGATGATGAGCCCATGGACTGCTCCTAGGCACACCTCAGAAGAGATAGGGGACAGGACGGATGGAGGCGGCTCTTCCGGGCTTTTGTCAGCTGTTGGACTGAAAACTGGTGCAGCTGTATTTTTTTTTTTCTTCAGCAGCTTCACACTGATGTAGAAAATAGAAGACGTGTCAGGCCAGTGCTGCGAAAGATCCTGAGAACAAAGTCATTTCTCAAGACACTGCCCTGTTTGAACACTGGGTGACAAGGTGACAGATTTTGTAGACACTTTGTGGGAGAAAATCCACCACCTTGAGTGATTTCAAAACCTTTAGAAATGTTTGGCAAGTGTGAACAGCCCGTTCCCTAGCCTCTGCCTTTAATCAATTGCTTCTTAAGAAATGGCTGTGCTGGAAGGAGAGACCTGTGTGTTTCTCCCCACAACCCCCACCGCTGCCTCCCTTTCCAGAGCACTGGGTTTTCAATACGAAGAGGCAAGACTTTCTCCACGATCCCTGAAATGGTATCTGCATATTAAAAACTACACCAGCTTCCTTTACTGTTTGCCTGCGGATTTGTTTCATTTCATACCTCACTGAAGCCTCCTCTCTGTTCAGAACACACTGTACCCAGTTGTAAGGAGAGGAGGAGGGAGGGGGAGGGGCCTGAGAGCATTGCTTGTTTTCTTAGCAAACTGAGAAGAAATGTTGAAATGGAAGCTTGAACTTTGAATGGACAGAGACGCGGGGATGAAGGATTCGTTTTATTTCTGGCTTCTCGGGAGACTTGATATTGGTCTCTTCTTCCCCTGAAGGTGGCATCCATAAGTCTTTTCTCAAGAGATGGGCACTGGGACATGGGGTCTCAGATATCCTCACCTTTGAGCTCAGGGCTGTCCAGGATCCAGAAACATTAGCATATTGCCTAAGTGGGTGGAGGTAATATTTGCATATTGAATATGACGTATCACAGCAGAAGTCCGACCACAGCAGTAGGTTAAATGTATCCTTATCTCTAAATGTATACCCACTGAGAACCTCAGAATGTGATGCTATTCAAAGTGAGGTCGTTGTAAGTGCGAGTAGTTAAGAAAGCAGGAGAATATTCTTGTGGATTTAGGGCCGACTCAGTAGGAAGTGTCTTTGTGAGACATAAGAGGACACAGAGAGACACAGAGATGGCGTGGAGATGAAGATGGTAGCGTGGCGGCACGGCCGCAAACTAAGCAGCATGCGGTTTGTCAGGTGACCACCGAAAGTCAGGAGACTCACGGGGTCGCTCTTCCTCCGAGTTCCCAGAAAGAGACAGTCCCCTCGACACCATGGCGTTGGCCTTCTGGTCCTTTGGATTGTATGAGACTGCATTTCTGTCGTGATAAACCACCAGTTTGGGCTAATTTGTGCTGAAGCTGTAGGAAGTCAGTCTGTTCTTTGAATGTCCCTTGGCTATGCTGTCCTCAGCCTTCAGTATCCTGGAAAACTTTCTTCTCTTCCAAGTTTTGGCTCAAATGTCATCTTCACAGTGAAGTTGCCTGAACGTTCATTAAAAATTCATTCTTTCCTCTGTGCTCTGCAGCCTTCTGCATTGACTGTGTTCTTGCATTTAGTGAGAGGTTTATAGGCATGCTCTTCCCTCCTTCGTGTGGACCTTCTGAGGGGAGGGCCAGCTCTTTCTAGCCCCTGGCATATAACAGACCTTAGGAAATGTGTGCACTCAGTGTAGAACCCTTCTGCTTCCTTGGTTAAATTTATTCCTAGACATTACATTTTTCCGGCAGCTATTATAAGTAGGACCATTTTGTTGATTTCTTTTTAGGCAACTTGTATTCTGTATCGTTGGAATACAGAAATGTTATGAACTGCATGTTGATTCTGTTTCTTGTGGCTTTGCTGGGTTCATTTGCTAGAATTAAACGGTTGTTTTTGGTGGAATTTTGGTGCTTTCTCCATATAAGATTATATCAGCTGCAAACAATGACAGCTTGTTTTCCTTACTTCATATCTGATGCTCTTTCTTTCTCTCTTTTGACTAGTTGCTCTGGCTAGTGCTTCCTGTGATGTGTTGAATAAATCTGGTGAGAGTGGGCATTAGTCATATTTCCAATGAAAACTAAGTATGATGCTAATGTGGGCTATACGTAGAGACAAATGGAAGGGGTTATAGCATCCTCCGAAGGTGAAGAGGTAACACTAAGAGGGGCAGATTGTCCTAGTGGTCTCTCACGTCCTTTATCTGCAGACTTGCTGTCTCTATCCTGTGGACTTAACACTTCTCTGCCTAATAATAACTGCACTTGAGTGTTGGTTGTCCAACTGCAAGATGAGGCTCCTGCCAGGATCACCCACATTTACAAAGTAACGAAGCCTCCTTTCTTAGGATGTGGGCAGATGGGAGATGGGAGGGCAACCTGCTGTCTCCACAGGTGATGGAAAATACAAAGGAGCACAGGCCCCTTCTGAAGCGCTGCATCTTCTCAGGAAAGATGGTCCCCAATATATTCCCTTTTTACCCTTCTGACACATGAAGGTGCAGCAAGAAGGAATAATTCCTCACCAGAAATCAAATGTGCTGACATCTTGACCTTGAACCTTCTAGTTTCCAGAAATGTGAGAAATGCATTTTTATTATTTATAAATCACCCATCCTGTGGTATCTAGTTAAAGCAGCAGGAGCAGACCAAGACACGTTCTCTCCTTCTGAAAGCCCTGCCTTCCCTGCCACCCCCAAGGCCTGGACTGCTCAATGTAGAATCCAAGTCAGTGAACAGAACAGACACTCTCCTCCAGTAGGGCAGGGAAGGAGAGGAAAGCATTCTCCCCCAAAGCCCAACGAGGCTTGTGATTAATGGCTGTACCAAAGTAGTTCTCTAAGTCCCAGGGCCAGGTGCTAAGGTGAAGGACAATCTGGTGATTTAAATGGAACAAAATGACCAGAACCTTCCAGAGAGTTCCAGAGGGAGCTGAAGCAAGAGAATCTGCGACCCTCTCATTAGTCATCTTCAGACTCAGTGTCTGTGGCCTCCACAGTGGAATCTGTCACCATCCCCACAGACCCTGGCTTGCTTTGGCTGGTTGACCAAGTAGCTGAGTGTTGTAAAGGAAGCCTCCTGAGACTCTGAGGGAAGGAGAGGGAGGAAAGACCTTGGGGACCTGCAAGGGGACATAGAAGGATGTAGAGGCAGTGGTCTCTGTTACTAGGGAGGGACACTGGCTCCCTCCTGCCTTTTTTCTCTCCACCACAGGCAACGGCCAGGTAAGAGAGCTCTGCATCACCTTTGTTTAACTACACTGACAAGTACCTTGTAGATTATAATCCAGCTCTCAGGCCACATCAGGGAAATCACGCTCATTAGTGTGGGCCAGGGAGCAACTCGAGTCTCTCGTCTCTGCAGTGTAGGCCTTGCTGTGGAGAACTGTCTGAACAGGAACTTCTTTCCCACCATTCTTTTTCTTCTTTTTCTTTTTTCTTGTTTTAAATATGAACAGGTTAAATAAATGAGAATTTTTTATTGTTGTTTTTAATTTATTAAAGTTAAATTAGGTCGATTGAGAATATCACATTTCTGATGTTTTGTCTCATGGTGATGACAGTGAAAGCTGATGCAATAAGGACGCAAAGCAGGATTCCTTATTCCAAAGGATGGAGGCCATCTGGTAGTCAGCAGGGAATGGAAGTGGAGGTGGAAGGAGTAGGGGTGGGGCTTAAGCGGGAGGAGTGGCAGTGCACACAGCATTAACTGAGAGCTAGAGAGCGCCACTGTGGCCCAGTTTGGCTCCTGTATGATATTTGGTAATGTTAGAGAAGGACCCAAATATGTTTGGTTGTCCTGTTGTGGTAAGGTAACCTACCTTCAGGGGGCACTGGGACCTTCCAGGCGTCTTCCATCTACAGACAATAAGCCTGCAGTATCTGTCAGTGTGGAGTGAACCCTGGCTCAGGTGAAAATAGGGGTGGCCCCCAGAGACTGTGTATGAACCAGCATTTGTCAGTTTCCTTATTCCTTCACTTCCAGAAATGCCCAGTGCTGCCAACTCCAGAGAACCCCGAGGGTTCTATGGTCTCTTATCCGGCTGACTTTTGGCTTTCCCTACTTCCAGCCCTGACTCAGATTTCTTGATTCTGTTAAATTTGTTATCCTTTGCCTGTATACTTTTGGAGCATTCAAGATTTATTCCTGCTTCCTCCTTTCCTACTTCGTCTTGTCCTTGTGAGTTTGTCTCTCTTTAAACAATCCCTTTACTGCACTCTCAGTGAGGCGTGGGGAGGGAGGGAGACTGTTCTCCACTCTCTACAGCAGGTCTGGGTGTTTACTCTCTGTACTTCTCTGTGAGTGAGGCCCTGATCCTGGACACTTCACGTGCACTGTCAGCAAAGCTGCATCCTCCCTGCCTGATGGTCCACTGGTCATTGTTCTAGGCCTACTAGGTATCTTCTCCGTGGTCCTGTTGATGCCCTGTCAGGCTGCCTCAGGGCATCATCAACCAAACAACCAACCAACCAAACAACTGAGTACCTAGATAGGTTGATGAGTATGATAATTGGATTTTCTAGATTTTAAATGGGAGTTTAAGTCCTGACCTTATGTTTAAAATATTGTTTTGCTGATTCACCTATTTGAAGATTTTTAAAAATTAAAATTTAAGTTAAATTTTCTTTTTAAAAACCAGGTACATTAAATTGAACTCACTAATGTAGTACCACACGATGTTTTGATACATGAACACCTTACATAATGTTTGCCAGGTTAAGTGTATTTATATCTTCAAACACCATTTCTTTATGATGAACACATTTAAAATAATTTCTTCTGGCTTCCTGAGGTGTACAGTAAACAACTGATATGCTGGTGCAATTTAAATGCTGGCATCTTTTTCTTTTTTTTCAGTTTATGGGTACCAGACAAACTGCTTGAATACTGGGCTGTCCCAGAAGGTGTGGGATATTATCATTTGTACCCAGGGGGAATGTAAGAGGTATATGCTGTTGTGTTTTCTCCTGAGGACACAAACATCTACTAACCTCAGATAGGGAACTGATGTCAAAGTCCACCCTGGCAACCCAGTGAATTTATTTGGGGTTACTTACAGGACTGTGGGTGAGGGGTGATGTACAAGAGAATGAACAAGGCAGCTATGTCACTGAAAGGCTACCCCAGCAGGACTGACGGGTTTGAGGACTCATGGAAACTAGAACACAGCATGCAGGCAGCTTAATAGGTCTGAGTCTCCTGCCTGTAGCTATCCTTACTCCATAAATAACCTTGGAGGGAGGGGCTGTGCCAGTGTGGTCAGTTTTCAGGCCTGTCTGAGACTACTGAGTTGGCTACTTCCTGAGTTTTCCTGAGGCCTATGGAGCTTCCCTCCAGTATGGAAGGCTTCAATTGGAAGGAAGCTGCTACAGGACAATAGTCTAGTTGGAAACGGGTACGGCCTAAAAGGTGGTCCTGGATGTAAAGCTGTCTGAGCAAGCCATAGAGGGTAGACCAGTAAGCAGCATTCCTCTATGGCTTCTACTTCAGTTCCCTCCTCCAGGTTCTTGCCTTAGGTACCTGTCCTGACTTCCCTCAGTAATGGAGTGCGCACTTGAGCGTTGTAAGATGAAATGAATGGTATTTTATCACAGTGGTAGAAATCTAAGAACGACATGGACTAAAGTTGCTGTCTGTGTAACCCCGGGAAAGGCTGGGCATGCTGCCTCCTGCCTGTGACCCTGGTGCTGGGGGAACAAAGACAAAAAGATCTCTTGGGGTTGCTAGACAAGCAATCAGTCTTTCAGAAACACCGAGCTCCAGATTCAGTGAGAGACTCTGTCTCAAAAGATAAAGTGGAGAAGGATTATGGAAGACACCGGACTTTGATCTGTAGTCTCTATACATGCACACTCCCACTTCCACTGCACATGTATGTACACACTACAGCACACACACACACACACACACACACACACACACACACACACATGCACATAGAAAAGATTTGTCCAAATTATATATCTAAGTACTGAGGGAGTGAGAGAGAAAGTACTTAGAACTAAGTCAAGATGTCTATTGTGTGAGGTGAGGGTTCAAACCAGGTTGCAAAAGGAAAAAGTCATTTAGAGGCAAAGAGAATGTTTCCAGAAGGGATACAACCTAAGGAAAGCCACGGTCAGGTTACCTGCATGTTGTTAGGCCTGTATGAATTTGAACAAGATAGAGGTTGTGCTGTTAGCTAGGATCAGACATCAACAGTTGATGGAGGAAGGGCATGGAGGAGCAGCAGCTGAGCAGGCTTCCAATGGCGTCTGGGCTTGGACTCAATAATGAAATACACCTGTTTGGAGCTTTTCAGTTCAGCAGAATGTGGTTCGCCTTTGTCCCCCTGTCTCTCCACTCGATCCCGCCTATGGCCCTATCTTAGTTCCCAGTTTTCTGTTTGTTTACTGTCTCCTGTCCCTGGCAGCAGCCTTTATGCTTATAAAATGTTTCCTGCAACTCTCTTAATAACTGCTGATGGGTTTCCAGCTCTGAACTCCAATCACACACCTCTGAGGTCTGTGTTCCCTTAGCCTCTCTCCTGCTCCCGACCATGACAGAGTCTGTGCTGTTGTTTTGCTTGGCCTGGATACTAAGAGCAGGGACAGATACTGAAGAAGTAGAAGGTTGCCTTTCTGGTCCATGATGGCACTTGGGAGATGTGCTTACTCATAAGAAAATGTCCAAGGCTTTTGTGGACAAAGAGCCTCTCTTACTCCCTTGAAATCTACCAGCTCTGAAATTTATGGTGGATTCCCCACTCCCCACTCCCAGAGGTAGCTGCCAAGAAGACAGGTTAAAAGCCTGTATTTATGACAAGTGACACATTCTGAACAAGATGTTGTTTAAGGACATGGTGAGTCCTTACTGTTTCACAGACTCCAAGGGCTGAACAGTGAGTGTGAAGACCAAGCCTGTGGGTGAGGGTACCCCACCGCCCACCTAAGCCAGAGGCTCTTAGAGGCAGTGGGGGCCTGGGGACCTGATAGGGATCTGCTAAGGCTGGATGATACTGGAGGATAGTTAAATGCTTAAGAATGGTACAAGCTGGTTGTTTAACAGCGGTGGCTTGAAATTGGTCATATCGGGTGTTTTTATGCCATGAAAACTGGAAAACGTTGTAACTCAGGTTAGTTACTTCACCCTGGAGAACTGGTTTACCAGCCCTGCATGGAAACAGCCATACTCTGGTCTTTGAGGAGACAGAGAGAGAGAGAGAGAGAGAGAGAGAGAGAGAGAGAGAGAGAGAGAGAGAGAGAGGAAGAAGAAGAAGGAGGAGGAGGAGGAGGAGGAGGAGGAGGAGGAGGGAGGGGAAGGGAAGGAGGGAGGGAGGGGAAGGGAAGGGGGGAGGGAGCTGAAGCATGGGGCTCTGCCCAGGGATTGGTTTGGACAGAGGGTTCGTGAACTGGCTGTGGAGAATTGCTTCTGTGGAGGAGGAGAAGGCTAGTTTAGGAAAGCAACAGAAAGTAAAAGTAAATAGCTCTTCATTCTGTCAAGTGAGAACTGACTGTGGCCAAGCTTCTCTTCTAGTCCAAGGTCTGCAATAGAAAGTTACAGCTTAGTGACTTCTTACAGTAAAAACTTCATGTATTTGCCACAACAAATCCCTCTCCTGGTTATCTTTTTAAAAAATGTGCCCGTGTTTATAGTGTATGTTGCATGTGTGTTGACGTGTGTGTGTGTGTGTGTGTGTGTGTGTTTGTCTGCGCATGTGTGTGTATGCGTGACTTGCATACATACATGCACTTGTGTGCATGGAGGCCTGGGGCAGACGTTGGGTCTTACTAAGTTTCTCTCTACCTAGTTATCGCAGCGGTATTTCTCAATAAAAAGAGCTCACGGATATGCTAGTGTAGCTAGCCAGCTCGTTCTAGAGATCCCATGACTTTGCTTTCCGAGTAGTAAGATTACAGGATGCATTCACATGGCTTCTGGGGACCTGAACTTTGACCCACATGCTTGCAGCGCAAGAGCTTATCCGGGGACCCATCTTCCTGGACCCCTCTTCTCCTTGTTTTGTCTACTATATTTTTGCTTTTTTATTGCTCACTCTTTCGTGAAGAGGAAAGGTGGCTTGTGGTTTCTAACTCCCAACATACACACAGCCAAACATGCTAGGACTCACATTTCACAGAGTGTGCACAGTGATGCAGAAAGGCCAACCTCTACCCAGTTAGCAATTTGACCAATGAGTTAGCAAAATCTGAGCAGCTAATTATCAAATGGTTGGTTTTTTTTTTTCTTTACATGAATGCCCCTACTGGTAAGCATAAAAGGCAAGACACTTCTTCAGTCTAATGAATGTCTTGGCTTTAACTGAACATTCCATGCAGGCAGCCAAAGTTGGACACTGGCCTAGTGGTGGACATCAGATTCTCTAGGCTACTCCCCCATCCATATTTGTTAGAGTGTGCACACTGAAACACGCCAAACAAACAAGTGCAAACAAACCAAACCACCCTCCCCACAAACAAACAAACAACAGATAGAGTCTCCAGATGGTATAAAGCAGTGGTTCTCAATCTGTGGGCCACAACCCTTTTCGGGGAATCAGTGGTTGCCTAAGACCATCAGAAAACATAGATATTTACATTACAATTCACAACAGCAGCAAAATTACAGTTATGAAGTAGCAATGGAAATAATTTTATGGTGGGGGTTTCACCACAAAATGAGGGACTGTATGCATTAAAGGGTTGCAGCATTAGGAAGGCTGAGAACCACTGGTGTGGAGGGAAGCCTTGGGAAGTCAGTCTAATAGACAGACACCCAGGACTACTAATCTAACTGCTGAGACAGACCCAAGGCGAGGAATGTAGCTGCCATTAACCACAGTGCCTGGCTCAGGTGACAGATGTTGGCAACACCAGGGCTGCCAGTTGCCTACTGAACCAGGATGAATGGGGTGCAATTATTCTCTGTATTTATTTGTGGGAGATTAGATTTGACTGGGGAATGTTCTCTCCCTCTTCTGAATTATTAACATCTAATAAAAGGTTATAGCTAAATTCCTAGACAACCTCACGTGTGGAAATAAAACCATCACTTTTGTTTTAACACAGCTGCTATGCATTTCTCTCTTATTATTGAGGAATACAAGAGAGAGGGAAAAGAGCTATGATTGTTTTCAGTTCTCAGGGGCTCTTGCTCTGGCATTTGGCCTCCCTTCTTGGAGGAGGTGTTTTTCTCGGTTGTGGGGTGGGTCTCCTCATCTTTAGTCCTTCTCTGTTGACAAATGCAACTTTCTGGTTCTTTCTAATCACCTTACCCTCAGTCGTGGGTCCCTTTTCTGGCAGAGCTCTGGCTGTGGGTAGATTATGAGGGAGGGGACTTGTGACATTGATGGGCTTGCGGTTTGAAGGCAGTGTGTCAGTCAGCTTGTCTGTCAGTCGGTCAACAAGGTTTTATTTATCTCAGTGGGTGCAGAATAGCCTATTGGATAGTTGGGACACGTGGTCTCCCTGCCTGCAATCTTTCCCCCTCACACCATCCTACACACAACTGCCACATTAACTCTTTCTCTGATACAGTTCTGATCCTGTTGAACTTCGGCTCAAACACAGTTGGTGACTGAGTCCCCATTCCCTTCAGGAATGCATGCTTTGCCTAGGGTCTGGGGGTGCAGCATTCTGGCCTATCTTTAAGCTTCTGTCCTTGCTCTTAAGCCTCTTCATGGCCTTGGTGGGGCCGCTTGCTGTCATTTTAACACACCATGTAGCTTCCTACCCCTGTCCTGCTTTTAGATGAGGTCCATATGTAGTCGCTGCAGATCCTGCCAGGCTGCACTGAAGGTTGTGAACCATCTCTGGTTACCCCAACCAGGAACCACTGATGACCCTGATGATGGTCCCCTGTGACAGCATTTTCTGAGGCAGGTGAGCATGGTGGCAGGGAGCAGTGGCTCTGACGACAGACTCAGATTTTAAACCCCAGACAAATGTCCTCTCTGAGTCTCATTCTCCCCCCTCCCTCAATATTTTTAAATGTATGAAGCCTATAAATACTAAGATTAAAGAAGTTCAGTGATTCTCTCCCCTAGGTGGAATAAATGCCATCCAACCATACCAAACCAACCACCATAGTGTTTAGGAATGGATATGAACACAATAAATAGCAAAGGCAAATTTTGCCATAAACTTCCAGGAGGATGGAAAAGCTCCCAGTGTACAATGAATCTTCTTGCTTAGTGAATTCGAAGGGCGAATGAACATTTACTGTTATTTGAAGTGAATATATAACCATTTTTACATATATGATGGATACCATAATAAACAGAAAATTAATGACATTCATTCATCCTTCTGTTGCTTATAGCACAGCCACTTTTCAATAACATTCCCCAACCATCCGTCTCTCCTCCACTAGATTCTAACTGCTCCAAGTCTTGCTCTGTCATCATTGTCCCCTTTCCTTCTTCCCTACGCCCATTCTTTGCTAAGATCCAACCAAAAGCAACGGGGCCCCTTGCCTGCTCACAGAATGGTGTTTGAGCCAGGTTTGACAAAAGATGGAGACCATAAACCCAAAGTAGTTCATTAACCCAAAACTTGGATTAACCCAAAACTATCTGCTCTATGAAAGGGACTTGTTTCTCAGATGGTGATGTGGGTCCTTCAGTACCTCAGATCTCAGTTCCTTGAGGTACTGAATCACAGGGACTGGATCACAAGAGGACACTCATACCTCCTTTTACTTCTATAATGATGTGCATCCTGAGTTTGGGCAAAGGACACCTAAATATTTCCTACCAGGTTTTCTGAACCCAGCCATGCAAGGATGAGTCGATCTAAGGACATTGCATCAATTCCCCAAGTAAGTTGGAACCTGCAGAGGTCTTCAAGCAGCACCCAGAATGCTCAGAAGTTTTGTCCGGGATTTTTCTGCTCAACAGAGAGGGGACTTTGTTCACTTCCAATCCTCAGCACAGGGCATGGTCATGGGAACATGTCCAGGAAACAGGGGATACAGCTATAGCCTTTAGTTCTTCAAATCTGACTCAGGTACCCCCTTCCCTCTTGGATGTCTTGTGTGTCTCAACACAGTCTGCGTACTCTTGTGCTCTGTGTCAACTCTCCTGAGCACTCTCCAGCTTTCTCTCCTCCTGGGACAGCCTTACCTCTTCATCCACCTGAGCAGTCTGTTTCCACACTTGAGGATTACTAGATGTTATATTCTTATAGGAATCAAGGGTCATCTGAGTCTTAAGATTTTTGTCTCTAAAATGGAGAGAATTACAGCTATTTTGAGAGAGTGATTTGAAGGATCAAATGGCTTAATCTTTGTGGAATGCTTAGAAGATAGTCCAGTATCTGTGGTAAACACCACGGAAATATTTCCGTTGTCATTTCAAAAAAGTATAAGCCGGAGCATTGGGTGTAGTGGGGCACATCTGCAATTCTAGTACTTGGGACACAGGTGTAGGAAGATCAAGAGTTCAAGGTCATCCTTAGCTATAGAAAGAGTTTGAGGTCATCTTGGGCTACATGAAGCCCTACCTCAAAACAACAAACAAACAAATATCCCCCCAAACCAAGTTAAAGATTAAAAAGAGCAGAGTTTGTATGTGAGAATGGGTTGGGGGAAGGTGATAACATGCTCAATACATTACTCTAAAATGGGCAAAATTCAGTAGAATATCTACAAAGTAGGCAAGAGAACACCAGCTCTAAAAGCCTATAGCAATAGCAATACATATGTTAAGATGTACAAGCAACTGCTCATCCGCCGAGAAGTCTATCAACACCCAGTCTATAAACTGTGTGTCAGGGTCAGTGTTTCTTTCTTTACATGCATGTGCATGAGCGTGTGCGTGCGTGCGTGCGTGCGTGCGTGTGTGTGTGTGTGTGTGTGTGTGTGTGTATGAGTGTGTGCACGTATGTGCATGCATGAGTGCTGGTGCATGTTTGTATATGCATGTGGAGGCCAGGGGACAACCTTAGATACCATCTTCAGGAGCATCATCCATTTTCTTTTGAGACAGGGTCTGTCACTGATCCTGGAACTCACACCAATTAGGCTAGCCCGGGTGGCCAGAGAGCCCAGGGGTCCTCTCTGCCTCCCCAGTGCTGGAATCAAAAGATGGCATCACCACACATGCCATTTTAACGTGGGTTCTTGGAGACTGAACTCACAATTTCCAGGCAAGTACTTTATCATTTAAACTATTTTCCTAGTTCTTTCATTTAACTTTAATTCTAGATATAAATATTACTTTCATCATCTTAAAGTGTCAGGTACTAAAATCCCTTGAGGTTCAAGGGCTTCCCCAGGGAGATCTTGCATAGTTGCCTGTCACCAGTGTCTTCAGTTTCCAACTTCTTATTCTTACTGTCTCCCAGTCCATGACTAAGAAGATCTTAGTACATGGAGGCATTTAGAGCCTTGGAGGGAGTGCATGGACCCACACACTGGCTCCACATACTGTGGATCAGTCAGGGCCTGTTCTACCCTGAACCACGTTCTACAAGCCACAAGATCAGTTCTCACAGAGTGAAGGTGGGCAGTGGACTACAGTGAGCCACGTCTGGGCAATCTGCTGTTTAGCAGACTCACGGAAACACCGGAGGGCAGATTGCTTTGTTTCTGCCTTCCAGGTGGCAGTCATGTGTGTGAACTCCAAGAATTCTAACTCTCTTCACTATTAGGCTAATGAACATTAATTAGGTAGGCACATTTGCAGCAGAAATTCCCCAAACAAATCAATGATGTATTGTCTAACCATGCATGTCAAAGCCGAATAGAAATGTTTGGAGATCATTTGCAGTTTTTCTGTGATCTGATCCAGAGAGTTTTTCCACCTGGCCTGGAAATGGAACGTGTGCTTTTCTAGACACTCCACTGCCAACTCTTAGGTCACTTACCCTCACTCTGTAAGATGACCCTTGTCCCGTCACTGGCCATGTAGGAATTGCTTGGGGATGCTGCTGCCAGCCCACACACTGTACCTCATGGTTTACGTCAGTGTGCTTGATGCGGCCGGCATCCCAGCACAGTGCCAAGTGAGGCATGGAACTTTGAGAGTGATGGCAATTAGTATGTCTGTGCTCAAACAAATTAAATTTTCCAAATTATTCAAGCCTGGACTCCTAGGGTTTTGGTGATCTGGGTTCTAGTTCAGGTCCCAGCATTCATTAGCTGTGTGTCTCAGTCTGGATCCTGAGAGGAGCCACACTCGTGTGTGTGTGTGTGTGTGTGTGTGTGTGTGTGTGTGTGTGTGTGCATGTGTGTGGTTTATATGCACATATCTATATTATGTGTGGGTACTTGATTGCATGTGAACGTGTAGAGACCAGAGGTCTATATTAAGTGTCTTTTACTCTCCATCTTTTTTGTTTGAAGAAACTCGAACTGAATCTTGATCTTTTGGCCAGTGAGTCCCTGGGGTCCTGGGATCTGCCTGTCTCAGTTCACCCTTACTGATGCTGGAGTTACAAATCCAATATGGCATACCTTTATACAGGGGTCTAGGGAAATCTCAGTTTCTCTCTTCTTTTATTTTCTTGCTTATCACCTCCAATTCATTCAACCTGACTAAAAGCAGAGGGTCAAGTGACTTTTGACAGACTCCCTGTTGGTTTAGAACAGTGTGGAGAAACCTGGACAGTCGGTCTGAGACTGGAGAAAGGGCACAAACCAAGACCACCCAGCCCACCACGTGATCTTGGATACGTTTATGATTCTCAGCTTTTTATTTGGAAGGTGAGGATGGCACTTTTATCTAGCCTCAGCAGACTCCTAAGTTAGGGGACCTTAAGACATAACAAATGGATTTGTACTGTGGTTTGGACATGAAGTGTGACTTCAAAGGGCTCGGATGTTGGGATCTTGGTACCCAGGTAGCCTTACAACCAGGTAGGAGGCTCTGGAGATGTGAGTATGCACAGCGTGGTGAGAGGAAGTGTGGCAGGGCCTCTGGGATATCATGTCCCTGGCCTCGTTTTGTTTCTCTCTGGCAGACTTTTGATGTAGTTATGTAGCTATAAACTTATACAGCTGTAGCAATTGCATTTGAATGGTTTCTTTTTAAAAATGATTTCTTTATATGAGGTAGAGGAACGGCCTATGTCTGTCATACTTCCTGCCTCACTTCCATAATGCTCTGCCTCACCAGCCCAGAATCAAGAGAACCAAGGACCACAGAGAGAAAGCTCTGAAACCGTGAGCTAAAATAAAGAATTCCCCCTGTAAGTTGTTTCTGTCAAGTTTCTGTGTGCGTTTGCTCACACTGATGAGAAAACAGAATAATATAGGTTGCCTTTCCATCACAGTCCCCACCTCCCCTCTGTTGCTTAGCTGACCTTCTTTTGTTTGGGTCAGTCTTACCAGGGGCACGTGTGGGAAGATGCAAGCCCAAAGCAAAAGAAAACTGTGGCAGGCACCCATGAGGGGGTGGAGGAAGGACCCAGCTTGCATGGCTGCTGTTTCCACAGAGAGAGAAATTACAAATTTGTTCTTGATTCATACTGAAGTAATCTTTCTCTCTTTGTTGCAGTTTATTCAGGTTTATGGAGCACATAAAGACCGACAAAGGCGGACTTTTGATGTAGTTATGCAGCTATAAACTTATACAGCCGTAATAATTGCATTTTAATGATTTCTTTATATTGCCATAATTGGTAGAGTTAATGATCATGTCAACTGGACGAGGAAAAAGAACGCTCATGGCAGCCAATCCCTCTCTCTCTAAGACTCTCTGGAGGCGACAGAAAGATACATGTTTTCCAATTTCTCTTTATTCACAACTAATGGACCCCCAACGGGTAGTTCCTGAACTCCAGAAACTTCTCCTTGGACCGGTTTCCATCTGATACACAACTTAATTTGCCCTGTGCCCTGAGCAAACCTCCTTCCCAAAAAGGAACCAGGCTGGAGCATCTTCTATTCCTCATCCCCTCGTTACTACGGTTTCGCTGCACAGTAGTTTTCCATTTCAGACGTCATTACTGAAGAAAGCACTGGGAAATGAAAGGGTTTGGGGATGGTGTGCGCACGTGTGCCTGTTACTTAATCATGTCCCAAGTGTTGAGGGAAAAAAGTCCCTCCGAGATCAGAGCTGGATGAAAGATCTTGATTTTAGCTGGAGGGGAAAGAGGGAGCTAAAAATCAGCTCGCCTGAAAAATTCTCATAAAATTTGCAAAATCTCGAAACCGAAAGTTCTGCAGTGCAGAGGCACTTCCGGGCGGTGTGAACAGGGTCGCCCAGGGCCTCTTTGGAACTGTGCTTGGATGGGGGCTACTGTCAGTCAAGCTAATGGTAGGCTTGCGATGCGGGTGGAGGGAACTGACCCTCAAAACAGGATGGCTTTGGGCAAGACTAGAAAATAAATAATCGCGTTCCTCCTACCTTCCCCATCTGCTTTTGGCAAACAGAGGAAACGGAAGCTGGTTAATTCCACCCCCAACCTCCAGGCCCCCGCCTATACCCCGGGGTTGACAGGCAGTTCTTACATTCTGGACAGCCCCTTGGGATATGTCGATTGGATTATTGATAATTCGTAATGACTGTGGCGCTGAGGTCAGTGGAAGGGCTGTGAAGAGAAAGTGGTGGTGGGGGGCCCGGATTTCTGAGGGTGGGGTGTGTGGGGCGTAGCTAGATCTGCTGCTGCTCAATAGGTAAGGACCTGATGGACTTGATCCTTTAAATTGGTTCTGCAGTGCATTGTGGGAGTCAGTGCTTGCAGACTTTCCGATTTCTTCAGGCTTTGTTGAAGCTAAAGTGGAATGTAGATTTATGATCCGAATACTTACCAAGCCCGGGTGGGAAGAAGAAGAAGAAGAAGAGTCACAGCTAGAGTGCTGGGAGAGGCAGCCTGGCAGGAATCCACAGACATTTTATGGAACAATTAGTCCTCCTGAGAATGGCTACATGTAGGCTGAAGGCTAGCCTTGGAGAGGAGAGTGTCTCTCCCATCTCAACAACTAGCAACACAAAGACCTTACTTTGAGAGATAAGAGGGGCACAGACTCCTCAGGTCAGCTTTTATCATTACCTGGGGCCAGGAGGAAGAGGAGGATGGAGGAAGGCTCTCAGTGAGAGCACTGTGGTCACTTTAAGTTCCATCCTTTCCCCTTAGCATGTAGCTTGATGACTTCTAGAAAGTTCTTGTGTCTTAGTTAGGGTTTCTATTGTTGAGTAGAGATACCATGACCATGGTAACCCTTATAAAGGACAACATTTCATTGGGGCTGGCATACACTCTGGAGGCGTAGTCCATTGCTGTCATGGCACAAAGCATGGCAGCCTACCGGCAGACTTGGTGCTCGAGAGGGAGCTGAGAGTTCTACATCTTGATCTGCAGGCAGCAGAAGGAGACTGCATCCCACAGTGGGCATTGCTTGAGCATAGGGGACCTCAAAGTCAGACCTCACAGTGACACACTTCCTCTAACAAGGCCACCCCTCCTAATAGTGCCATCCCCCAAGGGCCACGCATTCAGTCGCGTGAGTCTATGGGGGCCATTCCTATTCAAACCACTACACTTCACCTCCTACTTTCCACCATCCTGATAACTTTCACCCTGCCTGCAATGCTACCTAAAGACATCATGGCTGATGCCCAGCCCTTGAAAAGATTGTCATTAAGACTAAAGGAGCACCAGGTTGTAGTATACCTTGAGGTGATTGTTTATCAGTGCCATTCAGTCGAGATCATGGAGGGAGATCAGCAGCACAGGAAGAGCCTCTGTAAGCAAAAAAACCCCCAAAAAACAAAAAACAAAAAACAAAACAAAACAAAACAACCCCACAATTTGGTAGATGAGGATTTTTTTTTCAGGAATAAGAAGAAAGGGAAACAGGAAGGTGGACAAGATACAACCCATCTGCTTTAGAAAGTTTTTTTAAAATTATTATTTTTTTTATTTTATTAATGCAGCTTTGGTAGACAGTCTTTTTTAAAATTTTTATGTTTAGATATAATGTCTCCTTATATGACCCAGACTGATCTTGCATTTACTATATAGCACAAACTGGTTCTGAACTTTCAATCCTCCTGCCTCAGTCTTGTAAGTACTGGAATTACAGCCACTGTATTACCATGCCCGGATTTCTCTCTGATTTCTTTTTAAGATGGAGTCTCTTGTAGCCCAGTCTGGCCTCAAAGCTGTGCTATAGCTAAGGATGACCTTAAACTTCAGATCCCTGCACCCCCACCTCCGTGGTCCTGGGATTATAAGCATGTGCTAGTCTGCTCCGCTTTTCATTGACCCTTCACATGACCTGGTGCACTCTTGTTCGTCAGGATAGGCAGATCGATTCTGTAGGACAGGGCAAAATGTTCTGCACTGTGAATAAAGAGCTGCACGGTATTGGGCTAGTTTCATGCAGGAAAAGGGGTGTTTAGAAAACAAATGGCTCTGTGGTGTTGAACTCTATCCATATTCAGTTTGCTTTCCCACTCATCTGGGCTTCTCACAAATCTTCAGGGAAGGAGGAAATGCTAGGCCCACAGAAAGGAGCGGACTTGCTGTGGATCTTGGCAGGTGAAGTGGCAGAGCCAGGGTTAGGATGTTCAAAGCTCTCAAGCGCCAGTGGCTAAGGTGGAAACGACTCTATTAAACATCTTCTAGAGTCACCTGCTTATCAGGGAGATGAGCAAAGAGGCTTCTGAAGGGCTTGGTTTCCGAGTTCCTACTTATTTGAGACCATCTACTCAGAAAAAGGATGTGAGTTTCTGAGAATGTAATCGTTGGAAAACCCCAAGAACCTCACATGCTGCATTTGTCTCGCTAATCTGATTTCTTTCGTCCCAGGACTTCCGCCATTTGACATCTTCTTCTTCAAGTGCGTATGACTGACAGTCCGCAGGGATGGGGTTCTTTCTGTTGTTGCCTCCTCCCTTTTCAGAGGCTCACGTGTAGTGAACAGCGTGGAGATGTCTGCCAGGTGGAAATTAAGGAGCGCTGCTACTAACATGCTCTCCCTATCCCTTGTCGAGATCAGAAGAGACCAGGAAGGAGAGCGAGCGAGGCACTCAGTTTGGAAGCCAGCATAAGCCTCATGTCTTCTCTGCTTTCCGACTGTGCTCTCTTCTGGGTGAGAGTGTCACAGAGCAGCAGTTGTAAACCCTGGCTCAGTCTCAGGATTGCTTTCTTCAACTCTCCTGGATTTTGTTCACCTTTACCTTCACAAAATTAAAATGTTCTTATTAAATCACGATGAACCATCCACCCTTCCATCTAGCCACTCGTCTAATTAATCACCTGCCTATCCATCTGCCCATCTATTAAACAGTTATTTAGCACCTACCCACTCAGAAAATCACTCACCGTATCAGGTGCTGGAGGGGACCAGAGGATGACTCAGAAGCAGGCTCTGCATTAGTCAGAGTGCCAGTGAGGAGAGAGAGAGAGAGAGAGAGAGAGAGAGAGAGAGAGAGAGAGAGAGAGAGAGAGGCCATACAAGTATTTACAACATGATGGAAAATGTAGTCTAAGAGGTGGCAATAGAAATGTTTTTAATGGAAGCCAACCAGGAAATTGCATGGCAACTCAAACATCAGGAATGATTGGACTGGGGACAGACAGAGCACTGCCACCCCTAAACTAGAGAAGGATCAAAGGAGCACAAGATGCTGCCAATGTCCAAGGCTGAGGTCATCAGAAGGGAGCCTTGGTGGTCATGTTCGGTAGGAGTTTGGACTAGGGTAGATGTATTTAATTGGAGTTTGGAGCCACGGGGCTCCAAACATCAGCCTTAGAGACTCCACGTGAGCCAGAGAAGAGAGGGCACCCTGGTCCTAGACTTCTCTCCCAGCCTCTGTATTCCCAATACTACTTCTCACTGGATGGACTCAGCCAGAAATCTAGGAGGTACAAACAGCAGTGGCAAGGCTCCTTGTCTCTACTACAGTACAGAATGGAGTATGGGGATGGGTGTGAGGGATGACTCTGAGGGTTGATACCTGGGGCCAGACCAAGCCTAGGACAAAGACTGGGGACAGAGCATCGAGGGTCCATTTGATTCTAGTCAAATCTGTTTGCCTTTTAAGAATGGCCTTTGGAAGAAAAGTGGGACCTCAGTAAAATATCCTAATGATCCTTTCAGGAATCCAGAAACAGACTAAGTGTTCTTCCCAATATGGCTGTGCTGTGCAAGGTCTAACTGTGAATAGGGGCGTTTGAATTGGGTGTAGTCTCATGGTGCTTTTCCATGGGTTCAGTTTCCCGCAAGTGATTGCTCCTGACACTTGAGCATTGAGCCCAGCTCCAGGTCCTATGCACCCCTCCCCAACCCAGCCAAAAAAATCAGCCATGTGCTTCCATAGCCTCTCAGTGTCTGGAATGGCTCCCCTGCCCTAGGTGTTCTCACCCCTCTCCTTCCTGGGTAGATTCTTTATTTCTCTTTTGACAACCAGACTTACTGTTACATCTTTGTAAAGACATCTCTGTTCTGCCTCTGTGTTCCGTTGGCATTTCTTATGTGTCTGCCGATGTGTGTAGTATAATGGGTGTGGCAGTTGTTAGTATGCCCACTGGTTTTCTTCATTAGCCAATAGTTCCTGGGGCACAGGGCCTCATATTTACCACTTAGGCATTACACAAAGTCTGGGCTCAAAGTAGTCAACAGACAGTGAGTTGAGGTCCCAATGGTATTACCGTTGTATAAATGGAAGAAAGAAGCTTCTCCTTTTTGGAGAGTTGGAGTCTTTCCTTCTCCACCCCGTGATGTTTACCAGCTAGTGAGAGTCATCAAGACCATTGCTGAATCATGCTTCAGGCCCTAGAGTTCTCCTGCTGGGAAGAAATTCCTAGGAGAGAGGATGTGAGAGCTGAGAGCAGCTAATGGAGCCTTCCCTTTGATGTTTTATAGATGCGACTTCTCAGCCCGGTCTGGCCCAGCACCACCAGGTAGAGCTTCCTCATACCGGAACAGCTCTGGCAGCTCAGCAAGCTTGATCATTTAGGTGAAGTTTTTATATGCAGAAAAAAAATCTTTTTCCTTTGCCACTCCAGATAATCTGCTGTTGCTTCCTCCTCCTCCTCCTCCTCTTCCTCCTCCTCCTCCTCCTCCTCCTCCTCCTCTTCCTCTTCTTCTTCCTCTTCTTCATCTTCTTCCTCCTCTTCTCCCCCCCCCTCTCTCTCTCTCTCCCTCCCTCCCTTTCTCCCTCCCCCTCTCCTCCTCTTCCTCTTCCTCTCCCTCTCTCTTTCTCCCAAGTAAGAGTACCCATGCTTCTGGCCTTGCCTAGATCTTTGGGGTCTTGCTTGGCTTAGAACAAACAGTGCTATAATGTTGTCTCTTAGGGAATCCATTCTCTTCCCAAGTCCATGGGCTTCTGACTCTATTGACTGAGTCAGTGTGGAAAGCCTGGTAGCACCTCTTGTATTCAGGTTAAGTGTTAATGTCTATAATATTTTCCTCTTAGAATGTCCATATTTCTATTTCTACCTTTTCCCATCTCTAATGCTTCCCCCAGAGAATTCTGTGGAATAGGTGGAAATGTTGATAACCACGAGCCCCTTTATAGGAGATAAGATGAGGCCAGGAGAGGGAAAAATCATAGTAGGAGACAAGGAAATAAATCAGATACTGGGGGAAGGTCTGTTCCTAGTCTGGGGTACTGCTTAAGTCTGCTGCAGGGTTTGAAACTGGATGCTATGAGGTGGGAACGTGAACTCATCCACAGGGGTGGTGAACATCTCCTACTTCAGTGGACTGCGGGGCAAATGGTGGGACTGTCTGAGGTTTCTGTGCATCACCCCCTTCAAGGACACTCTTTTGGGTTTATAGGCAGGATACGGAAGAGGAGAAGCAAAACTCAGATTGGTCTTGGGCCAACAGCCAGAATTTCCCTGAATCTTGGCTTTGCTGGTTTTACGTTACTCAGTCTGTGTGGCAGTTGGTGGGAGAATTATTTCCTGAAGGCTGTTTAAGTATTAAATAAGATAGGGGGGTAAAGTTGGTGCCTGGCACATGGTAAATTGGGAGTCTTTAAAAGGGGAGTGGTTTACTATACCAGATTAGCTCCTCTCCCTTGTCTTTAGCTCTGACCTAAAACTTGGAAGTTGACCAAACTATGTGGGCTGTCTGGAAGCCCATGATCTTCATTGATTTTAGTCCCCCACCCTTCCCCCTGCCCTAGTTCTCTGTATCCAGGTACAAAGAGGAGGAGGTCTCAGGAGGGAACCAGGACTGTTGGCTATGGGGACATGGTGAATAGTGGAAAAGGATTGGCTCATTCCAAAGGCCAGGGGATGCTCTTCTGATCATTGTTACATCTGGTGGGAGCAGTGAAGATGTAAACATAATAACTGGGTTAACTGCAAAGAATAAAGAGCAACAAGAAACCCAAAATGAATGTAAGAACTAAAGAGGATCGAAGAGAATGGACGGGCCAGACTGGGTCCTGACTGTGTTAGGTCACTAGGCCTTCTCTCCAGGATCAGGTTCTGCTCCTGATAGCACGAACTGCTTTCACCTCTGGTAGGATAGGTCTTATTATCCCAGTGTGCCTTAGGTCCTCCACCCAGCACGCCTGGTTCCCAACTCATACGTCTGCCTTTGGCTGCTCTCTCTCTCTTCACAGAGCTTCAAGCAGGCCCTTATTGGTTCTTTCATGTACTTTTCTGAGCTGGCTGCTTACATTCAAGCTGGAGGCTCTGTACTGAATCCCTTGTGCCATGTGCCACCTCTGTTCTTTGCCTTTATTCCAGGGGCAGTCAGAGCTGGAATTTGCTGCCAAGCAGGGCTGGCCTTCACTGTTATCTGGCGAGATTGGATCTGGTTGGGACATTTTCAGGCCATGTGATGAATGGGTCCCTGTAAATGTGGGTGGCAAGTAGGCTGGCAGGGAGGGGTGAGAAGCGATAGAGGGCCCCTTGACTTCAATGACAGCCGTGGAAATTTCTGTAGATATGGTCTCCCTTTTTCTTTTTTTTTCTTTTTTTTTTTTATTAACTTGAGTATTTCTTATATACATTTCAAGTGTTATTCCCTTTCCCGGTTTCCGGGCAAACATCCCCCTCCCCCCTCCCCTTCCTTATGGGTGTTCCCCTCCCAACCCTCCCCCCATTGCTGCCCTCCCCCCATAGTCTAGTTCACTGGGGGTTCAGTCTTAGCAGGACCCAGGGCTTCCCCTTCCACTGGTGCTCTTACTAGGATATTCATTGCTACCTATGGGGTCAGAGTCCAGGGTCAGTCCATGTATAGTCTTTAGGTAGTGGCTTAGTCCCTGGAAGCTCTGGTTGCTTGACATTGTTGTACTTTTGGGGTCTCGAGCCCCTTCAAGCTCTTCCAGTTCTTTCTCTGATTCCTTCAACGGGGGCCTATTCTCAGTTCAGTGGTTTGCTGCTGGCATTCGCCTCTGTATTTGCTGTATTCTGGCTGTGTCTCTCAGGAGCGATCTACATCCGGTTCCTGTAGGCCTGCACTTCTTTGCTTCGTCCATCTTCTCTAATTGGGTGGCTGTATATGTATGGGTCATATGTGGGGCAGGCTCTGAATGGGTGTTCCTTCAGTCTCTGTTTTAATCTTTGCCTCTCCCTTCCCTGCCAAGGGTATTCTTTTTCCTCATTTAAAGAAGGAGTGAAGCATTCACATTTTGATCATCCGTCTTGAATTTCGTTTGTTCTAGGGATCTAGGGTAATTCAAGCATTTGGGCTAATAGCCACTTATCAATGAGTGCATACCATGTATGTCTTTCTGTGAATGGGTTAGCTCACTCAGGATGATATTTTCCAGTTCCAACCATTTGCCTACGAATTTCATAAACTCGTTGTTTTTGATAGCTGAGTAATATTCCATTGTGTAGATGTACCACATTTTCTGAATCCACTCCTCTGTTGAAGGGCATCTGGGTTCTTTCCAGTTTCTGGCTATTATAAATAAGGCTGCGATGAACATAGTGGAGCACGTGTCTCTTTTGTATGTTGAGGAATCTTTTGGGTATATGCCCAAGAGAGGTACAGCTGGATCCTCTGTCTCCCTTTTTCTAATCCAATCCTCAGGTTTCCTTCCTCACACATTTTCTGTGATGCCTGAGGCTAAAGCCCAACTTCTTAAACCATGGGTTATGGTCCCATGTGAATGCGACATTGCAAAATAGAAATATTGATGACAATGAAGGGTTTTGGAATATGCAATGAGCAAAAGTTAATTAGAAATCAAACACTTAAGGCTGATGAGATGGTTCACTGGATAATTGTGATCCCTGGAACCCGTATAAAGGTAGAGAGCACCAACTCCACAAGGCAAAATCCAAGGTGTTTCTGGCAGTAGTTGCCTGGGCTGCATCATGTAACCTCACTGAAGCCTTGGTTCTGAAAACACAATATGCATACATTTGAGCCGAATATACACCAGGTACTCACTGTCAACAAGCGCTGCCTGAAACAACGTGGCTTGCATTTGAGATGTTGTGAATTGAAGTGCTCTCACTGTACTTTTTACTGAAGTTCTATACTGCTGTTAAAGAAACATAATAGTATGAGATGGGTGTGGCGGCTTATACCTTTAATCCTAGCACTTGGGAGGCAGAGGTAGGTGGATCTCTGAGTTCACGGACAGCCTGGTCTATATAATGAATTCCAGGAAAGCCATGGCTACACAGACAAACTCTGTCTTAGAAAAGTAAACCTAACAAAACAAAAACATAATAGATTAATGATGGGAAACTAATGACTTTATTTATTTACTAGTTTAGATATTTGGTTTCACTATGTAGCCCTGGCTAGCCTGAAACTCACTAAATAGACCAGGCTGAATTTGAACTCACAGAGTTCTACCCGCCTCTGCCTCCCCAGTGCTGGAATTAAAGAACCACCGACCAAAGAGTACACATGGAGGAATCCATGGCTCCAGCAGCACATGTAGCAGAGAATGGTATTGTCTGGCATTAATTCGTCCTGTGAAGGTTTGATACCTCAGTGTAGGGGAATGCCAGGGCAGTGAGGTAGGAGTGAGTGTGTGGGAGGGGCAGCATCCTCATAGAAGCAGGGGGAGAGGTAATGGGAGGGGGAAAGGGGATAACATTTTAAATGTAAATACTTAAAATATCCCCCCCAAAAGACATGTGCTACCAAGCTCATCAAAGCAAAGATAATAATGTCTTATCATTCCCCAGCATATAAATACCAGATGAATGCATTCCTAGATTGTGCTATGTTAGAAATGTTTGATTTTTAAAATTTTCTGTTTGAGTTGTTGATTTGAGTTTTTATTTAAAAATCAGTAAGCGAATTTTGACCTGGGATTAGGAATGGATTTCTGATACATTCTGAATGAATAAATCTGAAACAAACTTCTTCTGTTTTGTACTTAAGTCTTGTGCAAAGCAGTGTTTTCAGCACTGACGATTATAAAATAAAAATATTGATCGATTCTAAAAGACATTGGAGCTGCTCTGTGCTCTGCAGTATTAAATATTTAGTTCCCTTAGCACGATGTCTTAGTTGGGGTTTCTACTGCTACGATGGAACGCCAGGTCCAAAAGCAACTTGGGGAGGAAAAGGGTTTATTTGCTTTACACCTCCACATTGTATTTCAACACTGAAGGGAGTCAGGACAGGAACTCAACCAGGGCAGGAACCTAGAAGCAGGAGCTGATGCAGAGGCCATGGAGGGGTGCTGCTTTCTGGCTTGCTTCCCTCCATGGCTTTGATCAGCCTGCTTTCTTATAGAATCCAGGACCACCAGTCCAGGGGTAGGACCTCCCACAATAGACAAGGCCTTCCCACATCAATCATTCATCAAGAAAATGCCTCACGGGCTTGTCTGCAGCCTGATCTTCTGGAGGCATTTTTCTCAATTGATATTCACTTTTCTCAGATGACTCTAGCTTACGTCAAGTTGACATGAAACCGGCCAGCAATACGCAAATCTGCTTTTGGCTTTAAAGAAGATTGATTTAAAAAATAGGTTTATGTATGTGGGTATGTGCATATAGGTGCGGGTGCCTTCAGAGGACAGACGTATTGGATCTTTTGGAGCTGGAGTTACAAGTGGCTGCCAGTCACCTGACATGACCAAGCTGTAGTCCTCTGTGAGAGAAGTATTTACTCTTAACTGCTGAGCCATCTCCCAGGCTCTTCCTCTGGCTTTACGAAATGGTGAAGTTATATATAACCAAAAAATAGCTTTTATTCTATCTATCTATCTATCTATCTATCTATCTATCTATCTATCTATCTATCTATCTATGAACTTCAAGGATAAGCTTATTAGAGTTTAAAAGGAAAAACCCAGGGCAGGCAAGGTGTAAATTTCAGCAACTGTTGGGCAAAGGGGGCTGAAGGAGAGGGAGAGAGAAAGCCATGCGTTTGTAAGCAGCTGCATTCTGAACATGCAGTCACATGGAGAAGCAGAGGTGGGTGGTTTCAGAGAAAAAGAACCAGAAAGCCCAATGTGTCCAGGAAAAATTTGCCAAGGCTTTGGCCTGTATTCAAAAGGAAATTAAAGTAGAGGGGGAAAACTATGCTTCTCTTAGTAACTCAGAAAGGCAGGGGGTTCCACAGTGTCCCATGACGGGTACACTGTGAGCATCTGCCCTTGGTTTTTTTATTTATGTGTGTGTCTGTGTGTTTTGTGTGTGTGTGTATGTGTGTGTGTGTTATGTGTGTATTGTCTTTCTCTCTGTGTGTGTTATGTGTGTGTTGTCTTTCTCTGTCTGTGTGTATGTCTGTGTGTGTGTGTTGTGTGTGTCTGTGTGTGTTGTCTCTCTCTCTCTCTCTCTCTCTCTGTGTGTGTGTGTGTGTGTGTGTGTGTGTGTGTGTGTGTGTGTGTGTTGGCATGCTTGTGGAGGTTAGAGGACAACTTTCTGGACTTAGCTCTCTACTTTCCTCCCTTGTGTCCTGGGCTTGGAACTCATGTCATTAAGCCATTAAGCTTCATGACAAGTTCCATTGCCCACCAAACCGTCATGTTGGTCCTCAAAGAATTGTTTTCAGATAAAAGTCTTTGTGATTTATTATTTGTTAATGTTTTATTTATATACCCAGTTCATATATTTGTATGCCCGAAGTTGTGTAAAAATTCCTGGGTGAGTGGAAAACCTTTAAGAAGGTCTGAACTAGAGGAATTTTTCAGAGTGTAGCGCTGCAGATATCAGTAAGCTGTGAAAGTCCCCATCTTCACGTTGACCTGGGCCCCAGCTAGGGTTGGGGGGAATGGCAGGGTGCCCTTGGCATGCCTGGAGTAGAGCCATGTATTTGTAAGATGGTTGACCATGCTCCAAGGAGCCAGCGTACTGTTCCTTTGGACATGTTAGAAAAGAAGCTTTAGACATATTGCTACATTGACACCAGCTCAAGAATGTGGAGGAAATCATGGCTGGTGACATTGACATGGAGATGTCCATGGTTTTCCTTACACCTCGAATAGTGGGCTGAAACATTTCCAAAGTCCACCTCAGAACTATGAAAGCCTGTGAGAAAGAATTTCCAGTGAACTTGCCTCTTGTCTGATCATCCAAGAAACTCTGGGCTCATGAAGGAATGCAGGTTGCAGTGGATCAAGAGATTGGGTTTCCTCTGGTTCA